>NC_056626.2:271620065-271932131 GCF_002870075.4 Lactuca sativa | reverse complement strand
ATCACATGCGATATACAAACTCTATAGGGAACTTTCATATATATAACATATGTCAAAATAGCATTCTATCTTTTGAAATATAAATTGTTGTAATGCATGTATAAACTAAACTTTTCTTAGATTATATGTATACTTGTCTCTCTTAGACTCTACACCAAAAATCTATGTTTTCATAACAAATGATTCCTTTTCTAGGTATTTCTAAACAAACGAGACACACTTTTAGAAAACTATAATAGGTATAGTTTTACGAACAAATTCCTAACTCTTATGTACTAGAAACATGAATTTCAAAAAGTCACTTTCGTATACAAGAACAAACGTAATATTTTAACAAGTAGATCTGTTTTTATACCACGGTTTTGTGAGACACTAACTTCACGTACGTTCGAGTACACATTTCAAGTCCTGTATTATATACCAGAATCCCTTGGAGGGGGAGCATGGTGTTTGTGTATAGATCTATACGGGCTTGACAACCCGCGCCCTGAGTGTTAGCTGCAGTCCACCGTTTGGGGTGACAAATGTCATAACATTCCAACGCCTGAAGAACGTTGTGTATAGGCATTCCGAGTCAATAGTATGGTTATAAAACTCACATGAGGTATTAAAAATGCATTGATTTACAAGATTTTCAAACACATTGGTTATTTTACACTTACTTACATTTTTAGAAACAAACATTGGTCTTGAGTGAAGGCTACTTTTATACTAGTAGAAAATATAGGATTTTCTAAACACAAACAAACAAAGACAAAACATTTCATTTCATACAAACTTTGTCACTTAAATACTTATGAAACTCACCAGCTTAAATGCTGATCTACTCTTTCAAAATTTCTTGTATGTCCCAGGAAATCAGTAAATTTCAGGTATCATTATGCTTTTGATGAAGGGATGCTGCGGCGCCAGTTTAATCTCATATTTTGACATCATATTGTAATTGGTTTTGAACATGTAACTTTTGACAAATGTACACTTTCAATTATATATATGATGGTTGTATTGCTTTCTTTACTATGTATTCATTTGTTACGTTACCACATGAAGTCATCCGCCTCCGAACGTTTCCGCCGTTCAGGTTTGGGGGTGTCACATTTTGCCTCTCCAACGTTTAATAGATATATTAGGTATAATAGTTTACTTATCAAATAAGTGATATACCTAAAAATTCCATGCACTTAGGGTATAAGTATGGAGAAACTTATAGTTAACATTAATACTTGTATAATGACAAAGTATAATGTTTCTAACAATTTGCTACCATGAGTCTGTAACCGCTGCTATGACATACAAAACCTCTAATAGATCCCACTCGTGCTTTTCATGAGGACAGCCCACTCATCATTTCCATGAGGATTTCCACAACATATACACAATATCGCACGCTTCATTGTCTCCGGAATAATAAACAAATAAAAGGACAGTTCGTCACTCGCTTATGTTGGGTTGTAGCTAGCAACCATGAGTGGGGTTGTTAACCCGTATATTATTCATACACGACTTCCTCGCTCACACGGGATTAACGGTTACAGGTCAGAGGACCTTCACTAAGATCCCTAATCTTAGTTGATGAATACCATAACTCATGTAGACTTTGTCGGCTTCCTATAGCTCTAACAACAAAAGCATTTTCGTGTCTAAAACCTTCAGTTACTAGACTGTGCTTTTAAACATTACTCCTAAGTTCATAATACTTTAGGCAGTACAACAGTTATAACTTGAGGAAAAACCAGGTTTTATCTTAACATAATGCCAATAATAACAACATATTACATACGAGGTTGTATCTTGACATAAAGCCAACAATAACAACATAATTATCAATTAACATATAGAACTTCCGAGCATAACTTTGGAACTATATCGCACACAACATATATGTAGAATCCTAAGTATAACTCAAGATCTTCATTAGTATACTTCTATAACAATAGCATGCTAACAAGTTTACGATAGTTGTATAGATACAATTTAATTATATCCCGATTAACGAACATATTATCATATAAATATTGTATTAACTTGTATTCAATATTTAGCATGCGTATTCCCCCCAAAAACATTAAAAAGTGGGGTCGTGAAACTCACTTTAGTATCGTGCTTTGATAGAATCTAGCTAGAAACGGTCAGCGCTTCGTGATCGTTGTGCTCGGGATGCGATATGCCTTCAGCAAACGAGAGAATGGTAAGAAGATTTGGTGTAAGGATGGCTAAGGTTGAATTTGCTATTTATAAGCATTTTTTGGCTCTCTCACGTCTTGAGAATCAAAACTCATGTCGTGAGCCATGGCAAGAGTCATCTTGTAGTCTTCCTAGGTGTTTTCTAGGCTCTATTAGTGTCTGTTTGACTCCTCACGTCATGAGCTTTTGAGTTATCATTCTATAGACTTCTAGCTTCGAAATATGGCATTTTGACTCCACACATCATGAGAAATCAAGCTCACATCGTGAATCCATTCAGATTAGGGTTTCTAACACGTGTCATGCTCTCAGACAGCTGTAACTTCGGAAGGTAATAACTTTTGCATACGAACTCTGTTTTTGATGTTCTTTATATCCACGTGTACATCATTCAAAGTACTACAAATTTCTTTTAGATTCCAATAGCTAATTCTAAGTCTATTTTAAATTCCTCTTTTTATAGAGATTTTATAGTGTTAGAGTTTATTATAACTTCTTCACGCGAAGTCAGATTTAGCCGTTCTATATATTTTTGGAATCGTATGGACGTATACTTTGATTTATACTATAAAGTATGTATGTAAGTTCATAATTGTATTAGAGTTTACCATGAAACACATAGTGAGTTTATTACATTTTTTGTATGACAAAATCACATTACTTGATTGACCTAATCACATGTGATTATTGTTCACCTATTTTGACTGGTGTTACAATAGGTGACACTTCCCTATTCCCCATGATCAAGTTCATCTTCCCATGCTCCAAATCCCTTTTTCTTCTTAGACCCTGTAAATCAGAACAAATGTGGAAACCGCATCCTGTATCAAGGACCCAAGAAATCACAGTGATGAGTTATTAGATTGAATAGTGTAAATACCTATGAAGGTGGGATTTATCTTCCCATCCTTGATGTCTTACAGATACTTCAGGCTGCTTCATTTCTAATGCCCTTTGTCGTAATAGTGAAAGCACTCTGCATCCTTCAGATTGGAAGAGGGAGCAACAGAACCAGCTTTGGTCCCACTATAAGAGGATCCATCATGGGACTTTCCCTTATGGCTCTTAAAGGAGCCTTACTCTTGTTCCCTTTCCCTTGTCCAATTACCAAGACAGGGGCTGCAGAAGTAGGAGTAGATGCAACATACTTGCCTTTCAAACTACTCTCAGTAGTTCACAGAAAGCCTTGAAGCTTGCTTAGAGTGACCTTCTCCTTGTTCGTGTGATAGGTCATACGAAACTGATCATAACAAGGAGGCAAAGCGTGTAGGATAATATCTATGGCCAACTCTTCGTCGAAGTTTAAATTCAACTTGTAACGCCTCATTCCTAGTATGCAATTTATTGTTGAATCAAGGATTTATTTTTGATCTACTCGACGAGTTGGTAGCCGTAACTCGTCGAGTAGATGCTAGAAAGGGCGCGGGGTTTAAAGGGTCTACTCGACGAGTCCAAGCATGGACTCGACGAATAGGTCTGCCAGTAGGAAACCCTATTTTGGCGGTTTTGTACCCTATTTAAATCACTTAAACCCCCTTTGGGCCTCCCTTACCAGCCTCCTTGTCCTCCAGAAACCCTAATTCGATTGAGAGCCTCACCCTTGAGTTTTTTAGTGTGTTTTTGTGTTATTGAAGATAGTTGGAAGAGCTTAGAGCTAGAAAGCTTGTGGAAGGAGAACAAGATCCAGGAGTACACTCATTTTTGGCAGCTTTCTGAGGTAAAAAGCTCTTAGCTTGATAACCCATAGCTTAGATCTCCTTTAATGTTGATTTATGGGTCTTTTTGACCTTCTTGAGTGGGATAAGTTGCTTCTCATGGGTTCAATGCTAAGAAATCCCTCTTTTCTAAGATATTTAGCCTCTAGAGTCATAAAAGGAGTCTTGAGCCCGTTTTCCTCCAATCAATGGTCATGTTCATAGAAGTAGGTTGCTATAACTTGAGTTTGGGTCCATTTAAGGTGTGCAAAGCCATCAAGTCAACAACTTTATAGAAATGGACCTTGGAAATGATCTAGATCTGTATTTTGGAGCTATAGAAGTGTAAACCAGCTAACTAGTTTAAATCTGCAAGGTACTCGACGATTTCATAAGGGAACTCGGTGAGTCCGATGAAGAAACCCCGATGATGTTTATAGAACTCTGCGAGTCGGTTAGGAACTCGGCGAGTTGATGGATCTTGTCCCTTTTCTGATTATGCCAGGACTCAACGAGTCTGAGGGCGACCCAATAAGTCAGTTCGAAAAATCGCGATGACAAAGTAGCTTGGGAACTCGGCGAGTCGAGTCGCTATTATAGGGTTCTGAGTTCTAGGACTCAGCGAGTCACACGGCTGACTCGACGAGTTTGGTCAACCTAGAAGGTTGACTTTGTTCATGATGTTGACTTTGACCAAGGGTAAAATGGTCATTTTACCCTAAGGATAATTATCAGTTTCTGACTAAGCGTCATTATGGAATTTATAGTCGGAGAGTTACCGGAGCAGCAGACAGGGGTTCCTCACTCAGATTTTCAGCAGTCAGTCATATGAGGTGAGTTTACCTTTCAGTAGGAACGGGTCTAAGGCACCAAGGCCGACCCGTAGCATGTTATCTTAGTAGTGGAGTGTGGGCGAGGCCCGTATCCCCTAGTTACCCAAGTGTGGGCGAGGCCCGTATCTCATAGCTGAGTTGATTACGATATATGCCTGAACGGTTGATTTAGTTATACTTGTTGTCTTTGTGATACTTGTATGTTTGTCTAGCCATCGTGGGTGGGCGAGGCCCGTATCTCGTAGCAACCGAGTGTCGGCGGGGCCCGTATCTCGAAGTAGCTGAGGGTGGGTGGGGCTCGTAACTCAGAGATAGTAGAGTGTGGGCAGGGGCCATATCTCCATGAGTATGGGCGGGGCCCGTATCTACGATTTGTCCGTTATATGTGTATGGTATGAGGTAGTTTGGGAGAGCTCACTAAGCTTCGTGCTTACGGTTTTTAGTTTTGGTATCAGGTACTTCCACTAGCAACAGGAAGGGTTCGGGGTGATCGCATGGCACACACCACAGTATTAGCCTGGGAGTTTACTCTGATGTCCTTGTTACGAGATTCTGACTTGTGACAGATACTATGATGTTTTTATGATACATGATTTACGATTTTATCTATGACATTGAATGATTCATGATTTTAATAATGATTTGAAAATGAATTTTTTCGGACCATATTATTGGGATGTTTCAAGTTGGTATCAGAGCCTTGGTTTGAGGGATTTGGTCCCACTCCCAGGTGTGTCTGAAATCAAACAAAGGAAGTGGTTAAAAATTTTCAAAAGAAAATCATTTTTATAAAAGGATTTGGAAAAAATATAAAAGAATTTTGAAAAGAGAAAAAGGGTGTGGTGCATGCAATCAACCGAGCTCAAGTAAGTACTCCCAAACTACCCATACAAGTTTATGTTATGTTATGATTATCAACTTTATGAGAATTGCATGCTAGTTTAGGACTAAGGATCTAGGAAGGGTGCCTTATGTGCCTATTATATGTAACTCAGCTTTATGAACTGCATGCTAGTACAGATTAGTCAGGGATAGCCTGAAAGAGATATTCTTGATTATGTTTACTCGATGCTCGAATGTTGCTTTCTTTGCGATTTTAGGAGTCTTAGCTATATTTTTGTTCATTTAGCTTTAACCAAGATCTGTCCAAATCTGATTATCCACTCCTCAGATCTCTTGATATGATGTGTTCTATCATTCAGACCTCCTGATCTACTTATTGTTTTTGTTCAGATCTATGGATTTGTTTCGTTTTAAGACTAGATCTTTGGATCTACCTTAGTTTTTGTTCATTCAAGCATTTTTCAGTTTACAAGGACATTTCAGATCAGTTTCGTCTTTCTTTTCAATGACCCATTTAGCATGTTTGGGAGAAAAGAAATTTTTATAAGTTTATCCTTTTATCAAGTTCATATTACTAGAAAATCGTTTTTAGTTAAGATTTTAAGATTTTCTGTGAATAACTTTATTCCCTACAACATCTACTTGTAAACAAATTTGGGATGTTTGTTCATTTCAAAAAAAAAAAATCGAATTCCTTCCCGTAGTTCATATTTTTTATGTTTATCTTCAAAAGCTTAGAAAAGGAAACAAAAATTTCTCAAATCTATTTGTTCAAATTTTGATAGCTTGTTGAATAAGTTGTAAAAAAAAGGGAGAGGGTTTATGAGAAGAAACCTCATCAGATCCGTTTTTGTTTACATCTTGGGGCTTTTTCAGAAAGTTAGAGAAAAAAAAAAAGAAGTTTTCCATGAGTTTTAACCTATCTTATGTTCATACATCATCTGGAAATTCTTCTCTACCTGTGCATTTTCGTGTATACACTTACCCACTGTAACAACCATTTGTACATTCAATCGTATAGCTTGTACATTTTATAAAACTCTTCAGAAAAAAAAAAGGAGAAGTCTTGATGGGAGAAAAAAATAAATTTTTACAAGTTTTTATGTTATCATAAAATCAACTGTAGTTGAGCTTTTCCCATTTCTTGAAACATTTATGTTGTATGAAATTCTATATTGCTTGTACATCACCAATATGTGTGGTGGCAATACTCAAACCCATTCTTTAAAGACTATTGTTTGTACATGAAGCTTTGTTGTTTATACATTTCGCAAATCCTCCAAAAATGTTCTGATTTACAACCTCAAACTTACCACAGCCACTTACAGTTTACTGTTTCAAAAATAATAATAATAAAAGGGGGATAAGATAACTATAACGCGTATTCCAAAAGAGTATACATGAAGCTACAAGACAAAGGCATCAAAGGGCCCACACATTTTAAAAGATGCTTAAAAGCTAGCGAAAAGTCAAAGGAGGGGTCGGGTCCCACCTTGGTTGGAACCCAACAATCGTTGGCTTTCTCTGGATATCCAACAGGGTCTCCGATAGACCAGCTCCAGCAGTAACTCGCTATCACAACCACCATTCTCCTACAGCAAAGTATTCCTTTACTAGTCGCCAAAACCAGCAACTCAACAGATAGACAAAAAATTGATCTGACCTCCACCCGGAAATCGCGAATACTATTCCAATCTCCTTTTCTGGTCAACGAATCTTATTAGAAAATCGCCTACATCTGTAAACCATCTTTGATTGATAAACATACCATGGCCCCTGCATAAACCACCTGTCACGATCGTCTTCAAGAAACGATCCAACAAACCATCATCGACGGAAAAACTCGAGGCTACGACCTTTGCCACAGTTGTCAAATTCCGATGATGAACCAACAAATCAAGTGCCTCCAGCCGTGTTCTAATTGGTTCGTCAACAGAAGACGAAGAAAATCCACAGATGAAGAGCCATCGAACACCTTCATCGTAGATCACCACCAAAAACTGCTACCATCAGATCTCCTGCAGTCACCGACTCATCTAAGCAGTGCCACTGACCTGATCCAAGGCACCACCAAAAGCATCTCCGATCGACGAACGCAGCAAACCAGTGTCGTCGGCAGAGCCGACCGTTTCGATCTCGCTCCTCCACAAATTCCCCCACATCTGATTTCCACTGACGAACAACCACCGTGATTCCTCCTCCGAGAACCGAAGGATCTCCTATCGCCGGCCATAGCTGTTCTTCCTCACCTTTTGGGCATCTCCTTCGCCAATTTTGATGATTAGATTCATCAATCGCGAAGATTAGAGGGGGCGGCTGCAAGACTTCCGTCCAAAAGTCAAACCCAATTAAAGCAAGTGGGCCCATACACACTTGATACCCGGATACAAGTTCACACACATACAAAAAAAAGGAAGGGTTTACAATATGGGCTATTTATTTGCAAATGGGTTATATTGCATATTTGGGCCACTGGATTTGGACTTCTCATATATTGGTATTGGGCTACCTAAAAAACAATTAAAATTGCCTGGTTATTTGCAAGAATAAATTAGCCTATCAGTCAATGCTCAAGTGCTGTGATTTCTCCCAATAAGCCTGATTCTAGAAGATACACGACGCGAGAGAATAAGAGAATATGAATTTGGGTTGATTATTAGCAGGCCCAGATGGAAAATAATAGCAATTTTGGGTTGTGGTAACTTGGGCTCCATATAAATTGGTACTTAATGGACCACCTCCACAATACAAAAATGATTCAGTTTTACAAGACAAGAATTAGCAATTTAATACTCGCACACCACAAGCTCCGCTCCATAGATTGCGTTGCGACTCGAACACTCACGGCATTTTCAAGAAAAAAAGGATGGAGAAGAGTATTACGCTACTACTACTAGTGACGCATTTCGAAATAACAAGCAGCAACTGCGCTGCACGGCTATCAATAGCCGTGTTGACCAATCTTGGGAAGTCTTGCTAATCCGCTCTCACCATTCATGTTAACTGGCCCCCGCTAGTCTTACTGCCCGCCCAACCCAGCAGCCGCAAAGCCCAGCCATCAGCAGTCACGCTTCTTAGCTTTCGCCTTTCGGCAGCCACCCTACCCAATTCTTGTTAGTACTTGGGTCGCCTAGCTTTTTCCAGCAGCTATGTATCTCAATTTTCAGCTGCTATGCATCCATTTTTCCTTTTCTTCGCCTCCTCTAAAGAGAAAAAAAATAGGGGGGGGGGGGGGGGGGGGGGGGGAGGGTTGGCATGACACTATTCAGAAGTGATCTTTATTCCGAAGAGGCAGAATTAAAGTACATGAAGAGTTGATGATATGCATGATAGTGCACTCTCAAGGTGACATTAATATTCCGGGTCGAAAGATTAGCCTCGTCGTTCAACTCTCAATAGTCTTGTTGCCCAACTCTCAATAGTCGTGTTGCTCACCTATCGCTAGCAGCTCGCTGCCCGGGCCTCAACGGCCCTGCTGATCAGTTCCTGACAGCAGTCTCCTTACGCACCTCTTAACAGTAGCTACGCTATCAAGCTCTAAGTAGCACTGCCACATAGCTCTCCACAAACAGCCAAGACACTGAGGCCTCAATTATTAGTACGACTAGCAAGGCAGCAAAGTATCAGGTACCAGTCCGCTTTAACCCGGACTGGTCATACGAGCTAGACACATAGATTGTAGGGTGCTATGCCCAGTCGTGCGAGGTTCAGTACCCCCGCCTCGAGTCGCTTGGCTTCTCAGCCCGACTCCATTATAGCGGCATGCTCCGCATGCGAGGTTCAGTACCCTCGCCTCGAGTCGCTTGGCTTCTCATCCCGACTCCATTATAGCGGCATGCTCCGCATGTGAGGTTCAGTACCCTCGCCTCGAGTCGCTTGGCTTCTCAGCCCGACTCCATTATAGCGGCAAGCTCCGCATGCGAGGTTCAGTACCCTCGCCTCGAGTCGCCTGGCTTCTCAACTTGGCTCCATTATAGTGGCACACTCTGCATGCGAGGTTTAGTACCCTCGCCTCGAGTCGCCTGGCTTCTCAGCCCCACTCCATTATAGTGGCACACTCCGCATGAAAGGTTCATCACCCTTGCCTTGAGTAGCCTGGCTTCTCCGCTCGACTCCATTATAGCGGCACACTCCGCATGCAAGGTTCATCACCCTTTCCTTGAGTCACCTGGCTTCTCAACTCAACTCCATTATAGCGGCACACCCCGCATGCAAGGTTCAGCACCCTTGCCTTGAGTCGCCTGACTTCTCAGCTCGACTCCATTAACGGCATGCTCCGCCAAAGAGGCTCAAAGGCTTGCAACCTTTGCCTATATGAATCCACGTGATGCTTTCCCGTGTGATGTACTTACAATCGCTGGCAACCAAGCCCGATCCATTCCACCAATGCTCTCCCGTGTGATGTATCTACGATCACTAGCAGCGAAGCCCCATCCATTCCGCGTGATCCTCTCCCGCGTAACACCTCCATGATCTTCAGCTGCTAACCCAAGCTATTCTCCTAAGTCGTGCAACATAAGTCATGCATCGTCGCGCACCATAAGTCGCGCATCACAAGCTTATTTCGCGACTAACACCATGATCTCGGTGCTTCCTCTCTCACAGTCATCATGGTTCTCTTGTGCTCGGACGATCTATGAAATGTTATCCACATTACAACTTGCTATAGTGAGGTTACTCTCCAGCAAGAAGGTCATCCTAACAGCAGCCCTGCTACACATTACCTTTCAGCATCTTTGTTTCCTGGCTCTCGAAAACGGTCTTGCTACGCAACCTTACATGTAGCCTCGTCGCGTACCCTACAACATCTCTGTTTCCTAGCCCTCAGAAACGATCTTGCAGCGTAACCCTGCCTATAGCCTCGATCTGTATCCCTCAGCATCACTGTTTCCTGGCCCTCGGAAACGGTCTTGCTGCGTAACCCATACCTTTGGACTCACCGCTCATCCCTTTAGCACCTTTGCTGCATGGCTCTCGGCAACAGTCTTACTGCATATTTCTTACCTATAGCCTCACTCCCTATTCCTCAAGAATTATGTTGTCTTGCTATCGACAATAGTCTCACTATGTAACCCTCGCTAGCAACCTAATCGCCCAACTCTCAGAATCTCTACCACTTATATTATGGTCAGCAACCTTACGGTTTATTAGTTCGACGACATTGTAATGCCTGTGTTTCCGGGCTTGCCACTTTTAGCAATGTAATAGTCTAGGTTAACCTTTGTAACCCGTTTTGAAATAATAAGATTGTATTATTTGAGTATTATGTGTTTTGTGCTTAATTGCTTAATTATGTGGTTTGATTAATTAAGAATAAAAATAAGCGTCAAAATTTAAGTGTAAAATAAACTTAATATCTTTTAATAATTGTTGTAGTAGTTGAAACGAGGTTTCCGAATATATAGAACGCCCAAATCTGACTTCGTATGAGGAAGTTATGATTTATCGAAGTTTCGGCTTAGCGGTATACAGCCTGTTTTACTCGATTTGAGATCGAGGGGTTTTTAGCCGAAGCAATCTAAATGAGAATCGAAGATCTCATTGTTGGTATCGAAGCGATAAAAAGTTACGCGAGAACGGACGTCAAACGAAGAAGTTATGAATTTATAACGAAGTTTTTCTGTCGCGGCTTATTAAAAATAAATAATAAAAATAAAGTCAAAATTAGCCGACGAAGTCTGAACGCAAGTTGTAGAGCGTAGTTTCACCTTCGCGTGGATATAAAGAACGTCGAAAACGGAGTTCGTATGAAGAAGATATATGAATTTCCGAAGTTTATTAAATATTTTGTAATTAAATTTAATTGGAAATTCGGAAGCATTATCCGAAGGAGTCACCGGTCTGATCCGAGGTACGCCCCGCGTACTCCAAAGGTGTCGACACTCGCACCAAGTGGCTCGGATGACGCATGCAATGACGATTTCGGAAGCAGTACGCGTCGCGTACTGCAGTACACCCCGCATACTCCGAGGCTCCAGCCTCCTATAAATAGGATCCGAAGGCAGCCGAGTCTTTTGTTCATTTTCTCTCTTCTCTCTCCCGCTTTGCATCGTTTTGCGTGCCAGAAATATCCCGAAGCCCCGATATTATTCTCGAGCCCCGAGGCAAGTCCCGAGATCCCGAAGATCCCGAGAAGTGCGGTCCCCGAGCCGAAGCTCTGCCCGCGAGAAGTTCGATTTTTGTGAAGATCTTTCAGATCTGCTGAGGATTACTACTTCTACAAGTCGTAGTGTTGTCCGATCATCTTCTGATCAAGTGAGTGTGTAGTTACTTTCTTCTAACGCATAATTATGAAGTATTTTATACGAGATACGTATTATGTGTATAATTTTGTGGTTATGTGTGTGAATGTGTATTCACTTTCTTCTAACTCATAGATATGATTTATTCTCTATGAGATATGTGTTATGTGTGTGTGTGTGTGCCTCATCTGTTATGTGAAATATGTGTTGATTAAAACGTGCTATACAGGTTTTTAAAATACGTATACAAATTGTATAATTTTTATCTACTAATATGTTGGGTAGAACATGGGTAGATAGTTGGTGTGTAATAAACAGATGAGAGGCCTCGTTGTTGTTTGATTTAGTCATCTAGCGGAGTTTAGATGACGACCACATACTTTTCTAGATAGTCTTGTGGAAACATTAGCAGGTTCGCCACCTGTAGGTGTTAATGAACTTGGGTGTTCATTCGCTGTACTCCATCCCCCTCATGGTTGCCTTATTTGACTTATATTGCTGAGGTACCCCCGAAGCAGGTGTTGTCGCCCCGATGAAATATTCTTAGACTAGGTCCCTTATGTTAAGTTGTCTTAGGGACATAAAGTGAGAATAACGGGAATGGGTAATTGGGTTATTGTTGGTTGGTGAAAATTAAATATGAGTATTTATTGTGGGTTGAAAACCCTATATGCTCACCAGGCTCCCAAGCCTGACCCACTCAGTTTTAATTGTATTACAAGAAGTGGCGCAAGGGCATGAGATGGATGAACCATCAGTTGTTTTGATTGCAAGTCTGTATATGTATATATTTGTTGAATGACTTGTAATGTTATCGTTTATGCTTATTGGTCTGTATCGGAACATGACACCCCGAGTTTTGATTATAATGAAAATACATTTCTTTTATGAAATGCTTTGGTAAACATTGTTTTATCATGTTTTGTTTTTTTGGGAACAAATTCCGCAACTCTTTCAAATCAAAAGGATTTACTCTGAAAATATTTTAAAAGCATAAATGAAAATCGGTCTTTTCTGGCCGAGATTTTGGGGATGTCACAGTTGGTATCAGAGCATTAGTTTAAGCGAACTAGGAATTTGTAGGATTTCTAGACTTAAACTTAGAATGCTAAGTGAAGTTTTTGAGATGTGTGTCTGTTGTGTTTTAGACACGAGCACTAGTTTATTTTAGGAAAGTTGCCTAAAATGCTTTTATGTGCTAAATGTTATATGTTGCCATATATGATATTATTTGTTTGGATCTATGGTCTGTTGCCGACCGGATCTAGAAACCTTATGTGTGTAGGATTCTAAGCGTGCGTCTACGATATTAGAACTAGCATGTAAACGTTTCGGAGTGATAAGGATGATTTGAATATCTATCGTGATTGAGGATCTAATTTCACCTTATTCGGTGTGTAGATCAAAAATGGTGAGAACAAGAAGTGGAGTTGGAAATGTTGATGAAAACAGGAATCAACCACCAGTGATTGAACAAATACCTGTCGTAGCAGCAACACCTGAGCCAATAACCATGGATGGTGTGCAAATGATGATTCAGGCGATGTTGGATCGTCAGATGGATGAAACTAGACGGTTGCTTCAACAGAATTGTGAAGAACTGTCAATTCGTGTGGAAGAGCCTGAATTAAATGAAGGACACTCGGAAGGTGGAAACTTCAGTGGGTCTGTTGGTCCAGCCAACCCACCGATAGTTAGGCAAGATAACCACGATGGAAAGAATGCTGGAATGGGATGCAAGTACAAGGACTTTTTAACTTGCAAACCATCGACCTTTAATGGAAAGGAGGATCCGATTGGAGTTATGGATTGGATCTCCGAAATGGAGCTAGCCTTCATGACTTGTGGCTGCAGAGGCAAGTTGCAGACTATCTATGCCGTGCGTCAATTCCAAGGTGGAGTCGTTCGTTGGTGGAACACTCTAGGGAAGACGTTAAGCCCTAATGAGCCACTGCAATTGTCATGGGCAGAGTTCTTGGTGCAGTTCAAGCGCAAGTTCTGCTCGGCTCAAAATCTGTTGGAACTAGAGAACAAGTGTTTGTCATTGACAAAAGGCAGCATGTCAGTTGATGAATACACCAATAACTTCACCGATAAGATGGAGTTTGCTTTGCGCATCGTTCCAGACGAGCAAACAAAGGTGGATCGGTATGCGAAGGGACTCCCATGGGAGTACGAGGTGCCAGTACGTCAGGCACTTACTCTAGAGGCAGCTATCTGGGCTGCCAAGTCTGTTGAGAACATGATCAAGGGGAGAACCACCGACAAGGTTGATGTTGGTGAGAAAAGAAAGTTTGAGGGAACATTTGGTTCCGGTAAGAAAGGAAAATTTTCGAAATCTGATTCGAAAAAGTTTGGAGGAAAAGGAGGCGAAGCAAAGTGGTGTGATAAGTGTAAGAAAAAGCACTTTGGGAAATGTAGCGAGGATGTAACCTGCTACAAGTGTGGAAAGGTTGGACATTTTGCCAATGAATTTCCGAACAACAAAAGGATGTGTTTTGGTTGTAATGAAAAGGGGCATATTTTGAAAGACTGTCCGAAGAAGAAGGAGGCAGCTAGGCCCAACATTCCACCAAAGCCGAAGGCGAGAGCCTTCCATATGACACTTGAGGCTGCTAAAGATGAAGTTGATGTCGCTTCAGGTACCTTTCTCGTAAACGAATTACCTGCTCAAATATTGTTTGATTCGGGAGCCAACTACTCCTTTATTTCGCATGAGTTTGGTAGAAAGCTAGCTTTGACTGTTGATAGACTAGATAATGCTTTATTAGTCGAAGTTGCTAGTGGCAAGTTTGTACCTGTTAGCCATCGTATGAAAAACATCTTAATCGACCTTAATGGGAATAAGTTTCGTGAGGAATAATTGCCTATCGAACTTAATGGTTTCGACATCGTTTTGGGAATGGATTGGCTTAGCGCCAATGATGCTAAAATTTTATGCAAGAAGAAGATAGTTAAAGTAAACCCGCCTGGTAAAGATTCGTTTATGGTGTATGGGGACAAACGGCGAGTGAATTCTGGAATCATTTCTCTAATGAAAGCCAGAAAGTGTTTGACTAAGGGATGTACATCATATTTATCATTTGTGATTGATGCTAAGAAAGAAAAGAAGGTGATGCAGAGCATTCCAGTGGTGTGTGATTATCCGGAAGTATTTCCCAAGGATCTTCCTGGATTACCACCTGATAGACAAGTGGAGTTCAGAATAGACTTGTTACCAGGAACCACGCCAATAGCAAAAGCACCTTATCGATTAGCACCGACGGAGATGAAGGAGCTAATGATGCAACTTCAGGAGTTATTGGACAAAGGTTTCATTAGACCTAGTTCATCGCCCTGGGGAGCTCCGGTGTTATTTGTGAAGAAGAAAGATGGAAGTATGAGAATGTGCATCGATTACAGAGAGCTGAACAAGGCAACAATAAAGAATAGATATCCATTGCCGAGGATTGATGACCTATTTGATCAATTGCAAGGTTCGAGCTATTTCTCGAAGATCGATCTTAGGTCAGGATATCATCAGCTGAAAGTAAGAGAGCAAGATATCGAGAAAACTGCATTCAGAACTAGATATGGACACTACGAGTTCTTGGTTATGTCGTTTGGACTAACCAATGCTCCGGCGGCGTTCATGGATTTGATGAATAGGGTTTGTAATCCTTTCCTTGATAAATCTGTGATAGTGTTCATAGACGACACTCTGATTTACTCGAAAACCCAGGAGGAGCATGGCAGACACTTGAGAGAAGTGTTAGAAGTTTTGAAGAAGGAGAAGCTGTATGCGAAGTTCTCTAAATGTGATTTTTGGATTCGTGAAGTCCAATTCTTGGGTCACGTGGTCAACCAAGAAGGGATAATGGTTGATCCAGCGAAGATCGAAGTTGTGATGAAGTGGGAACAACCGAAAAGTCCCACGGAGATTCGAAGCTTTTTAGGATTAGCCGGATATTACCGCAGGTTTATCCAAGGCTTTTCTTCGATTGCTACTCCGTTAACAGCTTTGACCCACAAAGGAGCTACTTATGCTTGGAGTGATAAGCATAAAGAAGCATTCGAGAAGTTAAAGAAGAAGCTATGCGAGGCACCGATACTTTCTCTACCCGATGGAGTTGAAGACTTTGTTATTTATAGCGATGCATCTGGGGTTGGATTGGGTTGTGTTTTGACCCAAAGAGAAAAGGTGATAGCATATGCGTCTCGACAGCTGAAAGAGCATGAAAAGAATTACCCGACTCATGATTTGGAGTTGGCAGCGGTAGTTTTCACTCTGAAAATATGGAGGCATTACCTCTATGGCACGAAGTGCAAACTTTTTACTGATCATAAGAGTCTCCAATATCTCTTTAATCAGAAGGAATTGAATATGAGGCAACGACGCTGGCTAGAATTACTTAAAGACTACGACTGTGAGATACTTTACCACCCCAGTAAAGCTAATGTTGTTGCTGATTCTCTTAGTCGGAAAGTCAATCTTGAAAGGAAAAGGCCAAGAGCGTTGAGAATTGAATTTGTCTCGACCATTGTGGAGAGTATAAAGAAAGCTCAAGAGGAAGCTTCTGAAAAGAATGACCGAAAGGAGGAACGTTTAGGTAAAACGTTGGTGTTCGGTGTAAACAGTCATGGACTGAAGGTATTCCAAGATCGTATTTGGGTACCTAAGTCAGGAGGAATTAGGGATCTTCTGATGGAAGAAGCTCACAAAACCATGTACTCAATTCATCCGGGTAGCACTAAAATGTATAGGGACCTGAAACCCTACTACTGGTGGCCGACGATGAAGCTTGATGTTGCAAAGTACGTGGCCGAGTGTGTGACTTGTGCGAGAGTCAAGACACAACATCAGAAACCGTACGGGAGTTTAGAACCATTGCCTGTGCCTATGGGAAAGTGGGAAGACATTGCTATGGATTTTGTCACTAAACTGCCCAGAACGAAGAATGGTCACGACATGATTTGGGTGGTCGTTGATCGATTCACTAAGAGTGCGCATTTCATAGCAGCCAAGGAGAAATGGTCTATGGAAAAGCTTGCGAATTCTTACGTGAAGGAAATTGTGAGGCTTCACAATGTTCCGTTAACGATTGTATCGGATCGTGATAGCCATTTCACCTCGAGGTTTTGGAAAATTCTACAAGAGGAAATGGGTACCAAGTTATGTTTAAGCACAGCTTACCATCCGCAGACTGATGGTCAGAGTGAAAGAACAATACAAACACTTGAAGATATGCTGAGAGCGTGTACCTTGGAATTCCTAGGTAATTGGGATGAACATTTACCTTTGGTAGAATTTTCCTATAATAATAGTTTTCACTCGAGCATTAAGATGGCACCTTATCAAGCTTTGTACGGACAGAAGTGCCGTACGCCGTCTTGTTGGCTTGAGGCTGGGGGAAAGCAGTTTATGGGACCAGAGATGGTTCATCAAACTGCTAAAAAGTTGAAAGTAATTAGGGAAAGAATGTTAGCGGCTCAGGATCATCAAAAGAGCTATGCTGACAAAAAACGAAGACCGATGACTTTTGAGGTTGGAGATTCGGTTTTGCTTAAAGTCTCGCCGTGGACGGGACTTATAAGATTTGGTAAAAGGGGAAAGTTGAGTCCAAGGTTTATTGGACCGTTTAAAGTTCTTCAGAGGATTGGGAACCAAGCTTACAAGCTCGAATTACCCGAAGAACTGAAAGGAATTCACAACACTTTTCATGTGTGTTATTTGAGGAAATTCACGGGAGAAGTTCCCGATATAATTCCAATTTCTGAGTTGAGAATTGATGAAAACAAAAGGTTGATTGAAGAACCAGAGGCAATTGTTGACCGAAAGACTAAGAAGTTGCGACACAAGATGGTTGGATTAGTGCTTGTCCGATGGAAACACACGAATGAGTCGAATCTCACCTGGGAGACGGAGAGTGACATGTTGAGTCGCTATCCGCATTTTTTTGTTGATGTGTGATTCCGGGGACGGAATCATTCTAAGGTGGAGAGAATTGTAACGCCTGTGTTTCCGGGCTTGCCACTTTTAACAATGTAATAGTCTAGGTTAACCTTTGTAACCCGTTTTGAAATAATAAGATTGTATTATTTGAGTATTATGTGTTTTGTGCTTAATTGCTTAATTATGTGGTTTGATTAATTAAGAATAAAAATAAGCGTCAAAATTTAAGTGTAAAATAAACTTAATATCTTTGAATAATGTTGTAGTAGTTGAAACGAGGTTTCCGAATATATATAGAACGCCCAAATCTGACTTCGTATGAGGAAGTTATGATTTATCGAAGTTTCGGCTTAGCGGTATACAACCTGTTTTACTCGATTTGAGATCGAGGGGTTTTTAGCCGAAGCAATCTAAATGAGAATCGAAGATCTCATTGTTGGTATCGAAGCGATAAAAAGTTAGGCGAGAACGGACGTCAAACGAAGAAGTTATGAATTTATAACGAAGTTTTTCTGTCGTGGCCTATTAAAAATAAATCAAAATTAGCCGACGAAGTCTAAACGAAAGTTGTAGAACGTAGTCTCACCTTCGCGTGGATATAAAGAACGTCGAAAACGGAGTTCGTATGAAGAAGATATGAATTTCCGAAGTTTATTAAATATTTTGTAATTAAATTTAATTGGAAATTCGGATGCATTATCCGAAGGAGTCACCGGTCTGATCCGAGGTACGCCCCGCGTACTCCGAAGGTGTCGACACTCGCAGCAAGTGGCTCGGATGACGCATGCAATGACGATTTCGGAAGCAGTACGCGTCGCGTACTGCAGTACGCCCCGCATACTCCGAGGCTCCAGCCTCCTATAAATAGGATCCGAAGGCAGCCGAGTCTTTTGTTCATTTTCTCTCTTCTCTCTCCCGTTTTGCATCGTTTTGCGTGCCAGAAATATCCCGAAGCCCCGGTATTATTCTCGAGCCCCGAGGCAAGTCCCGAGATCCCGAAGATCCCGAGAAGTACGGTCCCCGAGCCGAAGCTCTGCCCGTGAGAAGTTCGATTTTTGTGAAGATCTTTCAGATCTGCTGAGGATTACTACTTCTACAAGTCGTAGTGTTGTCCGATCATCTTCTGATCAAGTGAGTGTGTAGTTACTTTCTTCTAACGCATAATTATGAAGTATTTTATACGAGATACGTATTATGTGTATAATTTTGTGGTTATGTGTGTGAATGTGTATTCACTTTCTTCTAACTCATAGATATGATTTATTCTCTATGAGATATGTGTTATGTGTGTGTGTGTGTGCCTCATCTGTTATGTGAAATATGTGTTGATTAAAACGTGCTATACAGGTTTTTAAAATACGTATACAAATTGTATAATTTTTATCTACTAATATGTTGGGTAGAACATGGGTAGATAGTTGGTGTGTAATAAACAGATGAGAGGCCTCGTTGTTGTTTGATTTAGTCATCTAGCGGAGTTTAGATGACGACCACATACTTTTCTAGATAGTCTTGTGGAAACATTAGCAGGTTCGCCACCTGTAGGTGTTAATGAACTTGGGTGTTCATTCGCTGTACTCCATCCCCCTCATGGTTGCCTTATTTGACTTATATTGCTGAGGTACCCCCGAAGCAGGTGTTGTCGCCCCGATGAAATATTCTTAGACTAGGTCCCTTATGTTAAGTTGTCTTAGGGACATAAAGTGAGAATAACGGGAATAGGCAATTGGGTTATTGTTGGTTGGTGAAAATTAAATATGAGTATTTATTGTGGGTTGAAAACCCTATATGCTCACCAGGCTCCCAAGCCTGACCCACTCAGTTTTAATTGTATTACAGGAAGTGGCGCAAGGGCATGAGATGGATGAACCATCAGTTGTTTTGATTGCAAGTCTGTATATGTATATATTTGTTGAATGACTTGTAATGTTATCGTTTATGCTTATTGGTCTGTATCGGAACATGACACCCCCAGTTTTGATTATAATGAAAATACATTTCTTTTATGAAATGCTTTGGTAAACATTGTTTTATCATTTTTTGTTTTTTTTGGGAACAAATTCCGCAACTCTTTCAAATCAAAAGGATTTACTCTGAAAATATTTTAAAAGCATAAATGAAAATCGGTCTTTTCTGGCCGAGATTTTGGGGATGTCACAGACATAGTCTGACGCGGCTACCTACGCTACCCACATCATACTAGGGGGAATCCAGCTAGGTGTAGCCCAAGCAAGAAATACCTCCAAGGCGGTTATTAATGCAGACTATGTACATGGTTATCGGTGATATTCCATTTGCGCGCAACTACAACAACATATGTGCCAAATAACAGTCTCAGAGACTGCATGGCGAGGTTACACTTCTTAGCTACCCCGGTCCGACATTTTATCGACGTTAGTGTAGCATAACACTCTTTAGCAGCCTTAGTCTGCACGATCACAGCAACAGTTACGTTGCATCACACCGATCAGCTCGTACTCCTCTCAATGAAGGAGTATCAAGTCAGCTCAAGCAGTACTTGACTCATCGCACAACCCTACGGCTCTCGTGGGTGAGGTTCAGTTGTTCTCTGTATTATTTAATGTATTGGTGCTTTGTCTAGTCCAATCCGATTTTCAGCAACCCAATCGCATTAGACTAGGGGGACTTGACGACGCATAGTTTATATGACTTAGTCCAGTCCGATGTCATTGGTCGTGTACCAATAACACCAGACTGGGGGGGACTTGATGATATATGGTCCATTAGCATGGCCCAGACTACTCTAGCGCGCCAGCGGGCCTGGCGTGCTCCTGCCAGCCCTGCATGGCGTTCCCTTGCCAGCCTCGCTGGGGACTCTCCTGTTGGTTTATATGACTTAGTCCAGTCTGATGTCATTGGTTGTGTACCAATAACACCATACTGGGGATACTTGATGATATATGGTCTATTAGCATGGCCTAGACTGATCTAGTGCGCCATCATGTCCCTGCGCTCTCCTGCCATCCCTACATGGCGTTCCCTTGCCAGCCTTGCTGGGGACTCCCTTGCCAGCCTTGTTGGGGACTCTCCTGTCGGGCCGGCATGATGCTCCATTGCCTAGCGCCCCTTGCCAGTCTTTCCTGGTGCGCGCCTACCAGCCTTGCCTAGGGCACGCCCGGCGCCTCCGGGCAGCCTTGCTAGCTCCTTGCTAGTTGGGCCTGAATTGGGCTGGCCTAAGGCCTGACCTAATTCCCCTTGACCTAGTTGTCCCCTATAAATAGAATAGTGCCTCCACCATGGAGGAGGACTCTTCCCCAAGTGGTTTAGCCGCCACTAGACCTCTCCCCATGGCTTAGCCACCACTATTCTTCGGCCGGGTGGCTCAGCCGCCACCCGCCGTCGTCAGCCACCATACACCACCACCCGCACCAAGATGGTTCTCTCCAACTATGGAGGACATCTAAGATCTATCAGCTGATCTAACTTGATCGTCGGAGTCCGCTCCTGGGGCACAGTCCCTGGGGTGGCTCTAACGCATCTCTCTGATTGTGACTAGCAGATCTCCGCCACATCAGAAGACCATGAGAGCCGTCGGAGGTTGATTTCGCATCAGTTATATATTGGGAGGATTAAATAATTTCAGAAGGTTAGGTCTAGCTCTACTGTGCAGCACTTGTTTGAGTCCCACCGTTGTAGGGTAGGATCTCTCATTCGAAGAATTATCTATTCTTACTAATATGTAATAATATTCATGAGCTAGTTAGGGGAGATAGTAAGGAATTCTTACGCAACTGATAGCGGAGAATGGATTGGTGATTACCCTAGAGCAAGCCTAGGAAGAGTTTAGTATGAGATCAGTAGTAGTAGTAGTAGTAGAAGGGACTTGGTGGAGTCGAGGTAGTTCTTGAGGAAATTACGGATAGATGTGGAAGGTAGTATGGGCCCGTACTACTTAAAGCATAGGATCCGTACTCAAATCAAGGAAGGCTGAGATAAAGCCAGGGAACTAGTAGTGTTTGTGATTCCCTGAGTTTTGATAATATTTTGATGTTTATTTTCAGAATGGTGGTTCTACGTCCTAGGCCAGCAGTTGGCAGTTCAGGTGAGGGATCAGGCTTAGGCTCTAGGACCGAGTAGACCAGGGAGTTCATCTCCTCGGAGATTACACGCAGCATACTTGAGCAGACTCATGTGATCTTCGGTACAATCAAGGAGGGTATTCTGGAGCTTTTGGAGGAGAGGTTTAGTGCTTTCCGTACTGAGATTGCGGCCATGATGGGGTCGCACACACTTACTTTCTGGGAGTTCAGGGCATGTAGAGCTCCCGACTATCATCGGGCTCGGGACCCCATTACGAGTACTAGATGGTTGGCGGATGTCGCCAATGTATTCCGCACCAGGAGGTGTCCCAAGGGGGGCAAGGTTAGGCTTGCATCTTGTATTCTGAAAGATAGGGCACGCGACTGGTGGGAGGAGGTTGGGAGAGCCATTGGTGATGATACAGTGTTGGATGCGATGACTTGGAGTGATTTCACGACCAGGTTCAGGGCCGAGTTTGCACCTGTGATCGAGGTGCAACAGTTAGCGAGGGAGTTCCAGGATCTTCAGCAGACTACTGAGACTGTGGCGGAGATCACCGCCAAGTTCAGGGAGAGGGCTCTTCTCGTTCCACAGTATGTGGCGGACGAGGAGATGAAAAAGGCCCGATATCATGAGATGTTGCAGAGTGATATCTGCCAGTTTTTTAGTCACTCCAGCTACAAGACGCTGGAGGATATGATTACGAGAGCTCGTGAGAGAGAGAGATTAATTTGGAGATGGAGAGGAAGAGGAAGCCAGAATCGGTATCTGGCATGGAGGGCTCAAGTAAGAATCCCCAGACAGATTCCTTAAGGGAAGGGCCAGCAGGGTCGAGGCCGCTGCGGCAAGTTTGGCAGGTCACACGAGGGGACGTGCAGGGCGGGGAGTTCGGGCTGCTTCAAGTGTGGCCGAAAAGGGCATGTGAGCAGGGATTGTACTGTTGCTCCTACCACCACTACCACCATAGTATCTGATATGATTTGCTTTCAGTGCAATCAGAAGGGCCACAAGAGGTCCGAGTGTCCGAGTTTAGCAACACCACGGAAGGTGATGGCACCCGCTCCTGACGTGGTTACGGGTATGTATCTTCTCCATTATCTCTTATTTGTTTCTGATTATTGCTTATGTTTATGTGTTTTCTTATAGGATCGTTCGTAGAACGGTATATCAGTTATAGTATTGTTTGACTTGGGAGCTACCTGATCGTTTGTATCGCTCGCACTTAGCAAGCGATTCAGTAGAGTTCCGGGGGAGCTGGATTGCACACTTGATGTGGAGATAGCAGATGACAGGACTGTCAGAGTTGTGAGGGTTCACATGGGATGTACATTGCGGTTATTTGATGAGCAGTTCTCAATAGATTTGGTTCCTATTCCCCTGCGAGGGAATAAGCTTATAGTAGGTATGGATCGTTGAGCCCCAATGGGTCAGTGATTGATTGTGAGCTTCAGCTAGTGAGGGTTTGCACTCCTAGTGGGGGAGAGTTAGTAATCCAGGGTGAGAGGGCACAACGCGGACTGATTCTCTGTTCAGCGGCGATGGTGAGGCGCAACTTTCAGCAAGGTTGCGCAGGGTACGTCGCCTATGTCATGGATACCCGAGATAAGGGTAAGGCGACAGTGGATGATGTGCCAGTACTGAGAGAGTACCCGGATGTATTTCCGGAGGATTTACCTGCAATACCTCCGGAGAGACAGGTTGAGTTTCGGGTTGACCTAGTCCCCGGTGTGTCTCCAATAGCCAAGGCACCATATCGGTTGGCTCCTCCTGAGACGCAAGAGTTGTCTACGCATCTGCTAGACAAGGGTTTTATCAGGCCGAGCAGTTTGTCATGGGGAGCCCCGATCCTGTTTGTGAAGAAGAAGGACGGGTCGCACCGCATGTACATAGATTACCGGGAGCTAAACAAGGTAACGGTGAAGAACCGTTACTCACTCCCGAGGATAGATGATTTGTTTGACCAGCTTCAGGGAGCATCTTGGTTCTCCAAGATTGATCTACGGTCCGGATATCACCAGATGCGGGTCAAAGATGATGATGTGCAAAAGACCGCTTTTAGGACCCGCTATGGTCATTATGAGTTTGTGGTGATGCCGTTTGGGCTCACCAATGCTCCAGCCGTGGTCATGTACCTCATGAACCGCGTGTCCAGACCGATGTTGGATTGGTCTGTAATAGTATTCATTGATGACATCTTGCTTTACTCCAAGACTCAAGACCAACATGAGGAGCACCTGAGGGAGGTGCTAAAGACACTGAGGAGGGAGAGACTTTATGCGAAGTTCTCCAAGTGTGACTTCTGATTGTGCGAGGTGCAGTTCCTTGGGCACCTTGTCAACTAGAAGGGTATTTTGGTTGATCCGGCAAAGATAGAGGTCGTGATGCAGTGGGAGACTCCGAGGTCTCCAACTGAGATTCAGAGCTTCTTGGATCTGGTAGGGTATTACAGGAGATTTATCCAGGAATTCTCCAAGATAATAGTTTAGTTAACTCGACTGACTAAGACGTCGGTGGTTTTTCACTGGGGTCCTGAGCAGCAAACAACCTTTGAGACGCTCAGGCAGCAATTGTGCGAGGCACCGATTCTCACCCTGCCATAGGGAGTAGATGACTTCGTAGTCTACTGTGACACTTCGATCACAGATATGGGGGCAATGTTGATGCAACAAGGTCATGTGATAGCTTATGCCTCAAGACAGTTGAAGCCGCACGAGGCTAACTATCCGACGCATGATTTGGAGTTGGGGGTTGTGGTGTTCGCCCTCAAGATTTGACGGCATTACCTCTACGGGGTCCAGTGTACCATTTACACGGACCATAAGAGTTTGAGGTACCTCATGGATCAGCTGAATCTGAACATGAGGCAGCATCGGTAGTTAGACGTGGTGAAGGACTACGAGGGTGAGATCCTTTACCACCCGGTCAAGGCCAACGTGGTGGCCGATGCCCTGAGCCGCAAGGTAACAGCGGCCCCGATCTGAGATATTTGTTTGAGGATGAAAGTGATTACTCCATTGCTGGAGCAGATACGAGAGGCATAGGTCGAGGGCCTGAAGGAGGAGCGTTGGGAGTATGAAAGGATTACAAGTCAGGTGGCCTCCTTCGATTACGACAGCAGGGGGTTGTCAACCCTGCATGGTAGAGTCTGGGTACCGTACTGGGGCAGAGTACGACAGCTGTTGATGGATGAAGCCCACAAGTCCAGGTTCTCCATCCATCCGAGAGCGACGGAGATGTACATAGATCTTCGCCCAGACCACTGATCGCCCTGCATGAAGAGGGACGTAGCCTGGTATGTAGAGATATGCCTGACCGGCAGGAAGGTCAAGGCAAAGCACCAGAGGCCTCACGGTAAGATGCAACCATTGGACATCCCCGTGTGGAATTAGGAGGATATTACCATGTATTTCATTACTAAGCTTCCCAGGACCGCACGTGGGGTCGATTCAATATGGGTCATTGTGGATCGGTTGACCAAGAGCGCCCATTTCATACCGATCCAAGAGAGCATCTCGGCCGAGAAGTTGGCCGAGATTTATGTGCGGGAGGTAGTGGCACGTCTTGGAGAGCATGTCTAGGTGGTTTCAGACCGAGATGTTTGTTTCACTTCCAGATTTTGGAAGCGGTTTCATGACGAGATGGGTACTCGTCTCCACTTCAATATCGTTTTCCACCCCCAGACGGATGGACAAAGCGAGAGGACGATCCAGGCCCTCGAGGACATGCTTCGAGCATGCGTGCTAGATTTCAGGGGCAGTTGGGATGTGTACCTTCCGTTAGCGGAATTTTCGTATAACAACAGCTACCACTACAGTATAGATCGGCCTCCCTTCGTGATGCTTTACGGGAGAAAGTGTAGGACCCGAATTTGTTGGGGTGAAGTCGGTTAGAGAGTCATGGGGAGTACGGAAGTAGTACTCGAGACCACGGAGCGGATCCAACAGGCTTGGAGTAGGCTCCAAACTGCTCAGAGTCGGCAGAAGAGTTACGCCGACAAGCGGCGTTCATATTTGGAGTTTCAGGTGGGAGACATGGTCCTCCTGAAGGTGTCACCCTGGAAGGGTGTTATCAGGATTCGGAAGCGGGGCAAACTAGGCCCTAGGTTTATTGGTCCGTTTAGGGTTATGGCCCGGGTGGGTCGGGTTGCTTACCGATTAGACCTTCCAGCAGAGCTCAGCTAGATCCACAGCACATTTCACGTTTCCCAACTACGGAAGTGCTTAATGGATGATTCAGCAGTAGTACCCTTAGAGGATATTCAGGTTGATGGCAGCCTGAATTACATAGAGAGACTTGTGGCGATTTTAGATTGCAAGACGAAAGAGATGAGGAACAAAAGGTTCAACCTAGTGAAGGTGTAGTGGTAGCACCGCAAGGGTTAGAAGTGGATGTGGGACCCCGAGGAGGAGATGAGGGAGCACTACCTAGAGTTGTTTTCAGACACAGCAGACTTCGAGGACGAAGTCTAAGACAAGTGGGGGAGAATTGTAACGCCTTGTTCCTGGTACGCAATTTATTATTTAATCAAGGATTTATTTTTGAGCTACTCGACGAGTTGGTATCCCTAACTCATTGAGTAGATGCTAGAAAGGGCGCGAGGTTTAAAGGGTCTACTCGACGAGTCCAAGCATGGACTTGACGAGTAGGTCTGCCAGGAGGAAACCCTATTTTCGGGGGTTTTTTTTACCCTATTTAAACTACTTAAACCCCTTTTGGGCCTCCCTTACCAGCCTCCCTGCCCTCCAGAAACCCTAATCCGATTGAGAGCCTCACCCTTGAGTTTTTTAGTGTGTTTTTGTGTTACTGAAGATAGTAAGAAGAGCTTGGAGCTAGCAAGCTTGCGGAAGGAGAGCAAGATCCAGGAGTACACTCATTTTTGGTAGCTTTCTGAGGTAAAAAAAACTCTTAGCTTGATAACCCATAGCTTAGATCTCCTTTAATTTTGATTTATGGGTCTTTTTGACCTTCTTGAGCGGGATAAGTTGTTTCTCATGGGTTGCATGCTAAGAAATCCCTCTTTTCTAAGAGATTTAGCCTCTAGAGTCATAAAAGGAGTCTTGAGCCCGTTTTCCTCCAATCAATGGTCATGTTCATAGAAGTAGGTTGCTATAACTTGAGTTTGGGTCCATTTAAGGTGTGCAAAGCCATCAAGTCTCCAACTTTATAAAAATGGACCTTCGAAACAACCTAGAACTTTATATTTGGAGTTGTAGAAGTGTAAACCAGCTAACTAGGTTAAATCTGCAAGGGACTCGACAAGTTCATAAGGGAACTCGACGAGTCCGATGAAGAAACTCCAATGATGTTTATAGAACTCGGCGAGTCAGTTAGGAACTCAGCGAGTAGATGGACCTTGTCCCTTTTCTGATTATGTCAGGACTCGGCGAGACTGAGGGCGACTCGACGAGTCATTTCGACAAATCGCGATGAAAAAGTAGCTTAGGAACTCGACGAGTCATGGGGTGACTCGGCGAGTTGAGTCGCGATTACAAAGTTCTGAGTTCTAGGACTCGGCGAGTCATAAAGCTGACTCGGCGAGTTTGGTCAACCTGGAAGGTTGACTTTGTTCAAAATGTTGACTTTGACCAAGGGTAAAATGGTCATTTTACCCTAAGGATAATTATCTGTTTCTGACTAAGCGTCATTATGGAATTTATAGTCGGAGAGTTACCGGAGCAACAGACAGGGGTTCCTCACTCAGATTTTCAGTAGTTAGTCATACAAGGTGAGTTTCCCTTTCATTAGGAATGGGCCTAAGGCGCCAAGGCCTACCCGTAGCATGTTATGTTAGTAGTGGAGTGTGGGTGGGGCCCATATCCCCTTGTTAGCCGAGTGTGGGCAGGGCCTGTATCTCATAGCTGAGTTGATTACGATATAAGCCTGAACGATAGAGTTAGTTATACTTATTGCCTGTGTGATACTTGTATGTTTGTCTAGTTGTCGAGTGTGGGCGGGGCCTGTATCTCATAGCAGCGGAGTGTGGGTGGGGCCCGTATCTCGAAGTAGCTGAGGGTGGGCGGGGCCCGTAACTTAGAGATAGCGGAGTGTAGGCGGGGCCCGTATCTCCATGAGTGTGGGCGGGGCCCGTATCTCCTAGTTGCATGTTATATGTGTATGGTATGAGATAGTTTTGGGGAGCTCACTAAGCTTCGTGCTTACGGTTTTTAGTTTTGGTTTTAGGTATTTCCACTAGCAAGGGGAAGGGCTCGGGGTGATCGCATGGCACACACCACAGTATTAGCCAGAGAGTTTACTTTGATGTCTTTGTTACGAGATTTTGACTTGTGATATATACTATGATGTTTTATGATACATGATTTACGATTTTATCTATGACATTGAATGATTTGTGATTTTAATTATGATTTGAAAACGAATTTTTTTCGACCATATTTTTGAGATGTTTCAAATATTTATAAAATGCTTTACAAAAATAATAATTATATAGCATTACTTGTGTTATATAATTATATATTTAAATTAAAAAATAATAATTATATCACTATATCTATATTAAAAGAATAAAGAGAAAAGAAAAATCGTGATTGTAAGTGAATTATATTATGAATTATGATTACAGCCATGAATTTTTTTTTAAATATAAACAAACAAGAACATTAAAAGAACACTTTAAAAAATATATTCAAACAAAATGTCAAAAAAACTAAAAAGAAATTCGAACAAACTTAAAAAATTTAAGCGAACAAAATGTTATAAAAAACATTAAAATCTAGTTTATAGAAAATATAAATAAATAAAAACGATAATAAATAATAGACAAAATTACATAAATGGTCTCTATGACTAATATATTATTTTATAGAACTTAACTGAAAAAATAAACATTATTTTTATTTATTTTAAACATGAAAAGTATCAAGCGTCCAAAAAATTTCGAATGAACCTATAGTGGTCTTTTTTTGGAAACCAATACAAATTATGTAATTTTGTCTTAGAAAAATGAATCGATAGTTTGTTCATTGTGAATCGCCTATGCTTATCAAAAGGAATAAAAATCATGGAAAATGCCAAATGGAACCGCTTTGTGAATTATCTATAATTATTGGGCTGCAAATGGAAGAAAAAATTGGGCTCTTAATGTTTTTTTATGGTTTGCGCCTGTTCACGGTTTCAAAACACGGCATCATGTCTACACCGCAGTTTTGACTTGCTTTAAAACCAAACCCGAACTGTTGAAACCCGAAACCATATTTGAAAACTACATCTATTTTATTAAAATGAAAATATTCTTGAATTTGATTGAAATCAAATATAGCTCAATACATATCTATACAAGACAAACGGGCAACAAGTTGCGTTGTTAGTGCTTTCTGAATGGCAAAATTAACTCTTTTGAAAACAACATCTGTGAATCTAGGAGATATAACATTAGAATGAATGACCCGTTGGACTTTGTTGAGAAGCTCCACCGCCTCTGACGCAAGAAAACCAAATGTATCAAAAGCAAAAGATACATCTATCGGTTTTTGGAATGCAAAAGGGCAACCTTCATTTAGTGGTTTGATTTGGCCTAAAACAACACATGCACACCCGTAAATGATTATTGTCTAAATTATTTTTTTAGATCTAAATATGTATTGCTGGTAGTGGTAAGTAGTGTAAACATAATAAAAAATGATAGAAACCAATAAAACATAGTGAAAATGGGTTTGCATTCGGGTGCGTTTTAATGGGTTGAAGTAGAATTGTTGCATCGATAATTGGGTTTCACAGTTGTATGAAGCATAAGAAAAGTTCAAGTAAAAATAAATAAAGAAAATTAAACATATCGATATGCTTTTGACAATTGTTTATGAAAAGTAACATGTTGCAAAATTAAACAATAGTAATGTTAAACAAAATAAATTAGAACATTAGTTTTGGATTTAAGATTAATATATGCTTTTGACAATTATTTATAAAAAGTAACATATTGCAACATTAAACAAAAGTAATAGAGAATATGTGGAAAAATAAATGTAAAAAGTTGATGTTAATTTTGGATTTAAAGAGTATCGAATTCTGCCATTCAAATATCGAAGTCGGCACTTAAAATGGAAATGCTCATACTCCAGTATATTACCAGAAACTAGTATTATGAATTGCATCATTTTAAGATAAGATAGCGATCGTATTACATTTCATCTTTGTGCAAAATATGCTGATAAAAAACTGCAACTTTTTATAAGAAATTGGGACAAGGGAGTTTCTCTAGATTCACATGTGTGCAAAAGACTTGAATGCCCTCATTCATCAGCATATTCAAAGATAGCCTCTCCGTGTCATGTTGTTCATGTAACAAACGTAACCTAATGCAATGACCGGATATAAAGTTTTGCTTAAAGCCATTAAAAATTTACAATTTACTTCAACAAGTGGCCTTTCTGGATTTACAATACTGGTATTGATACTACTTAGTACTTATACAGTCTGATACAAGCCAAGATCTTAGTCATCAATGTCTTTCATAGCATCCTGCAAAGCACCCATAATTTAGTTAATTTAGTTAATTAAAAAAAAAAAAAACTGTTGTTAGTGCCAAAAAGACATGAATGACCTTGGCTAAACGTGTGACGTAGGTTGCAGCGAGGGCAGTTGCAAGTAATCCGGCACCTAGAGTCAAAAGCTGATTACTTCCCCCTGCCAAACCCAAATCCGATTCTTCTTGCTGAAAAACATCACAAATTCCATTCAAAACTTTCACTAGCAGCATTGTATATTTTCGATTTTTACTTTCTTTTCAACCCATTCTACTAATCATGCTAATCTACTTTAATCAAGTGCCATTTAGTTTTCACATTTAAGTAAAAGGGGGGCTGAATGTAACACATACATGACAACATTCTACTTTCAGTTTTTCTCCTTAAGCTTTCTACTTCCCTTTTTTTTTCTCTTATAAAAACATAATATTTTGCAAAAATAGCAACTTACTTACACTTATTTGTCTATTATTATTATTATTATTATTATTATTATTATTATAGCATCCTACTTTGTATTACAACATTGTATCTTGAAAAACCTACCTAACTAACTATAGCATTATCATACTTTCAATTTTCATACCCTCTTAGAGCAATGAAAACTGCTTTGTTGCTAGCTAAGTAGGTAGATTTTTCAAAGTACAATGATGCAATAGAATGACACGGAAGCAGGATGTTATAATAAACAAATCAATTATCAATGGAAGTATGTTGCTATTTACTGCAGATAACCCTTTAAAGCAAAAGCCAAATCATAAATTTATTGATGCCAGCCACATAAAGAGAAAAAAAAAAAGTAATAATAATAACATCCACACTGTTGCTTTTAGACTTTGGATGGTCGTTAGATGATATAAAAGCATCATTCAAATTCATTAGCACAAAGCAAGGTGAAAATTCTCACCTTCTTACAGTTACTGCTAAGGCAAGCAGCATGCAGGAGACTTTATTAATAAGAGCATGATTTGGATTTTGGAAAAAATAAAAGAAAAAAAAAACTCACAATGATTGCTCGACCAAATGCACCTGCACTAACGTAAGCCCATGTTCCTGGTAGCATCCCCAGCCAACTGCATAACAACAATACATCACATCCTTTTTCAACTCAACTATCTTCTTTAGCCAAAACATCACAAAGTATTTTCACTATTTTATCGATTTTGCCACAAAACAGAGCTATTGGTTTTTATTTTAATTTAACCACCCAACTATTGTTGTTTTGTTTAATTAGCTACTAATGCATCCTTAAAACAATCAGAAATAGTTACGTGGCTAAATCAATAAAATGATGTTAATCTGTACTTTGCCTTTTATTCAAAACTGGGTAAAAAAAAAGACGATGATGTGTTAATCAGTACATAAAATTATTAAGTGGCTAAAATTAATCTCAATAAGATGATGGAAACAAACCTTCCCAAAACATATGGGACAAACTTGACTGATGTAAGGCCATATAAGTAATTTCCAAGAGAAAACGGGAGCAAAGGGCTCAAACGAAGAAGTGTGACAACTCTAAAACCATTTTCTCCAATTGCTTTATCGATTGCAAGGAATTTTTTATTGCCTTCAACCATTTTAAGTATCCGATCACGAGCAAAATATCTAGCAATTAGAAATGCAACACTTGCAGCCACCTGACAAACTCAAAAGTTATATTCCAAACTCCAAAACCAAAAATCTTGATTTAGCAACTTACAGTTCCACTTATGGAGACAAGAATTGTGCCTGTATATGACCCAAAAAGAAGACCCGCTGACATTGTCAGTGGGATCGCGGGGATTGCAAGTACCTAAAACAAAATTCAAACTTGAGGAAATGAATAAGGGAAAAGTTACGACTTAATAGAAAAAAAAAAAAAAAAAAAAAAAAAAAAAAAAAAAAAGCCACCAGAAACACCCGCATATAGCTTACCAGATTATCTCTCTATCAAATCAAAAGGAAACCAAAAATGAAAATGAAAAAAGCAGGATTTTAAGCAGAATTCAAGAGAGGGAGAGGCAGGCAGCTACTTACCTCCAAGCCAGCATAAACTGCAACAAAAAGTGCATATCCAGCAGGGCCATATCCTGTTGGAGGAGGAATAAGAGAAACATGAAGCTCAATTCCTTTTAAAATAAAATAGCTTTTTTGCCAATCAGATACAACATATACAAACACATCTTTATTCTTTAAAGCTTCGTTCCATGAAGATGAAGCAAATAAAGTTTTATGACTAGTATTGTGTTTGGTGTGCATTGGACTCGGACTGGAATTAATGTAACATCTCAAAAGTCAAATCAATTTCTTGTTTTGCAATCCCATCATCAAAAATAAAAGCTTCTTCAGTCTAATCATGTCCCCATGTAACCCAAAGGAACCTAAACAGTTTTATTCATCAAATACCAAACTACATAATTACCAACATGCATAAGATTCATACAATCTCTCCTGAGATGCTAAATTCAACATACACTAATCAATATATATATATATATATATATATATATATATATATATATATATATATATATATATATATATATATATATATATATATTGTTCTTGTCCAACTATGGAAATACAAAAATGCCTATTTTTAATAATGCATTCAAACATGAAACCTAAGTTTTCCTTACTCTTTGTGCATAAACTATCCTTTTAGCCTTACAGAATCTAGTTGGACTTGCTTATCCTTTCTACCTGAAATGGTACAAAGATTGATGAATTTTCTTACTTTTTTCTCTTGTTATTTTTCTAGTGCCATTGATTATGAGATGCCTAACAGCTATGATGTCATAAAAAATGGGAAAGAATTTTTGGAAATTACTTGAGCTTCCTTTTTAGTTTTTGCCTCCATTGTTCTATTACCATGTTGTGTACTTACTTTCTTTCTTCCTTCTTGAGAAACCAAAAATGTGTTTATTATGTTGTATTCTCTAGTTTCGATTCAACATCATCCAATTTCCATCAAGCTCAAAACTCTTAAGAGCACTTAAAGCAATAATCGAACTGGGAATTTGTTTGGAAATACTGGTGTACCTTCAATGAAGCTAGAAAACTGAATCAGAAAAGCATTGATCTGGTCTCTATAGATGTACCCAACAGTACCAAACCCACCAACAACACCCACCAGCAACAAACCAGCTAAAATTGTCCCCTTAATCGCAGTCTCGTTCTGATCATCATCATCATCATCATCATCATTTCCGCCACCACCATCGTCTTTAGGATTATCGTTCAAGTTCAAGAGTCTTCTGATGCTGCTTTGTGGTGGTGGGGCATTAGTTTGAAGGGTTCGTTGCTGTTTTTTGGTTTGTTTGAGGGAAGAACGAGGTGGGTTAATGAAATGAAACCGCTTATTGAAGGGTCTAAAGCTAAAGAAACTAAAGGAAGACGATGATGATGAACATGATGTAGAAGTAGAATAAGTTGAAATTGAGAAATGGAAGTTGTGTCTGGCGAGTGATTGAGATCGAGAAGGAGCAGAATATGATGAGAGGCACGGTGGCCTCGAAAGGATGCGCATTCTAAGTGGATGATTTCTGTTTAGAGTTCGATAAACAGTGGATTCTTCAAGATAAGAAGAACAAAGAAGATGAGCGCTGTTCCTCTCATTTTTATACGGTTTGTAGGCGGTACACCAATTCCCCAGGTTTGGGCGTCACAAGTTTGTTTACCTATGCCAATTTTATGATGGGTTAATCGAGTTTTGTAACCAATCACATTTTATTTTTATTTTATTAGAAGCAGGAAAATATAAAAATTTTAGAGAAAATGAATTACCAACCAAACTTGTTGTTTTGTTCGTAACTTTTTTATTTTCTTTTCACACGGTTAACCATTTAATTTGTTATATGTGTTTACGTATCGTTATTGTCACATGTTATAACAGATAATAATGGTAATATATAAACAAATTAACAAATTAAATGGTTAAATATATAAAAAAAAATTGTCTAAATATGATAAAAATAAAAAGTTAATTAACCTGATAATTCATTTTTCTCATTTTTAATAGTGATTTTATTTTTCATATTTGTTTGTATTATTTTTTTTAAACGTTATTTTTAAAATATGCATAATTTCCTAAATATTAATTAAATATTGATAATTCTAAACTTTACTTTTTAATTAAAAATATGGTTTTGTTTTGTGGAATATTTAATATAGTCTCTTATTATATACAATATTTTTAAAGTAAATAATATCTAACAATAAAATTAAATAAATTAAATATGTAACAATAACTATGAAGGATCTTTAAAAAGAATAAAAAAAATATTACTTAACAAATAAAAAACAAAAATCTATATAATGTAAATGTTTTAAAATGATCATAACTTTTTAATACTTTTTAATTAGAAGTTTATAAACTTTCAATTTTTTAATACAACCGTTTAAAATGGTATTTAACGAAAGTATTTTAAAATATTATAAAAAAATATTAAATTGTCATACAAAATCTATAAAACACTCCTGCGATCTTCGAATCGGTCAAGGATGGGAAATTTACACTTTGAAACACTTTGAAAATATTGTAACAGAAAATTTACAAATAAATGTATGAAAGTTCAATGAAAGTATTTTAAAATATTATAAAAAATATTAAATTGTAATACAAAATCTGTGAAACACTTTAAAAATATTGTAACATGAAATTTACAAATAAATGTATGAAAGTTATAAAAAAAGTTAAAAATTTGTTAGAAAATTTTAAAACATTTATAAAATATTTCGTTTAAAAGCACTTGTATTAAAATTATATAAACGTATAAAAAAATAAAAAATAAATTATAAGCAAAGTTTAAAACATTGTATTAGAAAAACCTATAAGAAAAAAATATCATAAAAATATTGTAAGAAATTATAAAAAAAATCTTAAGAAATTTGTAAAAGAAAAGTTCATATTTAGACAACTTTCTTTTTTTGTACACATTTGATCATTTAATTTGTTAAATATGTTCACATATTACTATTGTCACCTATTATCAGGTGACAATAGTAATATGTGAACAAGTTAAATGGTTAAATGTGTACAAAAAAATTGAAGTTGCCTAAACGTGAACAAGACGAAAAGGTAATTACCCTCGCAAGTCATTTCCCTTTATTTTATTAGAAGATGGAAAATATAATTATTGGTTTTTCTATAGTAAAATCTCATTATTTTGATAAATTTTTTGATAAAATCTTAAATTATTTTTATGAATAGAAAAGTTATGATTATTTGACTTTTTAAATAGAAAAACTCAAGAAACCAGTTAATTTACTAACTTTAGTCCTTTTTGACCTGTTGAGCAGGTCATAAGATCAAATCATTAATTTTCTCAAAATAAACGGATCTTTGTTTATGAATATGGTGTTATGTCTCATTATTTATCCTTAATCCTATCTTTTTCATCCCTTGGTTTTGTTTATAATATCTTCTTGTATTTTATGGGTACTCATACAGATATTTGGAACTTGATTACTACAATCACTAGGGATATAACTTCCTAGCATTCATTTATTGTTTATGTATGTGTGTCTGCTACTTCTTCGAGGCATCCCTTCATAAGTAGTTTCTTTAGTTAAGGCTAAACAATGTTACAATGAGTTCATATAATTGAGCTCGTGACGTTGAATCTTCTCGAGACGACACTTCATCGGATGTCGCCAAAGTTTAGAAATTTATGTATGTTGTGACTCGACCATCAAGGTTGTAGCTAGCAATCAGCCCCGTATAGATCTATACATACCTTTATCGCTCGCTTAAGATTTAACGATTATAGGTCGGTTTAGCTAAAGGTTATTTAGTTAAGGGATGAATAACGTCTCATTAAAAAAATGTTAATGTGTAGCCATATCGGGTACTTTCGTTTTCCTTGTTTCATTAGTTATACTATATTATATATATATATATATATATATATATATATATATATATATATATATATATATATATATATAATTAAGTTAGTATAGTTTATTCCAATAGGATAATCGGGCATAGTAACAACTAGGTACAATGTTATCCCAAAGTTTGTCAGGGAAATGACTAGGTATAATGATTCCTAGAAAATTGGTCGGCATAATGACTAGGTACGATATTATCCTTAAGGGTTGGTAAGCGCAATGACTAGACACAATATTATCCTTAAAAGTTGGACAATGTATCTATCAGGCATAATATTACCCTAATGCTCTAGGCATAGTTATATCACTAATAATATACAATTAGCAATAATTATAAAATAACATAGTATTATAACATGTATCCCACCCACCCATCCCCCCCCCTCGCGCATAAAACTTTGAAAAATGTAACAGTGGGGTCATGAAGTTATCCTTGAAGCATGCTTCGTGTACTCGGTGTTTTGTGACAGAATTTTAAGGGCTCGGGAATTTCTCGGAAGGAAAAAGGTTCCATGTCGAGAGAAAGAGAAGTCAGGTGAATAGTGTGAGAATGGAGGAGATAGAGACCTCTATTTAAAGTGAAAGATTTTGGTGTTTGTGTCGTCATTGGGACGCACGTTACGCATGAGCACGTTGGTACCATCTAGAGCTTGATGCGTGTCATCTTTTTTGCGGTCCACGTCATCCAAATCTTCACAAATCGGGTGTCGGTACGCGTAAGTGCGCACGCTTGGTTTTTAAGATTTTGTAAATTTCATATTTTTTGTGTACGGGCTCTGTTTTCGAAGACCTTTATTCCCACGTGTAGGTCTCAATGAGTACAACATCTTCCCTTTAGTTTGTTTTGGCTAATTCTAACTTTTATTTTTAGCCCATGTTTTTATACACTTAATGATTTTACAAAAATCATAACTCTCTCGTATGGGCTCCGTTTTTGGCATTTTTATAGTTTCATTTTATTTACTTCTTTTAATAGTTTATTTTAGTATATTTCATTCATAATTTAGCTAATCATCATGCATATTTTCCTTTTTGTTATTTTATGATTATTTCGAGTACTTTCTAGTTTTCTGAGCATAATTGCAGATTTCAAAAAGACTAGCGGAGCGGGAATGTTCGGGACTTTTGGGAAGCAATTGGACTTGTAGGACAACAAGAATTATGGGCTTGATAACTAGTGGAGATGATGCAAAGTGGGCTAGGTGATGGATGGTGTGACATCCCCAAAATCACGGCCAGAAAAGACCGGTTTAATTTATGCTTTTAAAACAATTTCAGAGTAATCCTTTGATTAAAAGAGTTGCAGAATTTGTTCCCAAAACGAAATATGATAAAATAAGATTTACCAAAGCATTTCATCAAGAAATGTATTTTCATAATAAAACAAAACTTGGGATGTCATGTTTCGATAAACAGACCAAAAGCATAAACATTACAATACAGACCTTGCAACATTATATATAACAACAAGTCTATAATCCAAAAATAACTTGACCAGTCATCCAACTTATGCTCTGGCGTCACTACCTGTAATACAAAGAAAACTGAGTGCGTCAGGCTTGGGAGCCTGGTGAGCATATAGGGTTTTCTACCCATAATAAATAAATATATTTAGTTCACCAACCAACAATAACCCGATTACCCATTCCCGTTATCCTCACTTTATGTCCCTAAAACAACAACTATTACAAGGGACCTAATCTAGGATTTTCATCGGGACAGACATTACTGCAAAGGGGTTTCCTTAATAATAGATTTCCTAAAGGCAACCATGAGGGGGATGGAGTACAACAAATGAACACCCAAGTTCATTAACACCTACAGGTAATGAGCCTGCTAGCGTTCCACTGGACTGTCTAGAAAAGTCCGTGGATGTCATCTAAACTCCGCTAGATGACTGAATCAGCAACAACAACGAGGCGTCTCATATGTTTATCACACATCAACTATCTACCCATGTTCTACCCAGCATATTAGTAGATAAAAATATATATTTTTATACATAGTTTAAAACATGTATAGCATTCTCATTCAATACATATTCTAAGCAATAGATGGGACACATACACATAACACGTATTTCATAGAGAATAAATCATATCTATGAGATAGAAGAAAGTGAATATATATTCACACATATAACAACAAAATATACACATAACACGTATTTCAGATAAAATACTTCATAATTATGCATTAGAAGAAAGTGACTACACACTCACTTGCTCAGAAGATGATCTGACAGCACTACGGCTTGTAGAAGTAGTATTCTTCAGTAGATCTGGAAGATCTTCACAAAAACTGGCTTCTCGCGGGCAGAACTTCGGCTCGGGAATCTCACTTCTCGGGATCTTCGGGGCTTCGGGACTTGTTTCGGGTCTTGGGAATGATATCGGGGCTTCGGGGTAATTCTTGCACGAAAAACGAGGTAAAACGGGAGAGAGAGAGAGAGAGAGAGAGAGAGAGAAGAGAAAAGGAACAAAAAAGGCCGGCTGCCCTCGCATCCTTTATATAGGGGCAGAAGCCTCGCATTACGTTGGGCGTAATGCTCAGTACGCGGGGCGTACGCTTCGGATCGTCACTGCTTACGTACTTTGGAGCACTCGAGTACGAGGCGGGTCATGCTTCGATGTACGCTGCACATACAGCTCTACGCTAGGCGTAGTTCAGATAGGATCAGTGACTCCTTCGGATATTATCCGAAATTCTTAATTAAATATATATTTTAATTATTTATAAAATTTCTGAAATTCATATCTTCCTCATACGAATTCCGTTTTCGACGTTCTTTATATACACGCGTAGGTGAGACTACGCTCTACAACTTTGGTTTAGACTCTGTCGGCTAATTTTGACTTTATTTTTATTATTTATTTTTAGTAGGTCGGGACAGGAAAACTCCGTTATAAATTCATAACTTCTTCGTCTGGCGTCCGTTTTCGCCTGTATTTTTATCGTTTCACTACTATTAACGAGATCTTCGATTCTCGTTTAGATTGTTTCGGCTAAAAACCGCTCAGTCTCAAATCGAGTATTCGGGCTGCATACTGCTAAGTCGAAACTTCAGAAAATCATAACTTCCTCATACGAAGTCAGATTTGGGCGTTATTTTTATGCACACTCTCGGTTTAACGTACTATACGACTTTTGTTTAGATCACTAAGGCTAAATATCGCTCTAACGTAAATTTCACTTTTTACGTCATTCAGTGTTGCCGGTTCTGTCGCGAAACTTCGACAGGTCATAACTTCATCATTCTAACTCGGATTTTGGCATTCTTTATATCTCTGGAATCCTCGTTTCAACCACCACATACTCATGCAAAGATATCGGGATTATCCCACACTTTAATTTTAACGCTCATTTTATTCTTAATTCATTAAATTATAATAATTAAGAAAATAAACACATAATTCACATAATACTCAAATATTTCATCATTAATTCTTCAAAAAGAGTTACAGGGGTTAACCTAGACTATTACATCAACAATAATGTCTAGCCTGGAAACGCGGTCGTTACAGATGGATCATTGAAAAAAAAACTTAGGCCTTGAACTTGAAAAAAGACTAAAGAATTATTCGGGCTTGCGGATTGATCTCGAGCGAGGGCTCGAGCCATGGATGATTTGGAGAAGACAAATTGGGCTTAAACTAAAGAAAACTTGAAGAACAATGTACTACAAACGGATTGGACTCGTTTTGGGCCAGTGGGCTAGGTCATTAGAAACCCAAATAACAAAGGAGCCCAAATCAGCACCACCCGTGCGGCCTACCCGCGCAACAGCACGCGAGTCGCATAGCTCTACAGGGGAATTTCTAAGAATATTTCTTTTGAGCTATATGGGGAAGGTTGGTGTGCTACTTTTGAATACTTCTTCACATCAGATTTTTGGAGTTTTTTCTCTACATTTTGAGGCCTCAAGAACACCAAGAACACTTGAAGAACATCATCATTTTGCTCTTGATTCTTGTTATATGTTTGGTACTCTTAACTCTTATTTTGTTTTCCTGAGTTTAGCCATTCTAGGCTAAACTACTCTTGTTTGACTTTGGTGATTTTGGTTGAATGTTTGGTTGAATACTGAAGAAATCCATGAACTTGTTCTTAGATCTTTATGAAAGTGTTTTACATCTTAGTTTATTCTTGTTACTTATATATCTTTATTTATGAGTTAAGATGGTTATGTAGTGATTAGTTAGCTAATTTCTTAATTAAGTAGAGGATCTTCAAATTTGCAAGCAACAAATGGTTCTTGTGTTAGTTTTCACTTCACACAATCATTAAAAAATTCTCCAACATGATAGTGAAAGCATTTGACTCCTCTTAGATTTGGTGACTTGTTCGTTCTTAATGCTAGTTAATTTTCACCAATTACATGCTTAATGCGGAAAATCACTTAACAATTAAGAAGGGCACATGCAAACTAAAAGGATCTATGTCTTCACATTAAGGCAACATAATTTGAATAAAAAAAATCTAATATGCATCCTAGTAATTTCAAAAATCATAAACTAAAGATAGATACCTTAAACTTGTTATAGTAAACAAGTTACTTCAATCCTTCATTTGAAGAGCTTGGAAAGCTAGCACCAAAAGGATGATGCCTCTAATGGCTCACACCCAAACCCTATAACTAAAAGACACTTGAGGAGAGTGAGGAGACGTATAATTTACGTTCACCGCTTTTGAGGGAAGTGTATCAATGAATTTGATGTTCCAAGGGGTCCTATTTATAGTTTAGGTAACTTAGGGACAAAGCAATATCTGAATAATTAAATAATGGATTTAATTCCAATCCAAATCATTTCCTTATTAACATTTAGGGGGCTTCTAGAAACCCTACAAAGTCTCCTAAAATCGTACACTCTAGGATGGTTCTAGAATTGTTTTTTTTGTTCAACTATTGAACAATTACAATCCCCCCCCCCTTGCACCTTAAATTAATTCCAATTAATCCCAAATTAATTCCAGATTAATTCTAATTAACAATTCATTAATTGTAATTTATCTCTCATTAATTTATTAATCATATAAATTAACATATTAATTACTTTAACAATTGATCTCATATTAATTTATTAATCATATAATAAATTAATCAAATCAACTATTTATTACTAATTAATATATTGATCATATAATATGTTAACAAATCATTTACTCATAACTTCCAATTAGTTTATTAATAATATAATAATCTAATAAATCATCATCTTTCTTTCTCTCTATAAATGTCATTCTAATCAAGTTCTAGTTATGAAGGCAACCCAAAAAGGACTTTACTTCTAATTACAAGAATATACCAATTTAGTTGTTGGCTTAGACACCTTAATCCAATAGTCTCCTACTTGGATATGTCTATAACTATAATTGCAAGTATAAACCTTGAACTAAATAGCAAAGAGTGTTTTCCAAAGTCACTTTCGAACTCTGATTCAAATCAAACGTTGGCCCTAAGATAAGTGATCAACTATTCCTTCGTTTTACAAGATATCATATGAACATAGTCATATATTAAATGATCAACCTCATGTTCATTTCTTTGTTTCCCAATTTCTCGATTTGTGATCAATTTAGACTATAAAATTGAACACATCAATTTAGTCTAGACCAGGCACTTGGTTTTTCATAGATCAGCTCAAATCATCAAGGGGGACACAAATATTGCTTTTTCATGTTAAGGAAAAAGGAACGATTTACTTTGACTATATAGTCATACAATTTACATGTCAAATCACACATGGAATAACCCTTTATAACATCCAATTATGAGATGCGTTTGAGCAAACCAATACACAAACGATCTGTCAACTATGAACTACATATCTCTGCTGTAAGAATAGAAGATATTATCATATTAGAATTACTTGTGATTAAATTTCATGAAGTAATCTCTAAGCTTGGGTTTATCTAATACTTAAAATCCTTATTTTCAAAATACTCATGAACATTGTAGCAATTAGTATGCAAGGCCCAATCCCTATGGACAATCTACAAATCGATTCATGACAATCTTAAATCACTACTTACTTCCAAAAGTATGAGCGACTGTGGAATTTTGAATAATCTTTAAATTACTCAGGGAAGTAAAACATGCAAAGTGAAACACAATAATAAATTAATTAACTATGGCATCATACCCATTGATTATAAATAAATCCCTATTATTTAATCACCATAAAAATTACGAATTTATTTATTGTATAATGTTTTGGGTAATCAAATAACCACATGAATTAAATAACATCAGTCATGCCATGTTGTGAACATGCATACTATGCCTCTCGATGGTCATTCCCTTGTGAACAGATCGACTGGACATTACTCCAATGATGCTCATTTCACAATACAAAATTTTGTCCTTATTCAAGATGCAGTGGAATTTCATCTTTACATGCATTGTCTTTCTGTGATGTCGAGGTTCTAAAGTCATAGAGACTGAGCCTTCAATATTACATAATGTTCCACTGTAACTTGTTACTTGAAACAATTCCATGGTTATGAAGTCTCAGATTTACAGTACATTCCTTGAACACTTCTCTTGCATTAAAGTTTCCAATTCACATGTTGATTCTATAAGCATCTCCTATTCTGGAAACATTTCCATATTTTCATATGACCATCAATTATGACCAAGAATTATTTCAATCCAGAACGTACCACTATGGTCCTTCTCAAATAATGTCATACTTCCAACTTTCCATAAGTAATTAGTATTTGGTAACCCTCAAAATGTTCTTGACAGTTGTTTAACAACTTTAGTCACATGAAATTATAATCCTTTTTCACACAATACCAAAAGCATTTAAAAAGTTAGAATATGCAAATATTGTAGCATATGTAATCGATCCTATATCTGAAGCACATGGGACTCGACTCATTATTACAAGGGTCTAATATCTATTCAATTCGTTGCTATAATATTTTCGTATATAGAATCTCCAATGTTGAAACATTTCAACATGGTATTCATATATGTCTTTGACTAAGTTCTATTAAACTATAAAATCTAAACATTTAGATTCTTAACGAAGTATAAGTGCCCTATCCTGTATGTCCACTATAGCGAAATAGTTCCTAAGTTTTGCAACTTACAAACTAAAGACATTGTTCCTTATGAATAGTATTGTGAACATGCAATACCAACATAACAATTATGCTCCCACTAGCTTTGACATGTACTCAAAAATCAAATGGACTTCTAGAAATTAATACCCTTTGACTTTCTCATAAAAGTGTAGATTCCTATTTTGCGATGCTTTGTAAAGCCTCTAATTAGGCTTCTTAAGCTTATGCGCTTTATCCAGATAATGTATGTGCTCAAACCCTTTCAAGACGTGATAAACATATCTATTGAAAGTTTAAACAATTCCTTATTAGATTATGCACTTTGTCAAGCCATACCTCACAATTTAAAATATGAAGAGGAATTTTGTAATCATGTTGTGAATTTGAGAATGCAACTAATACAACCAATTTATGTATTGATCTTTGTTAGATCCTTAAAATATACTAGTGAAAGTGTTTCTTCATAACCCTTTTCATGAATTAGATCGAAACCTTTTTGTCACCTAGATTCGAAGGTGCATACGTTCCCATCCATGTAGAACTTTCATTTTCAACCTACAGTCATAAGGCAAGGTTTAGGACAAAGCAAATTCAAATTTAGTTTTCCTTCTTGAACTGAACTTTGCTATTATTTTAATTTCTTGTCTTCTGCAGCTCAAAGGCCCACCAGTGCTTCTATGTTGTTAGTAGCTCACCCATTTTGATCAATACACTTTCACTAACCAATATGCTTTTCTTTTGTAGTTAAATGAAGAACATATAACTCATGAGAATTGCCAACTCAACTGGAAGTGCAGAGAAATATGAACACGTTAATTAAAGCACAAGAAGTTATCAACCTTTGGTCATGTGCTAGTGATAATTAAATGGATCAATGTCAGTTGAATCTTGTAAAATCAATATCAACATGACTCCCACTGACTTCTTGAAACATGAGTTTTCTCTCAAGGAACATTCCTTGACGAGCTAAAACAAACATTCAAAAGTTCATGCAGGAACGCTTCATAGAATATGACTTAATTTATCTTTTGTTTCTCGATCAACGTAAACATCATAACTCCAATTCTAAATTTTCTATAGTAAGGAATGCATTCTTACTCTACATATTACGAGGTGTTATCATCCTTCTTAGTTTGAAAAAGATTTTCAAGATACGATTCATAGTTACTAGAGCATGGCTCTAAAACTAGACTTGAAATGAAGCATGCCTCATATATGATCAAACTATTTCCATCAATGTTCAATTCCCCTTCTTAGTCATACAATTGCACTAAGATGTTCTTGGAGGGTTAAATTATGAAACAATTCCACAATTAATAAGATTATCATAAAACAAGATACTAAAGCACTCTCCTTTCTTTTTAAATTGGAGCATCTTTTATCTTTCCACATAATAGATTCTTTTATTCGTTCTGGTACTCTTTGAATCTTTTCAAAGCATCAAAATTCTTTTTAATCTTACAAACACAACCATATTTACTTAAGCATCAATAAATCATGATGAACATTATTGTACCTTGTGGTGCATCTGAAGTGTCCATATCCATATGTACTAGATCCATTAGTCATTCACTTGCCTCACATAAACATGTGAACAATGATTTAATCATAATTTTCCAATGAACAAGATTCTCATATATTATACAATTCAAATTCTACGACACCAAGTATCTATCCAGTTGGCGATGAGATTTCTTTTTCACTTGGTTAATTATGAGAGTACCACAAGCGATATCATAAGAATCGAATCCAAAATTAATATTGCTATTATTTGAAACATAACTACCACTTTCATTAATGTCATTGCAAAGAAATAAGATAAGGTAACTACGTAGACCAAAACTTCTCTTTTATTGAGATAAATGAAAATTTAGAACTTGTCCATACAATGCACAAAATGAAAAACTATGTTTCTAAACATATCAGTAGATTAATAGCAATATATTTAATTATCCTAACTCCCTGGTAATAGCTCCAAATTTTGACCATCGAACGATGTGACAATAGTCAATATCTCGTTATTAGATTTAGCTCACTTGGCCTAAGCTTCCTTCTTAGCCTATCTCACGTCGTGAGCCTCTATGTCACACATCGTGAGGTTCCTTTTCTTCCAAAATCCAACCTTTTGAATTCTTCAAACCCTAATTCGATTCATCCAGGAAAACAGGTATTACAACTCTCCTACCGAGGGTAAGAACCCAGTCCTTAGTCCTCTGCAAGTACTTGAGAATGTTTTTCACCACAGTCCAGTGAGCCTTGCCAGGATTCCCTTGATATCTGCTGACCATGCTCAAAGAAAAAGCCACATCAGGGCGAGTACAAGTCATAGCATATATGATCGAGCCAACAACAGAAGCATATGGTATTCAACGCCTCTCAGCTATCTCAACCTCTATACTCGGACTCTGAGCCTTGCTCAGTTTGGCATTGCTCTGGATCGGTAAGTTAGCTTTCATGGAATTATGCATGTTGAACCTCTTCAACACTTTGTCCAAGTAGGTACCTTGACTAAGTCCAATTAGTCTCTTACTCCTATCTCTCAATATCTTTATCCCAAGAATATAGGCAGCTTCCCCATGGTCCTTCATAGCGAAACACTTCCCAAGCCAGGATTTCAACTCTTGCAAGGTTGGGATGTCATTTCCTATGAGTAGTATGTCATCCACATACAACACCAGAAAGCTAACTATACTCCCACTAGCTCTGACATATACACAGGACTCATCCTCGCTTCTCGAAAAGCCAAACTCTTTGACTTTCTCATCGAAACAAAGATTGCATCTGCGAGATGCTTGTTTCAACCCATAAATGGATTTCTCAAGCTTACACACTCTATTAGGTAACTCTGCATTGACAAAACCCTCCGGCTAATTAATGTAAACATCCTCAGCCAATTTTCCATTACGAAAAGTGGTTTTGATATCCATTTTCCATATTTCATAATCATGAAATGCAACTATGGCTAGCATAACCCTAATAGACTTAATCTTTGCTTCTGTCAAGAAGGTCTCATCATAGTCAACTCCCGGAGTTTGAGTAAAGCCCTTCGCAACTAGTCGTGTCTTATAAGTGTTTATCTTTCCATCTATGTCGGTCTTATTCTTGAAGATCCATTTGCACCTGACTGTCTTATGACCCGGTACCTTGTCAACCAAGTGCCAAACTTGATTGTCATACATGGACCGAATCTCGCTGTCCATCACCTCTTTCCATTTAGCAGACTCGGGGCCCGCCATGGCTTCCTTGTAGTTGTTAGGTTGATCTAAATTTACCAGTGTGTTATCATTGATAAATGTATCACCTTCGGCAGTAATATGGAAACCGTAGAACTCAGGTGGAACATTAACTCTACTGGAATGCCACAGAGGTACAAACTTGTCGATTGATTCAACATGAGTTTCCTACTCAGGTTGATCGCTAGTGTTTGAGGTTCCTTCATCACTTAACTCTTGAATCTCTTCAAGGTTAATTTGCCACCCACTGTCTCCTTGGCCTATGATCTCTCTCACGAAAGACTCCTCTCCTCGCAACGAAGGCAACATTGTCACTCGGTTTGTAGAAGATATAACCAAAGGAATTATGTGGGTAGCCGATGAATATACGCTCACTCCAAGGTTTGAGCTTGTCATGAGTCTTGCGCCTCACGAAAGCCTTGCAACCCCAAACCTTGATGTGGTCTAATGTGGGATCCTTCCTAATCCACATCTCGTGAGGTGTTTTGGCAACCTTCTTGGTAGGGACTAGATTAAGGATATGGGTGGCAGTCTCTAAGGCATACCCCCAGAATGAGATAGGTAATGAAGCTCGACTCATCATGGAACAAACCATGTCCAACAAGGTTCGGTTGCGCCTCTCAGCAACACCATTAAGCTGTGGTGTCCTAGGTGGCGTCAATTGTGAAATAATTCCACAATCCTTAAGATAGTCCAGGAATTTGATACTAAGATACTCACCACCCGGATTGGATCAGAGAATATTTATCTTATTGCCCAGCTGATTCTCCACTTCTTGCTTAAACTCTTTGAATCTTTCAAAAGTTTCTAACTTATGCTTGATTAAGTAGACATAGCCATATCTATTGTAATCATTAGTAAAAGTCACATTGAAGCGGTTAGCATCCCTTATGGCGGTTTTGAAGCACCCACACACGTCGGTGTGTATGAGATCCAACAAACCTTCACCCCTTTCACAAGTACCAGTGAAGGGTGATTTAGTCATCTTTCCAAGCAAGCAAGATTCGCAAGTGTCATCCGACCTTAAGTCGAATGATTCAAAAACTACAGCCATTTGGAGTTGGCCTATGTGCTTCTTGCTGACATGTCCAAGACGACAATGCCACAAGCATGCCTTATCCAATTCATTGGAAGAATCGATATGCAACATCATTTCCTAAGTTGTCTACAACATTCACAATTTCATATATACCATTACAAGGTAATGCTTTAAAATAAAAACACAATTATAATAAGCATTTATTGCACCAATTTCATTATCAAACAAAAATGTGAAACCTTGTTTGTACAAACCATGAAAGGAAATAATATTTCTCACCATATCAAACGAGTAGAAACAATAAGTATTCCTAACCCACTACTAAACAATAAAGAGTAAACTCCAATCTTGGTGACAGGTGAAAACTTCCTATTCCCCATGATCAAGTTTATCTTCCTGTGATTCACATCCTTACTTCTTTTTAGGCCCTGCACATCAGAACAAATGTGAAATCCACGACCTATGTCAAGCACCCAAGATTTATTATGTGATGAGTTTTTAGATTGAATAGTATAAATACATGTATGGGTCGGTTTAACCTTCCCATCCTTGACATCCTACAAGTATTTGGGGCAGCTTCGCTTCCAATGCCCTTTTCGTGACAGTAGAAACACTCTGCTTCTTTAGGAATGGAAATGAGAGTAGCAGAACTAGCCTTGGTCCACTTGAAGAGTCCATCAAGAGACTTTCCCTTGCATCTCTTTAAGGGAGCCTTCCTCTACTTCCCTTTCCCTTGTCCAATTGCCTGAACAGGGGCGGTGGTAGGAGTAGTAATAGCCGGTTTACCTTTGAGACCACTTTCGGTAGTCCTCAAAAGCCCTTGAAGTTTGCTAAGTGTGTCGTTCGGACTAATCATAACATGGAGGTAAGGAGTGTAGAATGATATCTATAGCCAGCTCCTCAGGGAAGTTCACATTCAACTTTAGCAATCGGTCCACAAACCTTTGCATTTTCTGTAAGTGTCCCGTGATGGTTTCACCATCCTTCATCCTGGTTGTTATCATGGAAGAGATGATTTCATACCTCTCTTGACGAGCACTCTGATGGTATCTTTCCATCAGGTCCTGGTGCATCTCAAAAGGGTATAAGTTCTCATAGGACTTTTGGAGTTCAGCTGACATAGTGGCAAGCATGATACAAGCTACCTTGGTGGCATCCTTTTAATGTGCCCTAAACTCAACAATCTCCTCAAGAGTAGCAGAAGACTCATCGATTTCCTTTAGCTCCTTGTCTAGGACATATTCCTTGTCCTCATAGCGAGTGACCATCCTAATGTTCCTAATCCAATCATTGAAGTTGGAACCATCAAAGATGACTTTCCCATAAAGGTTCATGAGAGAGAATGAGACAGTATGGTTTAAGTCAGAAGCAGTGTTGGAAGACATCTGAAAAGAAAGAAAGACAAGTTTAGATTAGAAAAAATAGTCCTTAATAAAACACCAAATTAAATATTAAGGCTAGGACCCAACACAATATTTTACAAATTGGAAGAGGGATGTCGTAATCCAACTTGCAAAATATTTGAAGGTAGGTAAATGACGATTTACCAATTTCCACTATGAAAAACGAAATATTTATTAAGTCTTAATTGGATTAAAACTCCTAGATCCTTTGCGATTCATTGAACAATTCAATGGCATGTTTAAATCTCGATTATGCCCTTCAGGTTTGTGACTGGGATACCGAGGATCACAAATAAGGTGTGAATAACCATGCAAAATGTGCTTGGTACTCTCGACTTTATCACCCAATCAATGTGCCGGTTAACCACACACGCTCCATTGATCTTATGATAAAACATCAATCCACCCTTTGCCACCCTTATTAGTCCAAGTTAATGTGCCGGTTAGCCGCACACGCTCCATCAATGACTTGGTAAGGTGCAAAGTGCATTTTCATGGATTATCATCAATTTCACATTTTCCTAAAGTAACTAAGATTAGGAATTTAATAAAACATTTAGTTACTTTATTATCATTATACTTAATGAGAATTATAATCCTATCCTACCCATTCGGCTAACGACCCTCCACCAGTCAAGGAAGCGGTGGGTGAGAATGCCCCCCTTATAGATTGGCTTCATGAATGAGGCCTACTAACGGTAAGACTGACTTGATCTTACACACATATATATATATATATATATATATATATATATATATACATATATATATATATATATATATATATATATATATATATATATATATATATTAACTTATAATACTATAAAGTATAAGGGTTGAATTTTAATCTTTTAAAATTCTAGGGTTCAGAATTAAAGTATTCTAAAGTGACTTTATAAATTCCAAAACTTGAGGGCATGTTTTGAAACTTGTCAAAACTTTTCAAGTCCATAACCTATGAGTTTTAATGCCTCTTAAAGAAGTGACTTTTCATTTTCCATAACTTGAGGACAAGTTATGGAGCACATCAAAGGCCATTAAGTTCATCAATTAAACTAACAAGCATGTCAAGTAATGTCCATGATCTAGATTAAACTCATATCAACAAGACAATTCATATCAAACAAATTTCATATAATTAGCCTAACCATATAAACTAATACAAAACATGAAAATTTGACAGTTATCTTTTAAATTGGATTAGCATGATCATAACCACATCAAAAACATGTTTATAAGTTCAAAAACAGTTTAGGGTAATGATCCTAGTCCAATTCCAGCCTTAAAAGTCGAAAATCTACACTCAGGAGCACCAACTCATCGAGTGCATGAACTAACTCGACGAGTTCTCCAATGGACTCGGCGAGTCCACTATCCAGAAAGCAAAAAATCGATTTTTGAAGCATTTGAAATCAAGTAGCATCAAGTATATTGGAAAACAATCCTAGGCTCTGATACCACTGAAGGGTTTTGAGCATTCTAACACTCCTATGGTGTACATGCAACCCTAGATGCTTTGGATCTATGTTTTCTCTAATAACAAACATGTATGGATATTATGGGATTCACTTACTTGAGATAAATGCACACATCACACCGCTTTCTTATTTAAAACCTTTTTAGAAATTTCATTTTCTTTCAAAAATATGATCACTTCCTCTATTTGAGTTCAGACACACCCAGAAGTGTTCCCGAATCCCTCAAACCAAGGCTCTGATACCAACTTGTAACGTCTAAAAAATTCATAGTAAAATTTTCATTTTTAAAACAATAAATCATACAAACGAGTTGTTCCAAAACCAATCAAAGTGAATATAAGTAATATCATTAATTGCTAATGCGGAAAACTCGAGGGGGTGTTGTGTAATCATGTCGGGCCCTTCCCTTTCGAACCGAAAGTACTTGAAACCATAAATATGAAACCGTAAGCACAAAGCTTAGTGAGTTCCCTAAAATACCAGATACCATACATATAATAGAGATTGTTATGTGCCAACCATAGTCTTACAATTATGCCATGAGCCGTATCATGGTCTTTCCTTCCCAATCTGGGCCCAAAACCTTGGGTCTTACAAACAAGTGTCAAGAGCCACATTCTGGTCTTCCATGCAAGTATCATAGAGACAATGAGCATACTACATATATATGTCAGGGTCAGATCCCTGGTCTTGCATACAGTTTTTCAGGAGCCACCTCTAGTGTCACACCCTAAAACCTGAACGGCGAAAACGTTCGGGGGCGAAGGACGTCATGTACAATATCACAACAATGCATAATAGTAAACAAGCAACAACATCATCCATTGAATTAATAATATAATTTTAATACAATTGTGTTATGTATAGTTAATAAGACACCAAAAATATGAATCAAAGTAAGAGATGAGTCTTGAACGTGCTCCATCCTCTCAAAACCTGGTCATCGGTACCTGTCTATTGGTGACCTGAGAATAAAAGTTATTTTGAAAGCGTAGATCAACATTAAAGCTGGTGAGTTCATAAGTATTTTAGTGTCGTTGCTTGTATGAAAGTGTTTGTAAATGATTGATGTAAATGTTTGTAAGAGTTTGTAGTAAATGTTTGTATCTCCTAGAAAATCCTATATTTTCTACTAAAAGTAACCTTCTACCAAGACCCAAATGTTATGTGTGCTGTGTTGTTTGTAAAAGTGTATCTTTCCCAAGTATGACTATCATTACCAAAATATAGTTTATATTACCATTTATGTGAGAAGACCACAATGTGAATGCAATGGGAAAATAACAGTGTACAGTAGTATTGTATGCAAGTAACTACCAATGTACTAACTACCTTAAACCTGTTTGTTAATTAAGGTAAAATGTGATATGATTGTAACCATACTTGATAGAATAGAATAACACGACGCTCTAAGGCATCGAAATGGTATGACATTAGTCACCCGTAGACCTGCAGGTCCCACTATAGCTAGCAGCAAGGTGTAGGATAGTCAATCTCGTATAGATCTATACACCAATTCACGCTCTCCCTCCAGGAGACCCTGGTTGCAAAACATGACACAACAGTAGATTGCCATGCCATGAAGTAGTGGCTCACATTAACATTATAGTGTTCTAGTATTTTTATAGTATGTTCTAGTGTATTGTATGGTCTCTCTGTACTAGTGTATTGTATGTTCTCTCTGTACTAGTGTATTGTATGTTCTCTTTATATAGTGTAGTGTATGTTCTCTTTGTATAGTTTAGTGTATGCTCTCTTTGTTTCTCATAATAGTATATTTGTATTGACTCATGAATGAATTGACTCTTGTATGTTTCATTGTTCTAGTAAAAGTAAGTAGTGACTTCCTAAACTATACATATTATAGTTTACTAGTAATGTTGTTTGTGTGAATGAACATGTTTGCACACCTTTTCTACCCAAAGGTATTGAACTGAATGAATAACTGTAATATCTATATACATACACATAATATATAACTAAGATTCAAATGACCTTCAGACAAACAACAGATACCCTAAGTCCACAACCAAACAAGGAACATGAAATAAGGCGAGTTATCAATCCTAAGTCTTTTCAATCCTACTTATATAAATATATCTATATAGACATGATTTTGATAAAGTATAAGTTTAAAGAGTTTAAATAACGAGATTAATATGTAAAAGAGTTTGTAAAACTATTTGAAGCAATTTGTTTGGAAACACAGTTTGAAGTATAAGAAATATGTCTGTTTGATAGTTATTAATCACATGTGATTGATGTAATAACTATAATGTTTCTACTTGTATTACCCCCCCCCCCCACCCCCATAAAAGCATTTAAAATCATTTAAAAGATAAGTTAAGGGGTATGAACTCACCTATAGTGAGTAGTTTGGATGAAAGAGTGGTATAGGATGCTAAGTGTCAAGTCCAGACTTGAGCACACACACGGATCCTATTTAGCATATAATGACACATATATGTATCTAATTAATATTTATACAACTAATCAGGTAAGGGAAACACCTTAGGGAGTAGGATACACTTGAATGGAAAGGTATAAATCACAAATGATTGTGTTTAAGGGGAGTTTACGGTTACACTTGGTGTTTGTGGCTAAGTGTTCACGGCCACATGAGTTTATGGACATAGGGTTTATAGCCGTAAACTCATGATGATTTGTGCCAAAAGGTGTTTTAAGGTCCTACAAATCAAACGAAAGTGTTCTAGACTCAAGACCAAGCCTTAGGAAGTAGTTATGGTCCATAAGCACCTCTAACTAGGGTTTACGGCCAAGGGAGATGCTCTTGGCCGTAAACACCTATTGTTCTTGGGGAAATGGACGTTTTCAAGGTGTTTAACATGCGTTCAACTAGATATAGAGTATAGGGAAGTGATACTTACGATATAGGAGCTAAAAAGGGTGATTTTTGCCCAAAACACTAGTGTGTATTCTTGGTGTTCTTGAAGATTAAACCCAAAAGAAGATGTTAATGGATGGAATCGATGGGTTATGCTAGTTAAGAAGATGTATCACTAATCAAGGAATTTAAACAATTACATTTTTGAAGGTTTAAGTGACGATCTTGATGATAGTTGAGAGCAAAACCGAGTTCTTGAGTTAGAAGTGGTAAAAGTGTTGAAAAATGGCCAAGTATCACATATATAGCCAAGAGTTTATGCCCACCATGAGTTTACGGCCGTAAACTGATGTGTCCTGGCTGTAAACTCCTCATGAAGGGGTTTATGGCTTGTTTGTTGGTTTTGAACTTCAACAGACACTTCCTAACTCTCATTCCTTGGATGTACTAGGCTTAGAACACTCAAACAGACTCTAAACATTGCTAAATGTTCCGTCATATTTAACCCCTTCTTCTGTTAATAAGCCTCGTTTTATTAAACTGTCCGTTAAACTTTTGGAAGAGGTTAATTAATGTGGGACTTTTATAATGACTTGGTAAGGGTTGAAACAAATTAGAAACACCCACAAAATGCCCTTAAAAATTTTTAGTTTCAACCAAGTCAAAATACGACCGTTTAATCGGGTGCGACCAAAAAGACCCGTTTAACGGCAGTATCGGGTAGATTTCCACTAAGCCCCAACTCAAACCCCTATATAAGGGGGAGTGGACTCCATTCACACTCTTTCCACTCTCTCTCTACAACTTGTTTTCGAGCCAAAAACGCCCATTTCGAGCCCCAAACTAGTAAGTAACCTATCCTAACTTGTTGTATAGCTTAGTTAACATGCAAAATCATGTTTAAGACATCAAATAGGGGCAATATTATGTGTTTACGGCCCAAGAACACTCTTGGACCGTGAACACCCTTAAGTGGGGTTTTTAAGCCCCAAAACCCCTCTAAACTACCCCTAGGGCTTAGATATGACTTGTGGACTTACACCTTCGAGCTTAGAACACTAAAACCTTATATTTTGGAGATTAAACATGAGTTTACGGCCCAAGAACACTCTTGGACCGTAAACCCCTCTTCAAGGGCCGTGAACACCTTTTAAGGTGTTAGAAATGCCCTCAAACACCTCCTATGGCCTTGGAAAATGTCTAGAAGCAACCCCCATTGTGGTAAAGGCATTAAACATCAATTAAACCAAGGAAATAGGAGTTTACGGCCATAAACCCCCTAGAATTGGTCCATGGGCTGTAAACTCCCAAAAGGTGGCCAAATGATGCCCTAACACCCCCATTTGATTTGGAAAAATGCATAGAACTTTATTTCCTACCGTTTAAGACCCTAATACACCAAAGGAATGTGCATATAGGAGCTTACTGTTGTGTTTTGAGCAATCTAACACTTCCTAAGTGTGCATGCAACCCTAATAAACCTTGGATCTATGTTTGTCTAAATACATGCAAAATAATAATTTTCCAAGGTTTATAACCTATCTAACATGGCATGGAGAACATTTCAACATAAAAAGTTAGAAGAGATTACATATCTTTTTGATGAGTTTGGTTCTTGAGGAGTTTGAGGGCCAAGCATCAATAGTGTGAATGCCTCAAATGGAATCACAAAACACCACAAACTCTTGGAAAACTTTGAGAGAGTATACACACTTTGTATTTTCGGCCACACACAAGCACACACACACACACACTAGTTCACTAGTTCCATTTCATGCACCATAAGCATGCTTATATAGTGTGCATGGTTAGGATGAAACCCTAATAACCCATGACCTTTCCTTTTCCAAGGACCCATGGGTTAAAAGCTCCATGGATCATCCATGGACTTCCATCCAAGCCTAGCCCATTAACAAATGAGTGTTAGCCCACACCATATAAAACCAATAGCCCATAATCTAATTAGTCTTCCTTTTAATCTCTAAATTAATTCATAATTAATTTAAGACTAAGACTAATTAAATAACATAACCTCATATTAATATATTATAACTTATAATATATTAATAAACATATGTGTATAACTCTCATAAAATTATCCATAAATAGTTTGGATGAGATGCAACCCAAATGGACCATGCCGGTCGAGTCAAGTATATACCAAATAAGTTATGGACTTAGACACCTTATCCAACACTTACAGCCGTAAACTCCTTGTTTAGGGCCGTAAACTCCTCAAATGGTCCATTAAGAGCCTTAAACCCCTTCATATGCCTTATATTTGGACCTAGCCTAATTCTATGAATGGTATAAGATCATTTAGCATCCTAGAACACCCCCACCATGAGTTTACGGCAGTAAACTCATGGGGAGTTGGTCTTAGGGCCATGAACTCTATAAAGAGTTTACTCTTGAAGAGTAAACTCCGTATCTAGGCCATACATACCCATAGATGTTACCCGGGACACCCCTAGCACTTAATCAAAGTGTTTTCCGCACTTTAGGATGCGTATACGTGTTTAATTAGTATTATATTTACTAATTGTATGTAAACATATGTCATAATATGTTAATAGGTCACTAAGTGTGTTCAAGTCTTTACTTGACACCGAGCACCCAACCGGCACTTTCGTTCGATCCACTTACAACAGGTGAGTTCATACCCCTGAATTAACCTTTTAAATGTTTTTACATGCTTTTATGGGGGGGGGGAATACAAGTTAAAACATGCCAGTTATCATATCAATCACATATGATTGATAACCCACATGCACAAGGATTTATTACACTGTCAACTGTTTTACCAAGTATGATACTGTAAATGGTTTTCCAAAACGTCTTTACTTGTTAAAATCTTTTCTCAAATTGACTCTCGCGCTGTATGTTTTACTTCGGATTCAGTTATAGCAGTATTTTAAACAAATGTTTTCTTTACCCATAATGTTTTATCAAAGTTTCATTTAAAACCTGTTTATGAAAGGATTTCTAAATGTTTTCAAACTTATTTTACAAAAGAATACCAAGTCGTGATTTTCTTAAGTGTAAAGGTTTTCCAAAGTTTTCTCCCATGTTTTTTATACTCCTACTTTGTTAGATACCACTGCTTCGTTATACTTCTACTTAGTTAATGCTCCTACTTAGTTAAATGCTACTACTTTGTTAACGCTTTTACTTCGTGATATGCTTTTACTTTGTTAATGTTTCTACTTCATGAAACGCTCCTACTTATTAACGCTTCTACTTGTTAACGCTTCTACTTTGTCAAACGCTCCTACTTATTAACGCTTCTACTTGTTAACGCTTCTACTTCGATAAACACTTCAACTTCGTTAAATGCTTCTACTTAGTTAAATGTATGCATGTACTTGTATAGTTATATAAATAATGTTTAAAGGACTTAAGAAGGCTAGTTCGCCCTATATCCTTTTCCTCGTTGGGATGTGATCTGGTGGGATCGGATATCCGTTTGAAGGTCGTTTGATCATTAATTATATATTATGTATCCATGTATAGACATATAGGTTTACATCGGTCAGTTATTTGTGAGTCTCTATCATTAGCCCAGTATTTACCTCAGAACTCACTATACGAGATGCATCTTCAGGACACGACCTTCTCCATTGTCAAGTTGGTAACCAGAGTCTCCTGTAGGGAGAGTGGGCATTGTGTGTATAGATCTATACGGGATTGACACCCCCACACCCTGACTGCTAGCTACAGTTCACGGCCTACCAAGCCAAGGGGTGACAAATGTCACAATCTTTCCGACGCTTGCAGGGCGTCAAGTTCTCTAGTGTCTATCTGTATGGTTACGAGTATCTCGGGGTTACCTTATAATTCATGGCCTTAAGGTAACGGGAATTAACATTGTATTCACTGTTGTTAGACCTTGGTAGACGTATCATTTAATTGATATTGTATGGGGTCTGTGTTTACTGTTTTTAGACCTTGCTAGACGTATCATTCATTTGATACTGTCTGGGGTATGTATTCACTGTTTTTAGACCTTGATAGACGCATCATTCATTTGATATTGTCCGGGGTCTGTGTCTCCTTTTGTTAGACTGAGCCAGACGTGTTGTTCATTCGATACTCTCCTGGAGTCTATGATTTCTTTGCCTTAGTCAGCAGTATCTTCTGCTGAGGCATATGATATTTTCCCTTAGTACTTTTACTAGTAATATTCTCCTACTTTCTTTAAAGTCAAATACCGCATTTTGGTAATCATAATATTTCAGGGAAATTCTCTTTAAAACATAACACTGTCGGGTCTTGATAGAAGACTACTTTTATTTAGAAAATATAGGATTTTCTGGAAAGGACTCTAATACACCGTTGAATCTAAACTACTACTTTTATAAAGTTATTTGAATAAAATGACACTAAATACTTATGAACTCACCAGCATTTATAAAAATGCTAATACTCGCTTTCAAATAACTTGTATTCTCAGGTCAGCAATAGACAGGTACATCCCAGGAGCTTTTGGTGAAGACAGTTTAGTACCAAGCTGGACCTATATCATTACTTGTATTACTTTGATGTTTCTATGTAATGTAAACTATGTAAAAATATTACTATTAATGCAATGGGTGTTGTACTTTGATTACTATACTGCACATGTTGTGATACTTGACATGACGTCATCCACCCCAGAACGTTTCCGCCGTTCCGGTTTTGGGGTGTGACAATTGAGTTGAGTGGTTGTACAACATAGAAATTTTGGGTTGTCAAATCCCCCTCCTCCCCCCGGTTAGAGAGAATTTCTTTCTGAAATTAGAGTTTAAACGATTAAGCTGTTACAAATAACTAAGCAAAGAGATGAGGATATTTAAGTTTCAACTGATCCTCGCGCTCCCAAGTGAATTCAGGTCCTCGCTTGGCATTCCAACGAACCTTCACTATCGGGATATGGCTTTGGTTCGTTTGCTTGACCTCTTGGTCCATGATCTCTATAGGTTCTTCCACGAAGTTGTGGCTCTCATTGATCTCGATCTCGTCAAGTGGAATTATAAGAGTCTCGTCGGACAGACACTTTTTCAAGTTCGAGACATGGAAAGTAGAATGTACGTTACTGAGTTCACGAGGTAGTTTGAGTTTGTTAACTACATGGCCGATTCTAGCGATAATCTCGTAAGGCCCTATGTATCTTGGATTTAGCTTTCTATGCTTTCCGAAGCATATCAAGCCCTTCCAGGGTGAGTCCTTCAATAGAACACGGTCGCCAACCTGGAATTCCAAAGGTTTCCTTCTATTGTCTGCGTAGCTTTTCTGTCGGTCTCTAGAGGCTTTCAATCGTTCACAGATTTGAACGATCTTCTCTGTTGTTTCCCGAATGATCTTCGGACCTATGAGAGTGCTATCAGGAACATGTTCTTTAGCTAACTGGGTGTCACCCACCTCAGCCCATCACAGAGGGGATATGCACTTTCAGCCATAGAGGGCTTTAAATGGAGCAACCTTTATGCTCATGTGATAGCTATTATTATAAGAGAACTCGACAAGAGGTAAATGAGTATCCTATGCCTTCCCAAAGTCAATCACACAGGCTCGCAACATGACTTCTAAAGTTTGAATAGTCCTCTCACTTTGTCCGTCGGTTTGAGGATGGTAGGTTGTACTCATGTCCAGCCTAGTTCCTAGGGAACTTTGTAGCGACTACCAGAACCTTGAAGTGAATCTACTATATCTATCAGAGATAATGGACATGGGAACACCGTGCAGTCATACTATCTCCCTAATGTATGTTCTAGTGAGTTTCTCCATCTTGTCAGTTTCTTTGATAGGCAGGAAGTGTGCGGACTTGGTTAACCTATCTACGATCACCAAAATGGTATCAAGACCACCTGTTGTCTTGGGCAATTTGGTTATGAAGTCCATTGTGATCTGCTCCCACTTCCATTCAGGTATTTCCGGTTGTTGGAGTAAACCTGATAGTTTCTGGTACTCGACCTTAACCTTGGCGCAAGTAAGGCGTTTACTCACGAAGGTAGCAATTTCTGCTTTCATGTTAGGCCACCAATATAACTTTTTAAGATCCATATACATCTTATCTAAACCTGGGTGGACGGAATATCGAGTGTTGTGTGCTTTGGTCATGACCAAGTCTTTGAAACCACCGTGTTTCGGTGTCCAGATCTGATCCATGAAGTATAAGGCTCCGCCACCCTTGACTTCCATGTTCTTATCCATCCTTCTCAGGGATTCACCCGCCACATTTTCAGGTTTCAAGGCTTCGATCTGGGCCTCCTTAATTTGTGTGGACAAGTGTGAATGGGTAGTCATAGTCAATGATTTGACTCTACGACTAGAGTATTCTTTTCGACTTAGGGCGTCAGCTACTACGTTGGCTTTACCCGGATGATAACGAATTTCGCATTCGTGGTCACTGAGTAGCTCAACCCACCGTCGTTGTCTCATATTGAGCTCCTTCTGGTCGAATATATGTTGTAGGCTCTTGTGGTCTGTAAAGATAGTGCTTTTTGTACCATACAGGTAGTGTCTCCAGATCTTCAGAGCAAACACAACTGCTCCTAACTCAAGATCATGTGTGGTGTAGTTGACCTTGTGTCACTTCAACAGTCTTGAGGCATAGGCGATGACCTTACCTCGTTGCATCAGAACACATCCGAGCCCTTGATTAGATGCATCGCAATAGACCACGAAGTCTTCTACTCCTTCTGGGATGGATAGTATCGGTGCAGTGCATAAGGCTCATTTCAGCGTTTGGAACACCTTCTCTTGTTTGTCTTCCCAGTCAAACGCCACGCCTTTCTGGGTCAATGTGGTAAGGGGTTTTGCAATCCATGAGAAGTTCTAAAAATGAATCTACAATTTAGCCAACGAGTCCTAGAAATTGAAGAATTTATGTAGGCATCTTCGGTGCTGACCAGTTCTCAATGGCTTTGATTTTGGAAGGGTCCACATGAATTCCCTCTTCACTAACAATGTGACCCAGGAATTCGACTCTTCGAATCCAAAACTCGCATTTAGAGAACTTCGCGTAGAGATTCTTTGATCGTAATGTCTCCAAGATCTGACTTAGATGCTTATTATGCTCTTCCTTACTACGAGAGTAGACAAGTATGTCATCAATGAAGAAAATGACATACTGATCCAAGTAAGGACGACATACTCTATTCATTGAGTCCATGAATATTGTGGGCGCATTAGTCAATCCGAATGGCATCACTACGAACTCATAGTGTCTGTAACGAGTTCGGAAGGCTGTCTTTGGAACATCTTCCTCAAGAACTCGTAACTAGTGACACCCGGATCTCAAATCTATCTTTGAAAAGTAATTCGCCCCTTGCAGTTGGTCGAACAAATCGTCTATGCGAGGCAGAGGGTAACGATTCTTAACGGTAAGCTTGTTTAGTTCTCTGTAGTCGACGCACATACGAAACGATCCGTCTTTCTTCTTCATGAACAAGACCAGAGCTCCCCAGGGTGAGAAGCTTGGTCTAATAAAGCCCTTGTCGAGCAGCTCGTTAATTTGACCGGATAGTTCCTACATCTCAGCTGGTGATAGACGATAAGGCGATTTGGCTACTGGGGTAGCCCCTGGAACTAAGTCGATTCTGAACTCGACTTGACGTTGTGGAGGTAATCCTGGGAGTTCTTCTGGAAAGATGTCAGGAAAATCACGTACCATTGGGATGTTCTTTATTTCTTTCGTATCTTGGCTCACATTGACAACATGAGTAAGGAATTCACGACATTCCTTTCTTAAGTACTTCTAGGCTTGAATACTCAAGATGATACGAAAGTTTGTGCCGGTTTTATCACCGTAGACTACTAGAGTTTTGGTAGACGGCAGATTAAGGCGAACAGCCTTTTCATAACACATGATGTCGGCACGATGCAGACTCAACCAATCCATGCCGATAATGACGTTGAAACTTTTAATTGAGACCGACATGAGGTCGATTGAAAATGAATGGCTATCTAGAGTTAGAGTACATCCTATGTATATACTGCTAGTGCTCTCAGTCTTTCCGTTAGCCATTTCTACAGTGAAAGGTTCTTTAAGTGCTTGTGATTTTTGCTTAAGTAGGTGAGCAAATTTTTGGTTCACAAAACTCTTCTCCGCTCCACTATCAAACAGTATGCATGCATAAGAGTTATCAAGGAGAAACGTACCAGTGACCACTATGGCTAAAACCAACTGTTTCCTCGTGGCCTATAGTTAAAACCATTCCTACTTCACCGACATTCCCTGCCTTAGGGCAGTTCCTTTTGTCGTGACCCACCTTGCCACAACCGTAGCAAACCAGGCCCACACCAGCGTCGGGGACTTGGTTGATTACCCTTGTCGGAGCTTTGTAGAAACGGGCAGTGTGCCCCTTCCTATTGTAGTTAGAGCACTGCATTTCCCGACAGGGTCTAGCGTACTGCTTCACCGGTGCAGTAGCGACAGGTGCTATTGCAGCATGAACCGCTATGACCTGCTGCATTTGGCAGCGTTCTTCTTCTTGTCATCCCAGAATTTTCACTTGTTATCAGCGGATTTGGAGGGTTTTGAGATGGCTAGGGTTGTTGCTGTTGACGGGGTACGGACCCGATGGTCAATGAGTCGTTGTGCCAATCGCTTGGCACTATCAAAGGTAGCGGGGTTTGAAGCTAGAACATTCCCCTGAAATAGAGGTACTAACCCCCATATATACCTCTCAATCTTCTTTGCTTCAGAAGGGACCATTCCTGGACATAGCGCTACCAGATCGCTAAATTTGGCAGTGTAGGAGACTATGTCGGAGCCCTTCATGGTTAGGCTCCAGAGCTCCTGCTCCAGCTTCTGAACTTCGCCCCTCGGGCAATATTCTTCGATCATGAGTTCCTTCAGAGCTTCCCAGCCGATAACATTAGCCACTATAAGAGATAGTGACTTGACATGGCTATTCCACCATGTCAGGGCTCGGTACGTGAAGGTGCAGGCGGCAAATTTTACCTTGCTCCCTTCCGGAAAGGAGCAGATCTCAAATATCGACTCCGTCTTCTCGAACAATTGCGAGAAGGAAATGATTCCGCCAGTTCCATTGAAGGCTCTGAGTTTGCAGCTGGTGAAGTATTTATACGAGCACTCCCCCGATAAAAGTATTTAAAATCATTTAAAAGATAATTTAAGGGGTATGAACTCACCTGTAGTGAGTAGTTCGGATGAAAGAGTGGTATAGGATGCTAAGTGTCAAGTGAATACTTGAGCACACACGGATCCCATTTAGCATATAATGACACATATATGTATGTAATTAGTATTTATACAACTACTCAGGTAAGGGAAACACCTTAGGGGCTAGGATACACTTGAATGGAAAGGTATAAATCACAAATGATTGTGTATAAGGGGAGTTTACGACCACACTTGGTGTTTACGGCCAAAGTGTTCACGACCACATGAGTTTACGGCCATAGGGTTTACGGTCGTAAAATCATGATGATTTGTGCCATAAGGTGTTTTAAGGTCCTACAAATCACAAGGAAGTGTTCTAGACTCAAGACCAAGCCTTAGGAAGGAGTTATGGTCCATAAGAACCTCTAACTAGGGTTTACGGCCAAGGGAAATGCTCTTGGCCGTAAACACCTATTATTCTTGGGGAAATGGACGTTTTCAAGGTGTTTAACATGCGTTTCAACTAGATATTGAGTATAGGGAAGTGATACTTACGATATAGGAGCTAAAAAGGTTGATGTCGGCCCAAAATACTAGTGTTCTTGGTGTTCTTGAAGATTAAACCCAAAAGAAGATGTTAATGGATGGAATCGAAGGGTTATGCTAGTTAAGAAGATGTATCACTAATCAAGGAATGGAAAAACTTACATTTTTTAAGGTTTAAGTTAAGATCTTGATGATAGTTGAGAGCAAAACCGAGTTCTTGAGTTAGAAGTGGTAAAAGTGTTGAAAAATGGCCAAGTATCACATATATAGCCAAGAGTTGATGGGTTTTGAGCATTCTAACACTTCCTAAGCGTACATGCAACCCTTATAAACCTTGGATCTAGGTTTGTCTAAGATTCATGCAAAATTGATTTCTAAGGTTCATGATCCTATCTAGCATACATGGGGAACATTTTAACTTAAATGAAAGATAGAATAACATACCTTGTTGTTGATTTTGATTCCTTGAAACTTTGTGAGCCTAGCACCCCAAGTGTAATGCCTCAAATGCTTCACACAACACCAAATGCTATGGAGTAAACTTGGAGAGAAAGTATAACACTCAAAAATCAGCTCTAGCCCTCAAGTATGCATGTGTAGCCGATTTTGGGAGAAACATGAGCTTTATATAGTGTGTTGCATTAGGTAAACCCTAATGTAACATGACTCTTCATTTCCATGATCCATGGATTAAATCCATGGAGCATCCTATGGGTGGAACCCAACTTGATAATCCATGGAGCCTCTTAGCCCATTATATAAGTTATGGATGATTTACATAATCAACCCATATATCTAATTAGTTATCTTTTTGATCACTTAATTAATTCTAGATTAATTCTTGATTAAACTAATAAAATAATATTATTAATATATTAGAACTTATAATATATTAATAAATCATAAGTGTTATTTCTCTCATTTAGTTTATCCAATGCATGATGCCATGCAACCCAAATGGACAATGCCGGGTCGGGTCAAGTACATACCAGAAATAGTTAAGGACTTAGACACCTTATCCAATAGTCTCCCACTTGGATAAGTCTAATAACTATATCTGCAAGTATGACTTCAGGAACCGATCGGAAATCGTAGCTCTTTCAAGGTCTCTCGGAACTGAGAAGATGATGATATGCCATTTAAGATAAGTGATCATATAATCCTCTGTTCTAGATATCAACCAGACAAATACATGGAACAATGTCTTTCTTATTGTCCAACAGTTTGTTTCCCGATTTCCGATTTGTTTGACAAAGAACTTAATTGAACACATCAACTTAGTTCTGACCGGGCCCGGTACATAGGTCAAAACAAAATCATCGAGGGGCCTAGATATCAGCTTCTAATCTAAGAAGGAACAGATAAACTTCGACTCATATGTTTGCTCTACTACTTGTTGAATTATGCATAAAAGCACGGTTTTTAACATCGAGTTACCAATGGGTTTTCGTACAATCAATGCATAACCAACTCATAGGCAAAAAATCATATCTCTAGGTTTGAAGACTTATATGATGTTACCGTCTCACGATCACTCGAGATAAATTCCATGAAGTGATACCAGTGAGCATGGGTTGATTCCAATACTCAGAACTTATGAGTACCCATGAAGTGTTGTCCTAAAACTTGACACCTACAACCAACTTCATGACAGTTTTAGTTCATATCTACTTCTAACATATGACCAAATGTGGAAAATTTGAATAATATGTAAAACAAAAATAATATTCTGGAAGTCAAAACATGCAAAAGAAATTCTAGTAAATGATTGGTAGAAGATAGCAACACTTTACTCATAAATAAACACAAATTTTATTCATCATCAAATGTCAATTACACTTTACAAATTTCCAAAGTTATCTAACTACTAAAACTAATATCATCCTTTAGCCCTATGCTCCGAGCATGCTGAAGATGCTTAACCCGACTTAGTCCCTTCGTGAGGGGATCTGCTGGGTTCTCATCTGATGATACCCTCTTTGCCACAAGGATTCCTTCTTCTATGCGATGTCTGATAAAGTGATATTTTATGTCGATGTGTATGGATCTCCCATGATCCCTTGGTTCTTTAGCTAAGGTAACATCATTTTGACTATCACATAAAATTTCCATAGGCTCCTTTATAGCTAGTACAACCCCAAGGTCTCCAATGAAGTTCTTCAGCCATATTGCCTCTTTTGCTGCCTCGCTCGCTGCTATATACTCTGATTCACAAGTGGAATCAACCACTGTCTCCTACTTGGAACTCTTCCAAGTGATTGATCCTCCGTTTAGGGTAAAGACCCAGCCCGACTGAGAGCGAAAATTATCCCTATCAATCTGGAAGCTAGCATCACTATACCCTACAACTTTCAAGTCATCACTCCCACCGAGGGTAAGGACCCAGTCCTTAGTCCTCCGTAGGTACTTGAGGATATTCTTTACCGCAGTCGAGTGTGCCTTGCCAGGGTTCCCCTGATACCTGCTAACCATGCTCAGGGAAAAGGCTACATCAGGTCGAGTACACGTCATAGCATACATGATCGATCATACTGCCGAAGCATAAGGTACTCGACTCATTTCTGCTATCTCAGCCTCAATACTCGGGCTTTGAGTCTTACTCAATCTGACATTACACTAAATAGGTAACTCTCCTTTCTTGGAGTCGCGCGTGCTGAATCTGTTCAGCACCTAATCCAAGTAGCTACTCTGACTAAGTACTATTAGTCTTTTACTCCGGTCTCTCAAGATCCTTATCCCTAGAATATAGGTAGCTTCTCCTAGGTCCTTCATATAGAAACACATCCCAAGCCAGGACTTAGCTTCCTGCAGAGTTGGGATGTCATTTCCTATGAGTGGTATGTCATCCACATACAATACCAAAAAGCTAACTATACTCCTACTAGCCTTGACATATACACAAGATTCATCTTCACTCCTGGAAAAGCCAAACTCTTTGACTTTCTCATCAAAGCAAAGATTCCATCTGCGAGGTGCTTGCTTTAATCCATAAATGGATTTCTCAAGCTTACACACTATATTAGGGTACTCTGTATTGACAAAACCCTCTGGGTGACTCATGTAAACATCCTCAGCCAACTTTCCATTAAGGAAAGCGGTTTTTGACATCCATTTGTCATATTTCATAGTCATGAAATGCAGCTATGGTTAACATAACCCTAATAGACTTAATCTTTGCTAGTGGAGAAAAGATCTCATCATAATCAACTCTCGAAGTTTAGGAGAAGCCCTCTGCAACCAGTCGTGCCTTATAAGTGTGTACATTACCATCCATGTCGGTCTTCTTCTTGAAGATCCATTTGCACCCTACAGTCTTACGACCTGGTACATTCTCAACCAAGTTCCAAACTTGATAGTCATACATGGATTGTATCTCACTTTCCATTGCCTCTTTCCACTTGTTGACTCAGGGCCTGCCATGGTTTCCGCGTAACTGTTAGGTTCATCCAGCCGTACTAGTGTCTCATCACTAATAAGTGTATCACCTTCCGCAGTAATATGGAATCCATAGTAATGCTTAGGTGCGTTCCTAACTCTCGTGGAACGCCTTAAAGGTACAGATTCGTCAATTGGCTCAACAGGAGTTTCCTCCTCAAGTTGAGTGCTAGGGTTTGAAGTTCCTTCACCATTTGAATCTTGAATTTCTTCAAGGTCAACTTGCCTCCCATTGTTTTTGTAATGCCTGTGTTCCTGGGCTTGTCATTAATGTTGATATAATAGTCTAGGTTAACCTTTGTAACCCGTTTTGAAATAACAAAAGTGTATTATTTGAGTATTATGTGTTTTGTGCTAAATTGTGTGTCTTAATGTAATTAAGAATAAAAATAAACATCAAATTGAAATGTTAGATAAGCTGATATCTATGGAAAATGTTGTAGTAGTTGAAACGAGGTTTCCGAATATATAAAGAATGCCGAAATCCGAGTTATAACGAAGAAGTTATGACCTGTCGAAGTTTCACGACAGAACCGGCAACACTGAATGACGTAAAAAGTGAAATTTACGTTAGAGCGATATTTAGCCTTAGCGATCTAAATGAAAGTTGTATAGCGTAGTCTCACCTACGCGTGGATATAAAGAACATCGAAAACGGATTTCGTATGAAGAAGATATGAATTCTTGAAGTTTATTAAATAATTAATATATAAATTTAATTATTAAACCCGATATTATCCGAAGGGGAGTACCGGACTTATCCGAAGTACGCCCAGCGTACTGGCGTACGCCCAACATACAGCGAAGCATGACGACCCTCGCACTCGAGTTCTTCGGATGACGCATGCTATGACGATTTCGGAGGAGTACGTCCCGCGTAAGGCAGTACGCCCAGCATACTGCGAGGCCTCAGCCTCCTATAAAAGGGTTGCGAGGGCAGCCGACTCCATTTGCCAAATTCTCTCCTATTTCTGCTGTTTTGCATCGTTTTGCATGCCAGAAGTATCCCGAATCCCTGGTATCAATCCCGAACACCGAAGCAAGTTTCGTAGACCCGAATATCCCGAGAAGTGCTTTTCCCGAGCCGAAGCTCTGCTCGTGAGAAGCCCGGTTTTTGTGAAGATCTTCCAGATCTACCGAAGAATACTACTTCTGCAAGTCGTAGTGCTGTCCGATCATCTTCTGATCAAGTGAGTGTGTAGTTACTTTCTTCTAACGCATAATTATGAAGTATTTTATACGAAATACGTGTTATGTGTATAATTTTGTTGTTATGTGTGTGAATGTATATTCACTTTCTTCTATCTCATAGATCTGATTTATTCTCTATGAAATACGTGTTATGTGGTGTGCCTCATCTGTTATGTGGGATATATATTAAATGATAATGCTATACAGGTTTTAAACTATGTATAAAAATATATATTTTTATCTACTAATATGTTGGGTAGAACATGGGTAGATAGTTGGTGTGTGATAAACAAATGAGAGGCCTCGATGTTGTTGTTGTTGATCTAGTTATTCAGCGGAGTATGGATAACGACCACAAACTCTTTCTAGACAGTCCTGTGGAATGCTAGCAGGTTCATAACATGTAGGTGTTGTGAACGATGTGTTCACCGGTGTACTCTATCCCCCTCATGGTTGCCTTTAGGATATCTATTGTTGAGGAAACCCCTTAGCAGTAATGTCTGTCCGATGAAAATCCTAGATTACGTCCCTTGAGATAGATGTTGTTTTAGGGACGTAAAGTGAGGATAACGGGAATGGATAATTGGGATATTGTTGGTTGGTGAAATTAAATATAATTATTTATTGTGGGTTGAAAACCCTATATGCTCACCAGGCTCCCAAGCCTGACCCACTCAGTTTTATTGGTATTACAGGAAGTGGCGCAAGGGCATAAGATGGATGAATCATCGAGTTGTTTTTTTTACAAGTCTGTATATGTATATATTTGTTGAATGACTTGTAATGTTATCGTTTATGCTTTATGGTCTGTATCGGAACATGACATCCCGAGTTTTGATTATATAATGAAAATGCATCTCTTGATGAAATGCTTTGATAAATATTATTGTATCATATTTTGTTTTGGGAAAAAATTCCGCAACACTTTTAAATCAAAAGGATTTACTCTGAAATTATTTTAAAAAGCATAAATGAAATTGGTCTTTTCTGGCCGTGATTTTGGGGATGTCACAGTTGGTATCAAAGCATTAGTTTAAGCGAACTAGGAATTTGTAGGATTTCTAGACTTAAACTTAGAATGCTAAGTGGAGATTGTGAGATGTGTGTCTGTTAAATTTTAGACACGAGCACTAGTTTATTTTAGGAAAGTTGCCTAAAATGCTTTTATGTGCTAAATGTTATATGTTGCCATATATGATATTAATTGTTCGGATCTATGGTCTGTTGCCGACCGGATCTGGAAACCTTATGTGTGTAGGATTCTAAGCGTGTATCTACGATATTAGAACTTACATGTAAACGTTTCGGAGTAATAAGGATGATTTGAATATCTATCATGAATGAGGATCTAATTTCACCTTATTCGGTGTGTAGAACAAAAATGGTGAGAACAAGGAGTGGCGTTGGAAACGCGGATGAAAACAGGAATCAACCGCCGGTGATTGAGCAAATACATGCTGTAGCAGCAACACCAGAACCAATAACGATGGCTAAGGTGCAAGCCATGATTCGGGCTATGTTAGCCGAACAAAGGGATGAAATGCGACAGATGTTACATGATAATAGGGACGAACCTATCATACCTATTGAGGAACCCGAATTGATTCCCGAGCAATCGGAGGAAGGGAACAATAGTCACATGGTGAGTCAAGTTGGGACTCAAGGAGAACGAAGGAACGATCCGGAAAGGAGAAACAACAAGGATGGACGAATGTACAAGAGTTTATTGGGCGCCAAGCTGCCAAGTCTTTCTGGAAGCCCGAAGCCTGTTGAGATTATGGATTGGATCTCCGAAATGGAGATGGTATTTGAAAGTTGCGACTGTAGCAACAAACAGAAGACTATCTTTGCAGTTAGACAACTGAAGACTGGAGTCTTGAGTTGGTGGAAGTTGTTGGCAGATACTATGCCATGAGGAGAAGCCCTGAAAATGTCATAGGAGGAGTTCTTGGAACAGTTAAGGGTGTAGTATTGTTCAGAGATAGATATGATTGATCTGAACAATGAGTTCCAAAACTTGAAGAAGGAGAGAATGAGCATAGACGACTATGCTATCGCATTCACTGAGAAAATGAAGTTATTTCCGTACCTAGTGCCAACGGAACTCTCCAAGATTGAGAGGTTTGCTAATGGACTGCGTGCCAACTTTGGTCCGACAGTCAAGATGGAAACTACTCTGAAAATAGCTGTTCGTGCAGCTAAGAATGTGGAGGCCCAACAGAAGGAAAATGGTCTAGAAAGGATAGAGGATGGTGAAAAGAGGAAGTTCGATGGAACTTCAGGGTCCAATAAGAAAAACAAGTTCTCGAAGTCTAGTTCGAGAGGAGGAGGAGGCAAAGCGAAATGGTGCAAAAAATGTAAGAAGAAGCATCATGGAAAATGTGAGGTAGTGGCCACATGCTACAAATGTGGAAAGCCAGGGCACTATGGCAATGAATTCACCCTCTCTAAGGAAGTTTACTATGGTTGTGGTGAGGAGGGACACATGTCGAGGGATTGCCCGGAGAAGAAGGGGGCAGCTAGACCCAACATTCTACCAAAGTCGAAGGCGAGAGCATTCCAGATGACACTGGAAGTTGCTAAAGATGAAGCTGATGTCGCTTCAGGTATCTTTCTCGTAAACACATTGCCTGCCCAAATTTTATTTGATTTTGGAGCCAACTACTCCTTTATTTCGCATGAATTTGGTAGGAAACTAGCTTTGCCTGTTGATAGACTAGATAATGCCTTATTAGTCGAAGTTGCTAGTGGTAAGTTTGTACCTCTTAGCCATAGTATGAAAAACATCTTAATTGATTTGAATGGGAATAAGTTCCACGAGGAATTATTGCCTATTGAACTAAACGGTTTCGACATCGTACTTGGAATGGATTGGCTTAGCGCCAATGACGCCGAAATATTGTGCAAGAGAAAGATAGTCAAAGTAAACCCACCTGGGAAAGAGTCATTTATGGTGTATGGAGATAAACGTAGAGTAAATTCTGGAATCATTTCATAGATGAAAGCCAGAAAGTGTTTGGCCAAAGGATGTACATCGTATCTAGCATTCGTGATCGATGCTAAAAAGGAGAAAAAGGTGATGCAGAGCAATCCTGTCGTATGTGATTATCCGGAAGTATTTCCCAAAGATCTTCCCGGATTACCGCCTGATAGACAAGTGGATTTTAGAATAGACTTGTTACCAGGGACGACGCCAATAGCAAAAACACCTTATCGATTAGCACCGACGGAGATGAAGGAGCTGATGATGCAACTTCAGGAGTTATTGGACAAAGGTTTCATTAGAACTAGTTCATCACCTTGGGGAGCTCCAGTGTTATTCGTAAAGAAGAAAGATGGAAGTATGAGGATGTGCATTGATTACAGAGAGCTGAATAAAGCAACAATAAAGAATAGATACCCATTGTCGAGGATTGATGACCTGTTTGATCAATTGCAAGGTTCGAGCTATTTCTCGAAGATCGATCTTAGGTCAGGATATCATCAGCTAAAAGTAAGAGAGCAAGATATTGAGAAGACTGCATTCAGAAAATGATATGGACACTGCGAGTTTTTGGTTATGTCATTTGGACTAACCAATGCTCCAGCAACATTCATGGATTTAATGAACAGGGTTTGTAATCCGTTCCTGGATAAATCTGTGATAGTGTTCATAGATGACATTATGATTTACTCGAAAAGCCAAGAGGAGCATGGCAGACACTTGCGAGAAGTGTTGGAAGTGTTGAAGAAGGAGAAGCTGTATGCAAAGTTCTCCAAATGTGATTTTTCGATTCGAGAAGTCCAATTCTTGGGTCACATGGTCAACCAAGAAGGTATAATGGTTGATCCATCAAAGATGGAAGCTATGATGAAGTGGGAACAACCAAAAAGTCCCACGGAGATCCGACGCTTTTTAGGATTAGTCGGATATTACCGAAGGTTTATCCAAGGCTTTTCTTCAATCGCTAGTCCATTGACAGCTTTGACCCACAAAGGAGCTACCTATGCTGGGGGTGATAAGCATAAAGAAGCATTCGAGAAGCTAAAGAAGAAACTATGTGAGGCACCGATACTTTCTCTACCCGATGGAGTTGAAGACTTCACTATTTATAGTGATGCGTCTGGGGTTGGATTGGGTTGTGTTTTGACCCAAAGAGATAAGGTGATCGCATATGCGTCTCGACAATTGAAAGAGCATGAAAAGAACTACCCGACTCATGATTTGGAGTTGGCAGCGGTAGTTTTCGCTCTGAAGATATGGAGGCATTACCTCTATGGCACGAAGTGCAAACTTTTCACTGATCATAAGAGTCTCCAATATCTCTTTAATTAGAAAGAATTGAATATGAGGAAAAGACGCTGGCTAGAGTTACTTAAGGACTACGACTGTGAGATACTTTACCACCCTGGTAAAGAAAATGTTATTGCTGATGCTCTCAGTCGGAAAGTCAATCTTGAAAGGAAGAGGCCAAGAGCATTGAGAATAGAATTTGTCTCGACAATTGTGGAGAGTATAAAGAAAGCTCAAGAGGAAGCTTCTGAGAAGAATGACCGAAAGGAGGAACGTTTGGGCAAAACGTTGGTGTTTGGTATAAACAGTCATGGACTGAAGGTGTTCCAAGATCGGATTTGGATACCTAAGACAGGAGGATTCAGAGATCTTCTGATGGAAGAAGCTCACAAGACCATGTACTCGATTCATCCTGGTAGCACTAAAATGTATAGGGACCTGAAACCATACTACTGGTGGCCGACGATGAAGCTTGATGTTGCAAAGTATGTGGCCGAGTGTATGACTTGTACGAGAGTCAAGACACAACATCAGAAACCGTACGGGAGTTTAGAACCATTGCCTGTGCCTATCGGTAAGTGGGAAGACATTGCTATGGATTTTGTCACTAAACTGCCCAGAACAAAAAGTGGTCACAACATGATTTGGGTGGTCGTTGATCGATTCACTAAGAGTGCGCATTTCATAGCGGCCAAGGAGAAATGGTCTATGGAAAAGCTTGCGAATTCTTACGTGAAGGAAATTGTGAGGCTTCACGGTGTTCCGTTAACGATTGTATCGGATCGTGATAGCCGTTTCACCTCGAGATTTTGGAAAAGTCTACAAGAGGAATTGGGTACCAAGTTGTGTTTAAGTACAGCTTACCATTCGCAGACTGATGGTCAGAGCGAACGGACGATACAAACACTTGAAGATATGCTGAGAGCATGTACCCTGGAATTCCAAGGCAACTGGGATGAACATTTGCCTTTGGTAGAATTTCCCTACAATAATAGTTTCCACTTGAGCATAAAGATGGCACCTTATCAAGCTTTGTATGGACAGAAGTGTCGTACGCCGTCTTGTTGGCTTGAGGCTGGGGAAAAGCAGTTTATGGGACCGGAGATAGTCCATCAAACTGCTGAAAAGTTAAAAATAATTAGGGAAAGAATGTTAGCAGCTCAGGATCATCAAAAGAGTTATGCTGACAGCAAGCGAAGACCGATGACTTTTGAAGTTGGAGATTCGGTTTTGCTTAAATTCTCGCCATGGAAGGGACTTATAAGATTTGGTAAAAGGGGAAAATTAAGTCCAAGGTTTATTGGACCGTTTAAAGTTCTTCAGAGGATTGGGAACCAAGCTTACAAACTCGAACTACCAGAAGAACTGAATGGAAATCATAACACTTTCCATGTGTGTTATTTGAGGAAGTTCACGGGAGAAGTTCCCGACATGATTCCACTTTCGCAGTTGAGAATCGATGAGAACAAAAGGATGATTGAAGAACCAGAGGCAATCGTTGACCGAAAGACTAAGAAGTTGTGATGCAAGATGGTCGAGTTAGTGCTTGTCCGATGGAAACACACGAATGGGCTGAATCTCACCTGGGAGACGGAGAGTGACATGATGGGTCGCTATCCGCATTTGTTTGTTGATGTGTGATTCCGGGGACGGAATCATTCTAAGGTGGAGAGAATTGTAACGGCTGTGTTTCTGGGCTTGTCATTAATGTTGATATAATTGTCTAGGTTAACCTTTGTAACCCGTTTTGAAATAAAAAAAGTGTATTATTTGAGTATTATGTGTTTTAAGCTAAATTGTGTGTCTTAATGTAATTAAGAATAAAAATAAGCGTCAAATTGAAATGTTAGATAAGCTGATATCTATGGAAAATGTTGTAGTAGTTGAAACGAGGTTTCCGAATATATAAAGAACGCCGAAATCCGAGTTATAACGAAGAAGTTATGACCCGTCGAAGTTTCGCGATAGAACCGGCAACACTGAATGACGTAAAAAGTGAAGTTTACGTTAGATCGATATTTAGCCTTGGTGATCTAAATGAAAGTTGTAGAGCGTAGTCTCACCTACGCATAGATATAAAGAACGTTGAAAACGGAGTTCGTATGAAGAAGATATGAATTTTTGAAGTTTATTAAATAATTAATATATAAATTTAATTATTAAACCCGATATTATCCGAAGGGGAGTCACCGGACTTATCCGAAGTACGCCTAGCGTACTGGCGTACGCCCAGCGTACAGCGAAGCATGACGACCCTCGCACTCGAGTTCTTCGGATGACGCATGCAATGACGATTTCGGAGGAGTACGCCCCGCGTAAGGTAGTACGCCCAGCGTACTGCGAGGCCTCAACCTCCTATAAAGTGTTGCGAGGGCAGCCGACTCCATTTGCCAAATTCTCTCATCTTTCTCCCGTTTTGCATCGTTTTGCGTTCCAGAAGTATCCCGAAGCCCCGGTATCAATCCCGAGACCCGAAGCAAGTTTCGAAGCCCCGAAGATCCCGAGAAGTGCATTTCCCGAGCCGAAGCTCTACTTGCGAGAAGCCCGGTTTTTGTGAAGATCTTCTAGATCTGCCGAAGAATACTACTTCTGCAAGTCGTAGTGCTGTCTGATCATCTTCTGATCAAGTGAGTGTGTAGTTACTTTCTTCTAACGCATAATTATGAAGTATTTTATACGGAATGCGTGTTATGTGTATAATTTTGTTGTTATGTGTGTGAATGTATATTCACTTTCTTCTATCTCATAGATCTGATTTATTCTCTATGAAATACGTGTTATGTGGGTGTGCCTCATCTGTTATGTGGGATATGTATTGGGTAGAACATGGGTAGATAGTTGGTGTGTGATAAACAGATGAGAGGCCTCGATGTTGTTGTTGTTGATCTAGTTATTCAGCGGAGTATGGATAACGACCACAGACTCTTTCTAGACAGTCCTGTGGAACGATAGCATGTTCATAACCTGTAGGTGTTGTGAACGATGTGTTCACCGGTGTACTCTATCCCCCTCATGGTTGCCTTTAGGATATCTATTGTTGAGGAAACCCCTTAGCAGTAATGTCTGTCCGATGAAAATCCTAGATTACGTCCCTTGAGATAGATGTTGTTTTAGGGACGTAAAGTGAGGATAACGGGAATGGATAATTAGGATATTGTTGGTTGGTGAAATTAAATATAATTATTTATTGTGGGTTGAAAACCCTATATGCTCACCAGGCTCCCAAGCCTGACCCACTCAGTTTTATTGGTATTACAGGAAGTGGCGCAAGGGCATAAGATGGATGAATCATCGAGTTATTTTTTTTACAAGTTTGTATATATATATATTTGTTGAATGACTTGTAATATTGTTGTTTATGCTTTATGGTTTGTATCGGAACATGACATCCCGAGTTTTGATTATATAATGAAAATGCATCTCTTGATGAAATGCTTTGATAAATATTATTTTATCATATTTTGTTTTGGGAACAAATTCCACAACACTTTTAAATCAAAAGGATTTACTCTAAAATTATTTTAAAAAGCAGTGATTTTGGGGATATCACAGTTTCCTTGGCTTATGAACTCCCTTTCTCGAAAGACAACCCTCCTAGCTACAAAGACCACATTCTTACTAGGTCTGTAGAAGAGGTAACCAAAGGATTTCTGTGGATAGCCGATGAAAATAAACCTCTCACTTCGAGGTTCGAGCTTATCATGAGTCTCGCGTCTAACGAAAGCCTCGAAACCCCAAATCTTGATGTGGTCTAGTTTGGGTACTTTACCAGTCCACATCTCATGAGGAGTTTTGGCAACTTTCTTTGTAGGGACTAGATTAAGGATATGGGCGGCAGTCTCTAAGGCATACCCCCAAATTGAGATTGGTAGCAAAGCTCGACGCATCATGAAACGAGCCATATCCAACAAGGTTCGATTATGCCTCTCAGCCACACCATTTAACTGCAGTGTTCTAGGAGGTGTCAATTGTGAGACAATCCCACATTCCCTAAGATAGTCGAGGAACTCTGAACTAAGATACTCACCACCTCGATCGGATCGAAGCATGTTAATGTTCCTGCCCAATTGATTCTTGACTTCCTGTTTAAATTCTTTAAACCTTTCAAAAGTCTCTGACTTATGCTTGATTAAGTAGACAGATCCATATCTACTGTAATCATCAGTAAAAGTCAAATAATAACGATTAGCATCCCTTGTGGCATGTTTGAAGGGTCCACACACATCCGTGTGTACGAGATCCAACAAACCTTCACTGTGACAATAGTCAAATTCGGGTCAAGTCTAAGCCGGACAAGGTCAACGAGTCAAACCGGTCAACTCAATTAAACCTTGTATAATAGGGTTTGTATTATGTAATTTCTGCATAACTTACTATCTTAATGAGAAAACATCACTTGGAAAGTTCGTGTGTTTAAATTTCTTTAACCTTAGTGCTAAACAATGAACAAGAATAATAAAACAATGTTGCATACTCATAGGGAGTGTGTAAGATCCTAAAACATGGCATAACGGGGTCCAAGGACCTTACATTGCGAAGCCGGACACTCACATTCATCACACACGAAAACGCTCTCAATCGTTTTCACTCTATCTCTTCTTATCGAAAATCTCTCCCAAATCTCTCTAAGTATGTGAAATCTCTCCCACATATCTCTCTGTATGTGAAATCTCTCCAAGAATGTCAAATCTCTCCCAAATCTCTCTAAGTATGTGAAATCTCTCCCACATATCTCTTTGTATGAGAAATCTCTCCAAGTATGTCAAATCTCTCCCAAATCTCTCTAAGTATGTGAAATCTCTCCCACATATCTCTTTGTATGTGAAATCTCCCCAAGACTGTCAAATCTCTCCCAAATCTCTCTAAGTATGTGAAATCTCTCCCACATATCTCTTTGTATGAGAAATCTCTCCAAGTATGTCAAATCTCTCCCAAATCTCTCTAAGTATGTGAAATCTCTCCCACATATCTCTTTGTATGAGAAATCTCTCCAAGAATGTCAAATCTCTCCCAAATCTCTCTAAGTATGTGAAATCTCTCCCACATATCTCTTTGTATGAGAAATCTCTCCAAGTATGTCAAATCTCTCCCAAATCTCTCTAAGTATGTGAAATCTCTCCCACATATCTCTTTGTATGAGAAATCTCTCCAAGTATGTCAAATCTCTCCCAAATCTCTCTAAGTATGTGAAATCTCTCCCACATATCTCTTTGTATGAGAAATCTCTCCAAGTATGTCAAATCTATCCCAAATCTCTCTAAGTATGTGAAATCTCTCCCACATATCTCTTTGTATGAGAAATCTCTCCAAGTATGTCAAATCTATCCCAAATCTCTCTAAGTATGTGAAATCTCTCCCACATATCTCTTTGTATGAGAAATCTCTCCAAGTATGTCAAATCTCTCCCAAATCTCTCCAAGTATGTCAAATCTCTCCCAAATCTCTCTAAGTATGTGAAATCTCTCCCAAATATCTCTTTGTATGTGAAATCTCTCCAAGAATGTCAAATCTCTCCCAAATCTCTCTGAGTATGTGGAATCTCTCTCAAATCTCTCTCGAAATCTCTCCCAACTTTCTATAATTACTCAGGGCATCCCGACCCTCGAATTTGGCGAAAACAGCCCAAAAACGGAAGTCTATGCGAAAAACGGACCTTAGGAACCGAAACCCCTCTTAGGAACCGAAACCCCTCTTAGGAACCGAACCTTCTGATGAAGAGGAACCGAACCGAAGGTACTGTTCACTACTAACCGAACCTTGCTTAAAATGAAGAACCGAACCCAAAGGTATTGTTCACTACAGTTCCTTCGGTTCTGACTTCTCTTCGGACCGAACCTTCTGACCTTCGCTTCTGACTTCTCTTCGGACCGAACCCTCGCCCATTCGCTTCTCGCTTCTAGCTCGCGCCTCTCGCTTCCGAATCAGCACCATCCTAACCGAACCTCGGCCTAGGGACCGAACCTCGGCCTAGGACCGAGAGGCCTCGCTGGGAAGCCTTTTTCTCCCGGTTTTCGATTAAATTCACGTTTTAAGCCCGTTTTTAATTGTTTTGACATAGGATTTTTACCCAAAACTTTATTTTAAAATATAAGACCCCTAAATTAATGATTTAATCACATTTTAAGGATAAAACCTTATCCAAAAGAGAGTAGGTAAAGTACAAAGGTAGAGTGTTGACCTTACCTTATTTTATGACACAAGCAACCCCATACCCACTCCATGATTAACCCACACTCCTCCCCACCATACCTTGTCACTTCCTTGTACTTTTTACCCCTCTCACAAGCCATCCCCACGTTCTAGGGCTGGTCACTCAACCTCTCTCCTCATTTTCTTTCAATCACTCTCATTCCACCAAAGATCCAACTCCAATTTTCTCTCCAACTTTTCTCTCTAATTCAAAATCCCAAGGCTGATCATCAAATGTTCTTCCACTCTTGGTAAGTGTAATTCATCCTCCTTGTGATTTTTACACTTCATTCTACTCAAATCATTGATAGCTTATACAAACTCCATAACTATGATGCTAGACTTTCAAAAATCTTCAAGGCATCTCCAAGTGTTCTTGAGTTAAATACCTCCATTCTTCAACAATCTGTTGGAATAGTGTCTAAGGCTGCAACTATATTTGGCAAGTATTTGATCCGGTTGTGCATGGTCCTTTTGGGTTGCCTTCATCATAGCAACTTGATAGGATGATTTATTAAGAGAGAGTAAATATTATTAATATATTATGAGAATAATATAATGAATAATATATTTGTTATTTGATTAATATAAGTTATAGAATTAATTAGAATTAATTTGGTGACTTAAAGAGATTAATTAAATAAAGGGGTATAAACTGTCAATTGTTTGATAGTTAAGCTTTAGACTGTAAATCCATTAGGATATGCTTTGGACGAATTCTAAGAGTATTAGGATAGCTAAAATCGTCCATATGCTTATCTATGGAATGGATTTGGATAGCCTTAAGAGAAGATTATCCAATTAGGGTTTAGGTTGTAACCCTTAAGGAGTCTACAAGTATATATAGACCCCATGACATAGGGAATTCGACACCTCTGATTAAGCAAGAGAACTCTAGTCGAATTCCTCCCCTCTCCTCTCTCCTAAATCATCTTCATTGCTTTTGGTGTTTGTAAGCCATTAGAGGAGTGACATTTGTGACTCTAGAAGCTCCAAGACCTCAAGATCAACAAGGAACTCAAAGGTATGATTCAACATCTGTTTCAATGTTGTTATTTAACCTAATTAGTCATTAGAAGTCTTGGATTCAAAAGCATGTTTAGTAGAAAGCCTAGATCCAAGCATTAGGGTTTTGCATGCGCACATAGGAAAGTTCTTATGGCTAAAACCCATCAGTGGTATCAGAGCCTAGCTTGGTTTTCTTTAAATTGTTGCTTGATTAACTGAAACAAACCTGCAAAATTCGATTTTTTGGTTTCTGAGTCACTGACTCGGCGAGTCCCAAGGTGGACTCGGCGAGTAAGCCTGACTCGGCGAGTCCCCTTGTGCACTCGGCGAGTCCAGGCGTCAGGAATGACCAGATTTGGGATTTCTTTGTGTTTATCTTATGGAAACTTACCTTAATCATAATAGATCAACCTAAATCCGATTTTATGATATATATGACTATTATCTTGATCTAGAAAAAGATATTTATCAACTAATTAAATATTTAATTTCCTTATATGATAATTAATTAATTATTTAACTATTTTGGTAATTATCTTTCAAAGAAATCTTGAATAAATCAAATATAGATAATTAGGATATTAATTGTTAATTGGAATTATTTGTTATTTGATCCTCCATGTTTTAAATGTTTAAAACCTACCCTCATGTTTTGAAATTTACTTTTGTGATTAAAAGCTTTAATTTAGACAACTTAAATTTCAAACCCTAGATTTTAAAAGTTTTAAAATACAACCCTATACTAATATGATATTACTAGAATAATATATATATGTATAACTAAATGCTAGTCTTACCGTTAGTAGGCCTCATTCACGAAGCCGATCTATAAGGTGGGTATAAGGTTGCGGCCTATAAAATGGCGCTTAATGGGTGTACACTCACACCCACCGCTTGCTTGATTGGTGGAGGGTCGTTAGCCGAACGGGTAGGATAGGGCAACCTCATTCTCTCATTAAAAGTGTAATAAGAAATACAAAGTAACTACACATATTTTTCCAAAATTTCCCAATCCTAGTTACTTTAGGAAAAGTGAATTGATGCAATCCCATGAAATTACACTTTGCACCTTGCTAAGATGTTAGTGGAGCGTGTGTGGTTTACCGACACACTAATTGGTTCTAAGCGAAGGTGGCAAAGGGTGATTCATTGTTTATCATAGTTCGATGGAGCGTGTGTGGTTTACCGGCACATCGAATAGGTGATTGTTACAATGAAGGCACCATGTGAATTTGCATGGTAATTCACACCCGCTTTGTGATCCTCGGCATCCCAGTCACAAACGAGAGGGGCATATCGAGATTTAAACATGCCATTGAATAGTTTCAATGAATCTCATCCGAACCTAGGAATTCTCAAAAACACTTAGGACTAATAGTTTAAGTTTTGTGATGGAGAATTAGTGAATCGTCATTCACTTACCTTCAATTTATTTGCATGTTAGATTATGGCATCCCTTTTCTAGTATGTAAATGTTATTGTTGGATCCTAGCCCTAATTTTCTTATTGGGTGATAATTAGGGATTCTCATTCTAATCTATCTTTGTCCTTTTCTAATTGTAGATGTCGAACGCAAACAACGCTGCTGCTAGTTCTTTCACGTTGATGAGCCTTTGCCAAAAGGTCACCTTCGATGGAACGAACTTTAGCGAATGGATAAGATACATTCGCACCATTGCTCGCTATGAGGATAAGGAGTATGTCCTCGATGAGAAGCTCGAGAAAATCAACCCCGAAGTTGCTACTCCCGCCGAAATCACCGCCTTTGAAACTCATGAGCGAGATGCAACGAAGGTACATTGCATCATGATCGCCACCATGAACTCCGAATTCCAAAAGTCCTACGAGGACATGTACCCGTACGAGATGCATCAAGACTTATTGGAGAGGTACCACCAAAACGCAAGACAAGAGAGGTACGAGATTTTCACTAACATGATTTCCGCGAAGATGGGTCATGGAGAATCTCTTACCGTGCACTTGCAAAAGATGCAAAGGTATGTCGACCGCCTTTGCAAGTTAAATGTTGACTTCGGTGAGGATTTGGCGATCGACATGGTGCTTCACTCTTTGCCTCCGATGTACAACCAGTTTAGGATGACCTACCACATGAACAAAGAAGAGGTCACCCTAAGCAAGCTCCAAGGTCTCTTGAGGGTTGCTGAGAGCAACTTCAAGGACAAGTCTATTGCACCCACTCCCAATCCGCCCGCTGCTCCTGTCTTGGCTATTGGACAAGGGAAGGGAAAGAAGAGGAAGGCTTCATCGAAGAACTATCGCAAGGTGAAAGCCCGAGATGGTGCCTCTTCTAGTGGGACCAAAGTTGATCCCGCTAAGCCCTGCTCTAACCCGAAGGAGGCAGAGTGCCACCACTGCCACAAGATAGGACATTGGAAGAGAAGCTGCCCGGATTACCTGCAAGCAATCAAAGAAGGAAAGATCAAGCCATCTTTCGCAGGTATATATACAATCAAATCTAACGATTCTAATCATTCTATTTCTTGGGTTCTTGATACCGGTTGTGGTTATCACATTTTTTCTAATGTGCAGGGACTAAGAAGAAGTAGGGATGTGGAGCAAGGAAGGATCAATCTAATCATGGGGAACAGAAGATCGTCGCCTGTGACCAAGATTGGAGTGTATTCCTTAGTGCTTAGGAATAGTTTAGTTTTAGATTTGAACAATTGTGGCTATTCGCCAGAAATGGCAAGAAACATCATTTCATTTCATGGTTTATATAGACAAGGATTTAGATTTTCTTTTAATAATGAGAATGGTTCTATTTTGGCTTATCTAAATGGTGTCTTTTACTTTGAAGCTATACCATGTAATGGAATATATGAAACCGTTATGATTGTTGATAACTTAGGAAATGATGTTTTGAATATTGGTTCTTCCACTAGTATGGATAAAGCATCCTTGTGGCATTGTCGTCTTGGACATGTCAACAAGAAACGCATAGCCCAACTCCAAAAGGACGGAGTGTTGGAGTCATTCGACCTTAGGGAAGATGACACATGCGAGTCTTGTTTGCTTGGAAAGATGACTAAGTCGCCCTTCACGAGTACATGTGAAAGGGGCGAGGGTCTATTGGACCTAATACATACCGATGTGTGTGGACCGTTTAGATCAACCACGAAGGATGGGAACCGCTTCTATGTGACTTTTACCGATGACTATAGTAGATATGGGTATATCTACTTAATCAAGCAAAAGTCAGACACCTTTGAAAAGTTCAAAGAGTTCAAGAATGAAGTGGAGAATCAATTGGGCAGGAAAATCAAGATGCTTCAATCCGATCGAGGAGGAGAGTACCTAAGTCTTGAATTCCACGATTATCTCAAGGAGTGTGGAATAGTTTCACAATTTACGCCTCCTAGGACACCGCAGTTGAATGGTGTGGCAGAAAGGCGTAATCGAACCTTATTGGATATGGTTCGCTCTATGATGAGTCGTGCTTCGCTACCAATCTCTTTTTGGGGGTATGCCTTAGAGACTGCCGCCCATATCCTTAACCGAGTCCCTACTAAGAAGGTTGCCAAAACACCTCACGAGATGTGGACGGGGAAAGCTCCCTCGTTGGCACATATCAAGGTTTGGGGTTGCGAGGCTTTCATAAGACGAGATACTCACGACAAGCTTAAACCTCGAAGTGAGCGATGTATTTTCATCGGGTACCCGCAGACATCCTTTGGATATCTCTTCTATAGACCGAAGGACAATGTTGTCTTCGTTGCGAGGAGAGGAGTTTTCTGAGAGCGAGAACTCATAAGCCAAGAAGACAGTGGGAGGCAAATCGAACTTGAAGAGATTCAAGAATCGATAGATGAAGGAACCTCTACCGCTGGTGTTCAAACCGAGGAGGAAACTCCGGTTGAACCAATTGACGAATCCTTACCTCTTAGACGTTCCGATAGAGTTAGAGTTCATCCCCAGTTTTATGGCTTTCATATTACTACCGAAGGGGACACGTATATTAGTGATGGTACACTAGTAAACCTTGATGAACCTAATAACTATAAGGAAGCCATGGCAGGCCCGGAGTCTGTAAAGTGGAAAGAGGCAATGGATAGCGAGATCCAATCCATGTATGATAACCAAGTTTGGAATTTGGTTGATCACGTGCCCGGACGCAAGACCGTTGGGTGCAAATGGATCTTCAAGAAGAAGACCGACGTGGATGGGAACGTACACACATATAAAGCGCGATTGGTCGCGAAGGGCTTTACTCAAAGTCCCGGAGTTGACTATGATGAGACCTTCTCACCAGTTGCGAAGATTAAATCTATAAGAGTGATGCTAGCAATTGCCGCGTTTCATGATTATGAGATTTGGCAAATGGATGTCAAGACCGCTTTCCTTAATGGAAAGTTGGCTGAGGATGTATACATGGCTCAGCCAGAAGGGTTTGTGGATCCGAAGCATCCGGATAGAGTGTGTAAGCTTGAGAAGTCCATTTATGGACTCAAGCAAGCGTCTCGCAGATGGAATCTTTGCTTCGATGAGAAAGTCAAAGAGTTTGGATTTGTACGAAGCGAAGACGAATCTTGTGTATATGTCAAAGCCAGTGGGAGTATAGTAAGCTTCCTCGTTCTATATGTCGATGACATTTTACTCATAGGAAACGACATCCCGACTCTGTAGGAAGTTAAGTCCTGGCTCGGGAAGTGCTTCGCTATGAAGGACCTCGGAGAGGCTTCTTACATTTTGGGAATAAGGATAGTAAGAGAAAGAAGTAAGAGACTAATTGGACTTAGTCAGAATACTTACTTAGAGAAAGTACTAAAACGCTTTAGTATGGAAAACTCAAAGAAGGGAGAACTACCGATACAAAGTAATGCCAAATTGAGTAAGACTCAAAGTCCGAGTACCGAAGCTGAAATAGCAGAAATGAGCTGAGTACCATACGCTTCCGCAGTTGGCTCAATCATGTACGCTATGACTTGTACTCGCCCTGACGTAGCCTTCGCTTTGAGCATGGTTAGCAGATATCAAGGGAATCCTGGCAAAGCACATTGGATTGCGGTGAAAAACATCCTTAAGTACCTTCGGAGGACGAAGGAATGGTTCTTAGTCCTCGGAGGGAGTGATGACTTGAAGGTGCGAGGGTATAGTGACGCCAGTTTTCAGACCGACAGGGACAACTACCATTCGCAGTCGGGCTGGGTCTTTACCCTAAATGGAGGAGCAGTGACATGGAAGAGTTCCAAGCAGGAAACCGTAGCTGATTCAACGTGCGAATCAGAGTACATTGCAGCGAGCGAAGCGTCGAAGGAGGCAATATGGCTAAAGAACTTCATCGGTGATCTTGGAGTTGTACCCGACATAAAGGAGCCAATGGAGATTTTCTGTGATAACGAAGGCGCGGTTGCCTTAACCAAGGAACCGAGGGATCATGGTAGATCAAGACATATCGACAGAAAGTATCACTTCATTAGACATCGTGTAGAAGAAGGACAACTCGTAGTGAAGAGGATATCATCAGAAGATAACCCAGCAGATCCGCTTACGAAGGGACTGAGTAGGGTTAAGCACTTGCAGCATGCTAGGAGTATTGGGCTGAAGGATGATATTAGCGTAGATTAGATAGAATTTGAAACGTGTAATAGATAAATGTAATTGACATTTGATGATTAAATAAAGGAGTTTTATTTATGAGTAATGTTACTATCTTATGTTAATTGTTTAGCTATTGTTTCACTTTGCATGTTTTGACTTCCAGAATAATTGAGGTTATTAGGAATAATCGAATTATTCAAATGGTCCACAATCGTTTATATGTTGGAAGTAGATATGAAAGAAGATTGTCATGAATTGGTGTGTAGAATGTCTAAATGGTGTTAGACATAGCAAAGGATTGCTGCAACGTTCATGAGTGCTTATGAACTCGTTTTGAGCATTGGAATAAACCCGCGCTTGCTGGAATGACCTTATGGAATACGATAATAAAAGGTGATCGCAAGACGATAATATCATATAGTCTTAAAACCTAGATATATGGTTTATTATTTGTTAATTGATTGTACATTGATAATACGAAAACGCATCAGTAACTTGATGTTATAAAACGTATTGTTGTGTATAGTTGGTAAATGAATAAGTAAATGCATATAAGTCGAAGTTTATCTGTAACTTTTATCTAAGAAGGTAAAAGCGATATCTCGGCCGCTCGATGATTTGATTTGACTTATGTGCCGGGCCCGGTCAGAACTGAATTGATGTGTTTGATTAAGTTCTATGTCAAATAAATCAGAGATCGAGAAACCTAAATGCGTGACTAACCATTCCATAGGATTGTCAGCATGATATCTAACAGAGGACTGTACGTTCCCTTATCTAAAGGACAAGATTGATTAGATCAGAGTTGACAGCGTCTTTGAGAGCTACGATTGCAAACCGAATTGTACTTGTATAGTTACTAGACTTATCCAAGTGGGAGACTGTTGGAATAGTGTCTAAGGCTGCAACTATATTAGGCAAGTATTTGATCCGGTTGTGCATGGTCCTTTTGGGTTGCCTTCATCATAGCAACTTGATAGGATGATTTATTAAGAGAGAGTAAATATTATTAATATATTATGAGAATAATATAATGAATAATATATTTGTTATTTGATTAATATAAGTTATAGAATTAATTAGAATTAATTTGGTGACTTAAAGAGATTAATTAAATAAAGGGGTATAAACTGTCAATTGTTTGATAGTTAAGCTTTAGACTGTAAATCCATTAGGATATGCTTTGGACGAATTCTAAGAGTATTAGGATAGCTAAAATCGTCCATATGCTTATCTATGGAATGGATTTGGATAGCCTTAAGAGAAGATTATCCAATTAGGGTTTAGGTTGTAACCCTTAAGGAGTCTACAAGTATATATAGACCCCATGACATAGGGAATTCGACACCTCTGATTAAGCAAGAGAACTCTAGTCGAATTCCTCCCCTCTCCTCTCTCCTAAATCATCTTCATTGCTTTTGGTGTTTGTAAGCCATTAGAGGAGTGACATTTGTGACTCTAGAAGCTCCAAGACCTCAAGATCAACAAGGAACTCAAAGGTATGATTCAACATCTATTTCAATGTTGTTATTTAACCTAATTAGTCATTAGAAGTCTTGGATTCAAAAGCATGTTTAGTAGAAAGCCTAGATCCAAGCATTAGGGTTTTGCATGCGCACATAGGAAAGTTCTTATGGCTAAAACCCATCACAATCATCTACTGAAAACACTTAAGGTGAGTTCATACCCCCATATTTTCATGTTTTCTCAAGTTTTTAGGGGGGGGGGGGGGGAATACAAGTTAAAACACCAAGAACATAACTACACTTTTCTAACAGCCTTCATCAGAAACGTTCAACTCCATTCACGGACTGTTTTGGACCAGTTAAACATTTTTGTTTGAAAAACTGTTTTAGGTGTAAGTAGTTCCTGTTCTTAGCTTTAAAATGACTACTTGCACATCTCCATACGATTTTTCTACAATTTGTGGTGATTTTTACAAAACTACCTATCATTTCAAACACCAAGCCGGACCAGTCTGTGATTATGGACTTTTTCACCCAAGTTGGAGGTCATTAAAAATCATGATAAAAATTATGAGTAAACTAGACACATTTTGGGAACTCTCATAATTTACGGATTTAGTTTTTGACTTCGTATGATTTTTCTATGGCTTTTCTAAAACAGTGCAGGAAGGTCTAATTTAGTTAACATCATATAATTTTCATAACACTTTGTATTATGTTGAGCAAAGTGTATAATAACAAACTCTAAGTATTGAATGTGTTCCTTTGTAAATTTTATCATCATAAACTGAAAATAAGTCATCCATGATAAGATTATTCATTCATTTAGAACACGTATATAAGCTATAATAAGCATAGTTTAATGGATTTCATAACACTAACGCTTTTTCATAAAAGAGTTCTTATATATTACAATCATTTTGGATAAAACTATAATAGGTATAGTTTATGATACATCACATAACACACACGTACAAAAAGGGTACATTCATACAGAAAGGTTTTACACTCATGCACACAACTTGTAAACTTGTTAACCTAAATTGTGACACAATCTCTTTCCGTACGTCCGAGTGCGGGATATAAATTCCTGTTAGTTATAATCAGAGTCTCCTGGAGGAAGAACGTGATAGTTGTGTATAGATCTATATTGGGTTTGACACCCCACACCTTGCTGCTAGCTACAGTGGGACCTGCAGGTCTACGGGTGACAAATGTCATTTCAGTTTTATGACGCCTGAGAAACGTCGTGGCAGGTTCATTTAGTCATAGTATGATTATAGCGACTCACATAGGGATATAACAATACATAAAGTTTACGGGATTTTTATAAAACTTAAATGGGTTTTATGTCAATTTTAAAATCCCTTTTTATCTCAATAAGTACAGATATTACTGTACACTTCCGGTTTTGGTATTTATGACTACACATCATTTGAAACCACATTTATAACTTTAAGTATGGACAATACTTGTTATTTTCTCGGTTCTGAGATTTAGGACTACATATACATAAAGTATTAACAAACTTAAGAATTTATGAGAATTTCACTAATATCATACGCGTTTGTATTGGAATAAACTCACGTTATTTTCTGTAAATAAGGAAGATCATTTATACGTTTCAGTCTTGGATACAAGACTACAGTATTCATTTTAAGGAAAATATCGGATTTTTCTGGAACAACTATAAAATTTCATGACAAACTTTTTCATAATTATATACAAAAACTTATGAACTCACCAACCATTGTGTTGACACTTTTTCAAACTACTTGTATTCTCAGGAAATCGCTAAACAGGTAACAAAGTACTTTTGAGAATGGGACGTTGAGACATCAAACTTATCATATTTTGTCAACATATTGTAATTGATTTTGAAACATGTAATTCATACAATGATGTAACTCTTTCAATTATATATATGTTGGTTGTGTTTACTTTCATCACTATTGTCATTGTTGTTATGATACTACACATGATGTCCTCCACCCCCGGACGTTTCCGCCATCCTTGGTTTGGGGGTGTGACAGATTGGTATCAGAGCATGGTTTATAGTGAATTAAGTATATCAAACAACATAGGATATACAAACTATAAACACATTTGGGACTAAGAGTCTCTGATTTTAAAACATTCTAACCGGTTATACTTTTAGAAAACGAATAGTTCTTGTTTAAAAGTATACCTACATGCATTGCATACTCGCGTAGTGTCATAAATAGAAGATCATAAGCTAAAAGAAGAGGAGTTGAACGCTACGAGTATGCCTTGGTATGAGTAATCAGTTTTGGGAAGGATATAGCCTGATCAACTATATTAGTCCGGGAAGTGACTTACTCATATCGGGGGATAGTCGTAGGAGGGCAACAAGTCTAATAACCTAACTTCACCCTACAAAGAGTGTTATAAGAACCAAATCTAAACATTTAAAATACTATAGGAGTATTTGTATGTTGCTATATCGCAATATTATTAATATCTACCGCTATCTGCTTCTTACCCCTCTATTCTCGCGCAGACGACATGGCAGGATTTCACCTACCAGGAGACCCATAATTTCCCAACCAGGGAAATGCCGGCTGGATTGAGGAAGAGCCCGAAGAGCTGATTGAAGAGGATCCCGAAGAAGAACCCGAAGAAGAAGAAGAAGAGGTAGACGAAGAAGAAGAAGAAGAAGAGGAAGACGACGAGGTGGACATGGATGAGGATGAAGGTGAAGAAGAGCTAGAGGAGGAAGTATTCAACCCTCCTTACATTGCGAGGGTACCTACAAACCACTGGGGGCACAACGGGCCTGAGCCCCGTTGGGCAACCATGATCGAGAGGTGGAGTCGGCAACAACGCCAGAGGTCACCCTATGGCGACCAACGAGGTTACTATGACCTCAGTCACGGGGGACCAGCTGACAGAGCTCTCCCCGTTATGACCTAGCACATCACGAACTTGGGGAACCAGAGTAGGGAAATGGCAGACCAGGTTCGAAATCTCAGCGCTATTACGACAGCCACCGATGCACGCACCCGGGATTTGGAGAGGGACTTCTATCCATTGGACCAAATCATCGAGGACCTTACCGCTGCTCGAGTGGAGGTAAGGGAGTACCAGTAGAGGCACGCAGCTCTCGAGGAGAGAGTGATCGCGGCCGAATGCCGGATTGCGGAGCTTCAGGGAGCCTCGACCTCATCCTAGGGCCACCATGGACCAGATGCTACCCGCCACGAGTAGTGTTCGCGCTACTTATATTTTGTTATAAATCTAGGATTTCGAGTATTCGTTGGTGCTACTCTTTATTGCGAATAGGTTGACCTCGCGACTAAGTGATCACACTAGTCAAAGGGGCTTTTGTACTGCCAAAAACTTTATCTTTTATTATGATGTAATGTAGGCCCTTTTGAGGCCAAATTTCTCAAAACAATATGTACTAACAAATTATCAATGAATGTGGCATGTATTTTGCTTCCTTGGATGCTAACACGAACCAAGCACATGACTCTGCTCGGGTCAACACTATTTAATTCATAAGTTTAATTGCATATACTTTGCGATGAATTACCTTCTAAATTAATAAACTCGGACAAAATACAATTGAGATGAAACAAGTAACGCTCGACTCGTTATCACCATTGAAGTCTTACCGACAAGTCTTTCTTTTTATTTTCTTATGTCAGAACCATGCCACCAAGGAAAAGACCAAGACCTTCCGGAAACTCAGCACCACCCCCTTCGCCACCACCTCCGGAGTTTGATCCTGTGATGTTTCAGGCTACAGTAACAGCAGCCGTGGCGGCAACAATGTCGCAAATGGGTACAAATGGTTCCGGCGGTTCCGGATCCGGGAATACTAACTCGAATCAGGGGGACAACACGGGGCGCACTAAGGAGTGTTCGTACAAATACTTCACTAATGGCAAACCCGATCCTTTTGACGGAAGCGGGGGCGTCATAGCGCTGATGCAATGGTTCGAAAGGACCGAAGCAGTCTTCGAAATCTGTGCTTGTCCCGAAGCGAGCAAAGTCAAGTATGCGGCATTCACTTTCACAAGAAAAGCTCTTACTTGGTGGAATGGCCGAGTTAAGTCACTTACTCCTGCAGTGGCTAACTCCATAGGCTGGGAAAACTTAAAAGCGTTGATGTTAAAGGAGTATTGCCCGAGGGGAGAAATACAAAAACTCGAAGAGGAACTCTGGAATCTCAAGATGTCGGGGATGGATCTCGAAGCTTATACCGCCCGATTCAATGACCTAGCACTCCTCTGTCCTGCAATGGTTACTCCGGAGGAGAAAAAGGTAGAACGATACCTTTGGGGGCTATCATCCCAGATTCATGATAGTGTTCTGGCCTCGAAACCTACTACCTTTGAAAGTGCCAAGGAATTGGCACAACAACTTATCGATCATAGGGCCAGCCGTGGCACCATGGTCGCCACCACCAACCAAACGAAAGGAGGGAACAACAAGAGGAAGTTCTGGAACAGTAAAAAGAAACAACCGGTGCAGGACCCCATAAAGAAGCAACAGACTGTTGCTGTCCGTGTAGCCACTACTGCTCCGGCTCCAGCGTCACCAAAGCAATATGCTGGAAATCTCCCCAAGTGTAACAAGTGCAACTATCACCACAAGGGTGCTTGTCGGGAAATGCACTGCAAAAACTGCGACAAGAAAGGGCATACCGCTCGTTTCTGTAAAGCGCCAGCGCGACTGAATAACCAAGTGGCCAATACGGGGGCAAGCCAAACCTGCTATGAATGTGGTGAAGCAGGACACTTCAGGAGAAACTGCCCAAAAGCACGAAACACCAATGTTGGAGGTGTAGGGAAAGTCCTGACGATGGGACACGGAGAAGCAATCAAGGATCCCTCGGTGGTTTCTGGTACGTTTCTCCTCAATAACACATATGCATGCGTACTATTTGATAGTGGAGCAGAGAGGAGTTTTGTGAGCCATGAATTCAAACAATTACTAAAACAAACCCCTCATTCATTAAAAGATACATACGTAGTAGAAATGGCTAATGGGAAAGAAGAGCACACTAATGATATATACTCAGGGTGTACCCTCACTCTAGACAACCATTCGTTTAAAGTAGACCTGATGTCGGTCACAATAAAATGCTTTGACATAATCATCGGTATGGATTGGTTAAGTTCCCATCGTGCCGACATTCTATGTTACGAAAGGGCCGTTCGCCTTAATCTGCCGAATGGCGAAACCCTCTTCATCTATGGCGACAAACCCAGTTCAAATTTGCAAGTCATCTCTTGCGTCAAGGCCCAAAAGTATCTCCAAAAGGAGTACCACGCATTTCTAGCCCACGTAGTAGATACGAAACAAGAGGTGAAGGATATCAACGACATTCCCGAGGTGTGCAACTATCCCGATGTATTCCCCGAAGATCTTCCAGGTGTACCCTTCGCACGACAAGTCGAATTCCGGATCGACTTAATCCTAGGAGCTACCCCCGTCGCCAAGGCTCCATACCGCTTAGCACCGGCAGAAATGCAAGAACTTTCCAGCCAGTTAAATGAACTGTTGAGCAAAGGATTTATCAGGCCAAGCTTCTCACCCTGGGGAGCATCGGTCCTGTTTGTAAAGAAGAAGGACGGATCTTTTCGCATGTGCATAGACTACCGGGAGCTAAACAAACTCACTATCAAGAACCGATATCCCTTACCCCGAATCGACGACCTCTTCGACCAACTCCAAGGAGCAAGCTACTTTTCAAAAATCGACCTGAGATCGGGTTATCATCAACTACGAGTCCAAGAAGAGGATATTCCCAAGACTGCGTTCAGAACTCGCTACGGGCACTATAAGTTTGTGATAATGCCCTTCGGATTAACGAACGCACCGGCAGTATTTATGGACCTGATGAATAGAGTGTGTCGACCCTACTTAGACAAATTCGTGATTGTATTCATCGATGATATTTTGATCTACTCCCGAAGCGAGGAAGAGCACCGTCAACATCTCCGGCTAATCTTGGAAACACTGAGGGCTGAGAAGCTTTACGCCAAATTCTCTAAATGCGAATTCTGGATTAGAGAAGTGAATTTTCTTGGCCATGTGGTTAGCGAGAAGGGGATACACGTAGATCCCGCAAAAATCAAAGCTATCAAAAACTGGTTAGCACCTACAACGCCGACGGAAATTCGACAATTTTTAGGGCTCGCCGGCTACTACCGAAGATTCATACAAAACTTCTCGAAGATCGCCAAACCACTCACCACCCTGACTCAAAAAGGTGTGGTATTTAAGTGGGGAGACAAACAAGAAGCCGCTTTCCAGATATTAAAACAAGCCCTATGCAGCGCACCAGTTTTGACTCTTCCAGAAGGAACTGATGACTTCGTGGTATATTGCGATGCTTCAAATCAAGGCCTCGGATGCGTGCTCATGCAGAGAGGGAAAGTCATCGCCTACGCGTCAAGACAGCTTAAAACACACAAAGTTAATTACACTACCCATGACCTTGAATTGGGAGCGGTAGTGTTCGCTCTAAAGATCTGGAGGCACTACCTCTACGGCACAAAATGTACCATCTTCACCGATCACAAAAGTCTTCAGCATATCCTCAATCAGAAAGATCTCAACATGCGGCAACGGAGATGGGTTGAACTGCTAAACGACTACGAGTGCGAAATTCGCTACCACCCGGGCAAGGCCAATGTAGTGGCTGATGCCCTAAGCAGGAAGGAATATTCGGGCCGCCGAGTAAGATCCTTAACCATGACCATCCATTCCCACCTGGCCACGCAAATCAGGGAAGCTCAACTAGAAGCCTTGAAACCAGAGAATGTGGCAGGTGAGGCATTAAGGGGAATGGATAAGAACTTAGAAGTCAAGGATGACGGAACTCGTTATCTTAGTAACCGAATCTGGACACCGAAGTTCGGTGGGATCCGAGACGTGGTCATGAATGAAGCACACAAGACTCGATACTCCATCCATCCAGGGTCAGACAAGATGTATCTAGACCTCAAAAAGTTATACTGGTGGCCGAATATGAAAACCGAGATTGCTACTTATGTGGGCAAGTGTCTGACCTGCGCCAAGGTCAAGGTGGAATACCAGAAACCCTCGGGACTACTACAACAACCTGATATACCGGAATGGAAGTGGGAACGGATAACCATGGACTTCATAACCAAGCTGCCTAAGACTTCGGGCGGGTTTGACACTATATGGGTAATCGTAGACAGATTGACCAAGTCTGCGCACTTCCTGCCAATAAAGGAGACCGACAAGATGGAGAAGTTAACCAGGATATACATCAAGGAGATTGTGCGACTGCATGGTGTACCAATATCTATTATCTCAAACCGAGATAGTAGGTTCACTTCGAGATTTTGGCAGTCCCTGCAGAAATCCTTGGGAACTAGGCTAGACATGAGTACGGCCTACCATCCACAAACCGACGGGCAGAGCGAGCGCACTATACAAACCTTAGAAGACATGTTGAGAGCCTGTGTGATAGACTTTGGTAAAGCGTGGGATACCTATTTGCCGCTGATTGAATTCTCCTACAATAACAGCTATCACACCAACATTAAAGTCGCTCCATTCGAAGCCCTTTACGGTCGCAAGTGCAGATCACCCCTATGTTGGGCTGAAGTGGGGGATACTCAGATAGCTAGGGGCAAGTCCCTAATAGCACCCTCACTGGTCCTGAAATCATAAAGGAGACCACAGAAAAGATTGTTCAAATCCGAGAAAGGCTGAAGGCCTCCCGAGATCGGCAAAAGAGTTACGCGGATAGGCGACGCAAACCTTTGGAATTCCAGGTTGGTGATCGAGTGTTACTAAAAGTTTCCCCTTGGAAAGGAATGATACGTTTCAGTAAACGTGGGAAACTAAACCCGAGGTACATTGGACCGTTCGAAATCCTCGCCAGGATTGGTCCTGTGGCGTACAAACTTCGATTACCTCAAGAACTTGATACGGTGCATCCCACCTTTCACGTATCGAACCTGAAGAAGTGCCTTTCCGACGAGACACTTGTAATACCTCTCGACGAGATCGAAGTTAACGAAAATCTCCACTTCGTAGAGGAGCCAGTAGAGATTTTGGATCGGGAGGTCAAAAGAACGAAACAAAGTCGTATTCCCATCATGAAGGTTCGATGGAACGCTAAACGAGGACCTGAGTTCACCTGGGGGCGCGAAGACCAAATGAAACAAAAGTACCCGCATCTTTTCCTAAACCCTTTAAGTCCTGGCCAAAGCGTAAATTTCGGGACGAAATTCCCTCTGACGGGGGGATGATGTGACAATAGTCAAATTCGGGTCAAGTCTAAGCCGGACAAGGTCAACGAGTCAAAACGTTCAACTCAATTAAACCTTGTATAATAGGGTTTGTATTATGTAATTTCTGCATAACTTACTATCTTAATGAGAAAACATCACTTGGAAAGTTCGTGTGTTTAAATTTCTTTAACCTTAGTGCTAAACAATGAACAAGAATAATAAAACAATGTTGCATACTCATAGGGAGTGTGTAAGATCCTAAAACATGGCATAACGGGGTCCAAGGACCTTGCATTGCGAAGCCGGACACTCACATTCATGACACACGAAAACGCTCTCAATCGTTTTCACTCTATCTCTTCTTATCGAAAATCTCTCCCAAATCTCTCTAAGTATGTGAAATCTCTCCCACATATCTCTATGTATGTGAAATCTCTCCAAGAATGTCAAATCTCTCCCAAATCTCTCTAAGTATGTAAAATCTCTCCCACATATCTCTTTGTATGAGAAATCTCTCCAAGTATGTCAAATCTCTCCCAAATCTCTCTAAGTATGTGAAATCTCTCCCACATATCTCTTTGTATGTGAAATCTCTCCAAGAATGTCAAATCTCTCCTAAATCTCTCTAAGTATGTGAAATCTCTCCCACATATCTCTTTGTATGAGAAATCTCTCCAAGTATGTCAAATCTCTCCCAAATCTCTCTAAGTATGTGAAATCTCTCCCACATATCTCTTTGTATGAGAAATCTCTCCAAGAATGTCAAATCTCTCCCAAATCTCTCTAAGTATGTGAAATCTCTCCCACATATCTCTTTGTATGAGAAATCTCTCCAAGTATGTCAAATCTCTCCCAAATCTCTCTAAGTATGTGAAATCTCTCCCACATATCTCTTTGTATGAGAAATCTCTCCAAGTATGTCAAATCTCTCCCAAATCTCTCTAAGTATGTGAAATCTCTCCCACATATCTCTTTGTATGAGAAATCTCTCGAAGTATATCAAATCTATCCCAAATCTCTCTAAGTATGTGAAATCTCTCCCACATATCTCTTTGTATGAGAAATCTCTCCAAGTATGTCAAATCTCTCCCAAATCTCTCCAAGTATGTCAAATCTCTCCCAAATCTCTCTAAGTATGTGAAATCTCTCCCAAATATCTCTTTGTATGTGAAATCTCTCCAAGAATGTCAAATCTCTCCCAAATCTCTCTGAGTATGTGGAATCTCTCTCAAATCTCTCTCGAAATCTCTCCCAACTTTCTATAATCACTCGGGGCATCCCCGACCCTCGAATTTGGCGAAAACAGCCCAAAAACGGAAGTCTACGCGAAAAACGGACCTTAGGAACCGAAACCCCTCTTAGGAACCGAACCTTCTAATGAAGAGGAACCGAACCGAAGGTACTGTTCACTACTAACCGAACCTTGCTTAAAAGGAAGAACCGAACCCGAAGGTACTGTTCACTACAGTTCCTTCGGTTCTGACTTCTCTTCGGACCGAACCTTCTGACCTTCGCTTCTGACTTCTCTTCGGACCGAACCCTCACCCTTTCGCTTCTCGCTTCTGGCTCGCGCCTCTCGCTTCCGAATCAGCACCATCCTGACCGAACCTCGGCCTAGGGACCGAACCTCGGCCTAGGACCGAGAGGCCTCGCTGGGAAGCCTTTTTCTCCCGGTTTTCGATTAAATTCACGTTTTAAGCCCGTTTTTAATTGTTTTGACATAGGATTTTCACCCAAAACTTTATTTTAAAATATAAGACCCCTAAATTAATGATTTAATCACATTTTAAGGATAAAGCCTTATCCAAAAGAGAGTAGGTAAAGTACAAAGGTAGAGTGTTGACCTTACCTTATTTTATGACACAAGCAACCCCATACCCACTCCATGATTAACCCACACTCCTCCCCACCATACCTTGTCACTTCCTTGTACTTTTTACCCCTCTCACAAGCCATCCCCACGTTTTAGGGCTGGTCACTCAACCTCTCTCCTCATTTTCTTTCAATCACTCTCATTCCACCAAAGATCCAACTCCAATTTTCTCTCCAACTTTTCTCTCTAATTCAAGATCCCAAGGCTGATCATCAAGTGTTCTTCCACTCTTGGTAAGTGTAATTCATCCTCCTTGTGATTTTTACACTTCATTCTACTCAAATCATTGATAGCTTATACAAACTCCATAACTATGATGCTAGACTTTCAAAAATCTTCAAGGCATCTCCAAGTGTTCTTGAGTTAAATACCTCCATTCTTCAACAATCATCTACTGAAAACACTTAAGGTGTGTTCATACCCCCATATTTTCATTTTTTCTCAAGTTTTTAGGGGGGGGGGGGGGGGGGGGGGGGAATACAAGTTAAAACACCAAGAACATAACTACACTTTTCTAACAGCCTTCATCAGAAAAGTTCAACTCCATTCACGGACTGTTTTGGACCACTTAAACATTTTTGTTTGAAAAACTGTTTTAGTTGTAAGTAGTTCCTGTTCTTAGCTTTAAAATGACTACTTGCACATCTCCATATGATTTTTCTACAATTTGTGGTGATTTTTACAAAACTACCTATCATTTCAAACACCAAGCCGGACCAGTCTGTGATTATGGACTTTTTCACCCAAGTTGGAGGTCATTAAAAATCATGATAAAAATTATGAGTAAACTAGACACATTTTGGGAACTCTCAGAATTTACGGATTTAGTTTTCGACTTCGTATGATTTTTCTATGGCTTTTCTAAAACAGTGCAGGAAGGTCTAATTTAGTTAACATCATATAATTTTCATAACACTTTGTATTATGTTGAGCAAAGTGTATAATAACAAACTCTAAGTACTGAATGTGTTCCTTTGTAAATTTTATCATCATAAACTGAAAATAAGTCATCCATGATAAGATTATTCATTCATTTAGAACACGTATATAAGCTATAATAAGCATAGTTTAATGGATTTCATAACACTAACGCTTTTTCATAAAAGAGTTCTTATATATTACAAACATTTTGGATAAAACTATAATAGGTATAGTTTATGATACATCACATAACACACACGTACAAAAAGGGTACATTCATACAGAAAGGTTTTACACTCATGCACACAACTTGTAAACTTGTTAACCTAAATTGTGAGACAATCTCTTTCCGTACGTCCGAGTGCGGGATATAAATTCCTATTAGTTATAATCAGAGTCTCCTGGAGGGAGAACGTGATAGTTGTGTATAGATCTATATTGGGTTTGACACCCCACACCTTGCTGCTAGCTACAGTGGGACCTGCAGGTCTACGGGTAACAAATGTCATTTCAGTTTTACGACGCCTGAGAAACGTTGTGGCAGGTTCATTTAGTCATAGTATGATTATAGCGACTCACATAGGGATATAACAATACATAAAGTTTACGGGATTTTTATAAAACTTAAATGGGTTTTATGTCGATTTTAAAATCCCTTTTTAACTCAATAAGTACAGATATTACTGTACACTTCCGGTTTTGGTATTTATGACTACACATCATTTGAAACCACATTTATAACTTTAAGTATGGACAATACTTGTTATTTTCTCGGTTCTGAGATTTAGGACTACATATACATAAAGTATTAACAAACTTAAGAATTTACGAGAATTTCACTAATATCATACACGTTTGTATTGGAATAAACTCACGTTATTTTCTGTAAATAAGGAAGATCATTTATACGTTTCAGTCTTGGATACAAGACTACAGTATTCATTTTAAGGAAAATATCAGATTTTTCTGGAACAACTATAAAATTTCATGACAAACTTTTTCATAATTATATACAAAAACTTATGAACTCACCAACCATTGTGTTGACACTTTTTCAAACTACTTGTATTCTCAGGAAATCGCTAAACAGGTAACAAAGTACTTTTGAGGATGGGACGTTGAGGCGTCAAACTTATCATATTTTGTCAACATATTGTAATTGATTTTGAAACATGTAATTCATAAAATGATGTAACTCTTTCAATTATATATATGTTGGTTGTGTTTACTTTCATCACTATTGCCATTGTTGTTATGATACTACACATGATGTCCTCCACCCCCGGACGTTTCCGCCATCCTTGGTTTGGGGGTGTGACATTCACCCCTCTCGTGAGTACCAGTGAAGGGAGACTTTGTCATTTTTCCAAGTAAGCATGATTCGCAACTATCATCTGACTTCAAGTCAAATGATTCCAAGACTCCATCCTTTTAGAGTTGGCCTATGCGTTTCTTGCTTATATGTCTAAGACGACAATGCCATAATGATGCTTTATCCAAGTTATTATCATTAACAGAATCAATACACAATACATTATTTCCTAAGTTATCTACAACAGATACAGTTTCATACACACCATCACAAGGTAATGCTTTAAAATAAAGAACATTATTAAAGAAAGCATTAATCGAACCAACTTCATTATCAAATGAAAAGGTAAAACCTTTTTTATACAATGCATGAAAGGAAATAATATTTCTTGCCATTTCTGGCAAGTAACAACATTTATTCAAACATAAACTAAACCCACTACTTAGCGATAAAGTATAAACTCCGATCTTGGTGACAGGTAAAACTTTCCTATTCCCCATGGTCAAGTTTATTCTTCCATGCTCCACATTTTCACTTCTTCTTAGTCCCTACAAATCAGAACAGATATGAATACCGCAACCGGTATCAAGGACCTAAGAGTTAGAATAGGGTGAGTTATTAGATAAAATAGTGTAAATACCTGCATGGTTAGGTTTAACTTTCCTATCCTTCACATCTTGCTGGTACTATGGGCATTTCCGCTTCCAATGAGCCTTTTCATGGCAATAGAAGCATTCAGCCTCTTTTGGGTTAGCAGAAGGAGTGACAGAATCTTTCATGGTTCTATTTGAAGAGGAGCCTTCAAGGTTCTTACCCTTGGTACCCTTCGAGGGGCTCTTCGTCTTCTTACCCTTCCCTTTCCTGATTTCCAAGACAAGGGCGGAGTTGATAGGAGTAGGAGTAACAACCGACTTACCCTTAAGACCACTTTCCACAGTCTTTCGGAGTCCTTGAAGTCTGCTGAGTGTGACCTCTTCCTTATTCATGTGATATGTCATGCGGAATTGATCATAGCATGAGGGTAAGGAGTGCAAAATAATATCTATTGCAAGCCCCTCGGGGAAGTTCACATTAAGCTTCAGCAGACGGTCCACAAATCTTTGCATTTTCTGCATGTGGCCCATGATGGGTTCACCATCCTTCATTCGGGTTGTTATCATGGAGGAGATAATTTCATACCTCTCTTGTCGGGCACTTTGATGGTACCTTTCCATCAAGTCTTGGTGCATTTCAAAAGGGTAGAAGTCCTCATAGGACTTTTGGAGTTTTGCTGTCATGGTGGCCATCATGATGCATGCCACTTTGGTGGCATCTCTTTCATGTGCCTGGAAGTCAGCGATCCCCTGGGGAGTTGCAGTGGTCTCATCAATCTCTTTAAGCTCCTTATTGAGTACATATTCCTTGTCCTCGTAGTGGGTAATCATCTTGATGTTTCTAATCCATTCATTGAAATTGGATCCATCAAAAGTGACTTTCCCACACAAGTTCATAATGGTAAAGGAGCCATTAGGATTAGAGCCAGAAGTAGCATTGTTTGAAGACATCTGAGTAAGAAGAAAAGACAAGATTAGTTTAGATATTAATTTAGTCCTTTATAAAACACCCAAATGTATTATTAAGGCTAGGAACCAATCACAATATATTATACTTAGAAGAGGTATGTTGTAATCTAAGTAATAACATATTTGAAAGGTAGGTGAATGACGATTCACCAATTTCCACCAAAAAGGAAATATTAATATATTAAGTTTTTAAGTTGGTTCTTAGAAATTCCTAGATTCTTTTGAGATTCAATGAACTTTTCAAAGGCATGTTTCAATCTCGAGTGTGCCCTCCAAGTTTTGTGACTAGGATACCGAGGATGACAAAACGAGGTGTGAAGTAACCATGCAAATCACTTGGTACCCTCAATGTTTATTACTCAATCGATGTGCTGATTAACCACACACGCTCCACCGACCTATAATAAACTTTAAGTCACCCTTTACCTACCTTGTTAAGTTTAAGTTAGTGGGCCGATTAACCACACACGCTCCACTAACGATTTAAACAAAGTGTAAAGTGTAATTTCATTGATTAGCACCTTATTCACATTTTCCTAAAGTAACTAAGATTGGGAATTTAATAAAACATTTAGTTACTTTATAATATTCATTATACTTTTAATGAGAATTTATAAGTCCTTGTCCTACCCGTTCGGCTAACGAACCTCCACCGATCAAGGAAGCGGTGGGTGAGAGTGGACACCTATTAAGTTGTCATTTTATAGGCAACAACCTTATACCCCCCTTATAGACCGACTTTGTAAATGAGGCGTACTAGCGGTAAGACGACTTGATCTTATACATATATATTATTACCTAATAATATTATAAAGTATAAGTGCTGAATTTTAACTTTTAAAATTCTAAGGGTTGGAAAATGTGAATAAGGTGCTTTTCATTTCTTATAACTTATGAATTAATTGAGTATTAAAAATGAAGACTCTTCATTTTTATAACCCTTGTGTTCTTTTAATGGCTTTTATTAATGTGTGACCTTTGGTTTTCCATAACTTGAGGACAAGTTATGGACTCCATTAAAACACATAATGATCATGAATTAAACTACCAAGTAGGTTACAAACAATTCCTATGATCATCTAATCTTCATAAGTTCAAGAACATGAATATGAACATTTCAAGAATCATAAATTACTCATAAAACTTTTAATTTTTGATAATTTCCATTGTAAATGGATTAGCATAAACATTACACCATCTAAAACAAGTTTTAAAGCACCAAAACAGTTTAGGGTAATGTTTCTAGTCCATTTCAAGCAACAAAAGTCAAAAATCTACTGTCAGGGCCTCCTACTCGTCGAGTGCAAGAACCTACTCGACGAGTAGGATGATTTTTCACTTGGACTCATCGAGTCCCCCCATGGACTCGGCGAGTCCAATGTTCAAACAGCAAGGAATTTCGATTTTTAACACATTTTTGCACAAATAACAAACAAACAAGCCTAGGCTCTGAAACCACTGATGGGCTTTGAGCATTCAAACACTTCCTAAGTGTACATGCAACCCTAATAAACCTTGGATCTATGTTTGTCTAAGATTCATGAAAAATTGATTTCCAAGGTTCATGATCCTATCTAGCATACATGGGGAACATTTTAACTTAAATGAAAGATAGAATAACACACCTTGTTGTTGATTTTGATTCCTTGAAACCTTGTGAGCCTAGCACCTCAAGTGTGATTCCTCAAATTCTTCACACAACACCAAATGCTATGGAGTAAACTTGGAGAGAAAGTATAACACTCAAAAATCAGCTCTAGCCCTCAAGTATGCATGTGTAGCCGATTTTGGGAGAAACATGAGCTTTATATAGTGTGTTGCATTAAGTAAACCCTAATGTAACATGACTCTTCATTTCCATGATCCATGGATTAACTCCACGGAGCATCCATGGAGCATCCTATGGGTGGAACCCAACTTGATAATCCATGGAGCCTCTTAGCCCACTATATAAGTTATGGATGATTTACATAATCAACTCATATATTTAATTAGTTATGTTTTTGATCACTTAATTAATTCTAGATTAATTCTTGATCAAACTAATAAAATAATATTATTAATATATTAGCACTTATAATATATTAATAAATCACAAGTGTTATTTCTCTCATTTAGTTTATCCAATGCATGGTTGTCACACCCCCAAACCTGAACGGCGGAAACGTTCGGGGGCGGATGACTTCATGTGGTAACGTAACAATTGAATACATAGTAAAGAAAGCAATACAACCATCATATATATAATTGAAAGTTTACATTTGTCAAAAGTTACATGTTCAAAACCAATTACAATATGATGTCAAAATACGAGATTAAACTGGCGCCGCAGCATCCCTTCATCAAAAGCAAAATGAATACCTGAAATTACTGATTTCCTGGGATATACAAGAAATTTTGAAAGAGTAGATCAGCATTTAAGCTGGTGAGTTTCATAAGTATTTAAGTGACAATGTTTGTATGAAATGAAATGTTTTGTCTTTGTTTGTTTGTGTTTAGAAAATCCTATATTTTCTACTAGTATAAAAGTAGCCTTCATTCAAGACCAATGTTTGTTTCTAAAAATGTATGTAAGTGTAGAATAACCAATGTGTTTGAAAACCTTGTAAATCAATGCATTTTTAATACCCCATGTGAGTTTTATAACCATACTATTGACTTGGAATGCCTATACACAACGTTCTTCAGGCGTTGGAATGTTATGACGTTTGTCACCCCAAACGGTGGACTGCAGCTAACAGTCAGGGCGCGGGTTGTCAAGCCCGTATAGATCTATACACAAACACCATGCTCCCCCTCTAAGGGATTCTGGTATATAATACATGACTTGAAATGTGTACTCGAACGTACATGAAGTTAGTGTCTCACAAAACCGTGGTATAAAAACAGATCTACTTGTTAAAATGTTACGTTTGTTATTGCATACGAAAGTGACTTCTTGAAATTCATGTTTCTAGTACATAAGAGTTAGAAATTTGTTCGTAAAACTATACCTATTATGTGCGTCTCGTTTGTTTAGAAATACCTAGAAAAGGAATCATTTGTTATGAAAGCATAGATTTTTTGGATGTAGAGTCTAAGATAGACAAGTATAATCTATGAAAAGTTTAGTTTATACATGCATTACAACAAATTTATATTTCAAAAGATAGAATGCTATTTTAACATATGTTATATATATGAAAGTTCCTTATAAAGTTTGTAAATCGCATGTGATTTGGATATATAAAAGCATATAAAATATTTCTTTATGTAACACACGATAATACTCGTGTGTTTTACTTGTAATCCCCCCTTGAAAGCGTATAAAAGAATTTATAGAACATTTAAAAGGGTAAATTAAGGGGTATGAACTCACTTGAAAGTTTGAAGATAGCGAGATGGAAAACCGGGCAGAGTTTCGACTCGGGAAACGGATTTTTCTCGGGATTCTCGGGAATCTCGGGAGTAAAATTGACCCTCGGGACTTGAGCAAAAAGACCAGAGCTTCGGGTTTGAACGGGCACGGAAAACGAGGCAATATCGTGAGAGAAAGGAGAGAAATGAGCAAGTTTTTCGGAAGCCTTCGCATGCTATTTATAAGGGGGTCTGAGAAGCCTCGTACGCGGGGCGTACGCTCGTACGCAGCGCGTACGCGTACGTCATGCATGACTGAAGCCTCGACTGCCTCGGCTTCGGATGGGACGGATCAGTCTGGCGGGTCGGATGGGACGGCGGGTCGGACGGGTCGGTCGGACGGGCGGGTCGGACGGGTCGGTAGCCTCGCATAGGGCGACGTGGACGATCAGAGGCCAAGGCCCTCGGGTACGCAGGGCGTACAGGGGTACGCAGCGCGTACCTCGGATGAGGACGCTGACTCCTCTTCGGATAATGCTTGATTTTTGAATTAAATAAATATAATTTTATTTAATAAAATTCAAAAATTCATATCTTCTTCATACGAACTCCGTTTTCGATGGTCTTTATATCCACGCGTAGGTGAGAGTACGCTCTACAACTTTCGTTTGGATTCCGTTGGCAAATTCTGAAATTATTTTTATTATTTATTTTATAACTCATCGTGTTTAAGGAATTTCTTCAAAAATTCATAACTTCTTTATCTGACGTCGGTTTTTGCCAGACTTTTTACCGCTAAAATACCATTGTCGAGACCTTCGATTCTCGTTTAGGTCATTCCGGCCAAAAGTCGCTCGATCTCCGATTCGAGTTTTTAGCTGTCTGTTGCTAAGCTGAACTTGGAAAAATCATAACTTCAATATACGAAGTCGGATTTGGGCGTTCTTTTTACGTACGATCATGGTTTAAAGACATTTAAACATAGAAGGAATTTAAATAGAACTATTTGGACATTTTATTATGAAAGTTAATTTTATTAACTCAAAAGTGGTTACAATACTTGACCTTTTAGGTATTTACAAAGAGTTGAAATATCGGGTTGTCACAATGGTGCCATGCAACCCAAATGGACCATGTCGGGTCGAGTCAAATACATACCAGAAATAGTTATGGACTTAGACACCTTATCCAATAAGAGTTTACTGCCACCCTGAGTTTACAGTCGTAAACTCAAGTGTCGTGACCGTAAACTCCTCATGAAGGGGTTTATGGCTTGTTTGTTGGTTTTGAACTTCAACAGACCCTTCCTAACTCTCATTCCTTGGATGTACTAGGATTAGAACACTCAAACAGACTTTAAACATTGTTGAAAGATAGCAGAAACAAGTCTGAATTTGATTGAGTTGAGTGGTTGTACAACATAGAAATTTCGGGTTGTCACATCTGGGTCTTTCATACATATGTCAAGGGCCACCCTAAGGTTTTCCTACACAACATAAGCCAATGGGTCGACCTTGGTGCCTTTGATCCCCTTATATAGTGAGGAGACTCACCTGAATCACAAAGTCGACTAACACTCATCTCAAAACCAAGCCGACCACGGCTAACTGCTCTCCTGCTAAAATAATGGATGCTTAACACCTCTTATAAATCTACACAAGGTAAACCCTAAGTCTACCTTCTAAAAATAAAATTTGACCAAAATTCAACCAAGCCAAAAGTCAATGGTCAAATTCAAATTCAACAGCCCATATTGTCAATTATCCATCCTCACGTCATGTGACAACCCAAAATTTATTCCGTCAATGTAACCCACTTCCGTTAATAAAATTTATTTTTATTAAAAATTTATGTTAACTTTTAAGATAAGTAAATCCCTTTGGGTTATTGTTGTATTTTTCATATGCCTTTGAAAGCAGTAAAATCACGTGAAATACCCTCGAATTCTTTTGGAAAAACTTCTAGTTCATGACTAAGTCGGGTTACGGCCATTTAATCGGGTATAATCTTAAAACTCCGTTTGATGTCGGGATGGGGTGGATTCCCACCTAGCCGTGAACTCAACCCTATATAAGGGTTGAGTGGTCTCCATTTGAACCTTTTTCACCCACCTTAGAGCTTTCTCTCTCTCTACTCTCTCTCTATAACTCGGGATTTGATCTAGAAACGCCCCTTCAAGCTTCACAACTGTAAGTTAACCATCCTAGCTTGTGGTTTAGCCTAACATACTTGCAAATTCATGATTTAATCATCCAAAAACCTCAAGAACATGTGTTTATGGTTTGGGAAATCCCAAAACCGTAAACACCCTAGAAAGGGCTTTTTTAAGCCCCAAAACCCTTCCAAAACCTTCCCAATGCTTGGCTTATGACCTAGAGACTTGCATGGATGATCTAAGAACCCCAAAACATAAATTTAAGGGGGTAAACATGAGTTTATGGTTTGGGGATCTCCCAAAACCATAAACACCTCCAAAGGGTGTTTAAGTGCCCTTAACACCTTGTATGGCTTATATTTGGGTCTAGAACTTTGCATATGCTTAACCTACAGCCACCAAAACACATGAAAAATGGATAAACATGAGTTTACGGCCGTAAACTCATGTGTTTACGAACGTAAACTCCCCAAGGAGTGGTTCAGAAACCGTAAACTCGATAAAGGGTCCATTTCAAGCTCCAAACACTTCCATGACCTTCGATTCAACCCTAGGACCTTTCTTTGCGAAGCATAAGATGTTTGAGCACCCAATAACACCACTCCCATGAGTTTACGGCCGTAAACTCATGGGGATATTGTCTTGAAACCGTAAATACCCCTAAGGGCTTACACTTGAAGAGTAAACTCCGTAATGAGGCCATACACTCATTAGATGCAACCCATACCATTCCTAACACTTGAAATAAAGTGTTTCCTTGCATTAGAGTGTATTTACTTGCTTAATTAGTGGTTTAATGAATAATTAGATATAATTATGTATCACTTCATGTTACCTAGGACCCTCGCGTGTGTTCAATTCCTAAATTGACACCTAGCGTCCTAACCCGACACACCCACGTCAGGTGAGTTCATACCCGTACCTTTTTCCGATTTTTTCATGTTTTCAGGGGGGAATACAAGCAAAAGTACAAGGGAACTTGTACTCAAAACTTATTATTTCATATGAAATGATTACATGTTCAACATGCTTAAACACTGAAAACCGTTTTACCAACTGATTAAGAAATTAACTTGTAAAGTTAGTTTTCAAAACTAAAACAAGGATACTTGTAAATTTTATCATAAAAGGTTACATTTTATGTTATATTTCATAATTTACAAGGGATACGCGCCAATCATAAAATGATATTTTCCATATTATTACTTGTAAATTCATTATTCTTAAGATTGGAGACAAGTCCTCAGTAACACTCCCCATAGATACGAGAGTGGAGGACCGACCCTGTAACCACAATCTCCTAGAGGGAGAACGTTACTTGTGTGTATAGATCTATACGGGACTGACTACCCCGCACCTTACTGCTAGCTACAGTGGGACCGACTGGTCTACGGATGACAAAGTCATAAAATGATACTGGCCCCCGTTACGAGCCATATCTAGTTTATTGTATGGTTATAGAACTCGCAACTTAAATATTGGAGATTTACTTTCAGTAATAATGAACCTACTAAACTAACCTCAAAGTAATAATTGTTTTGATTACTAGAGGGTATCAGCAATACCCTTAGGAATTAGTTCACTACCTACTTATTAGTTTTATATATGTGTTAAAACTAATATACTTTATCAAGATTAACCTAGCATTCAAGGAAACTTCGCCTAACAATACAAGTATGGTAGATACTTGTACATTTCATTTCTGGATCGATAACCAACCATTGACTTTTAAGGAAAATAAGGGTTTTTTCTGGGATAACTTAACTTTCATAAACAGGTTGTTTAACAAATGGATAACCAACTTCTTTTATAAGAAAATATGGGATTTTCTTGTATAACAACTTTTCATGAAACCAAAGGAACATTTTCTTTTACTCGAACTCAACCACTTATGAACTCACCAGCTTTATGCTGATATTTTAAAACTGCTTGTATTCTCAGGTTCTCGTTAAACAGGTAACTCGCTTACTTTTGGAGAAGACGGTGCATATAGAAGTCTCGTCTATACTTTTGTTATACTGATGTATATATAAACTATGTATTTCTCCACTTTCAAACAAATGTAAATATTCATATGTAATGTAATGGTTGTGTTTACTATGCTTACTATGTACAATGGTTGTGATACTACGCATGACGTCCTCCGCCTCGGAATGTTTCTGCTGTCAGTTTCGGGGTGTGACACGTCGTGACCAGCCCTTGGTCATGTCATGAGAGCTCACTCGGTCTAGTTCCACCTCATCTCGACTCAACCGAGCCAAGTCAATCAAGGAAAGTCACATAACTCGACCTCACGAAGTGATCAGCCTTTTCTCACGTTGTGAGCCCTAAGAAACTCATTAAAAATGGGATCATCCAATCCTCACGTCGTGAGAACCTATGTCTCATGCGTAAACACAATCTAAAGCCGAAAGCTCGACATTTAAGTCCTTAATCTATTAAGCTTTGAACTCTAACTTTCCAGAAGGTCTTATAACTCTATAATACACTTACTAGTTGATGCTTTTAAGACATATACATCCAATACATGTCTAGATCTCATTTGGGTCAAAAATTGAAGAAAAAGACATCCAACCTTCATGCAAGGTTCCAAAACCCAACCATTCACTAGATCTGAACTCCATAACACTCTTAAGGCCCTTATAACCCATAAAGTTGCCAACTTTATGGTGTCCATTCATTAAAACTTGCTCAACCAAGGAGGAAAGTGGGACAAAAATTATATCTAGCCACAAATAACAATAAAGGAGGAAGCTTTCACACTTACAAGGGTCCAAAAACAATGTTAGGTGATGATGATGATTCCTTGCAAGCCTTCTCAAAAGATCACCTTCTTCATCTTCTTCTCTTCTTCTCCAAACCAACAATTGCTCCAAAATGGCCAAGAATCAAGAAAGTGATGAAGGCTACGGTTTTCTGAGGTGAAAGAGGGTTTGGAGGTTGATGATGAATCACAAAGTTGACTAACACTCGGCTCAAAACCATGCCGACCACAGCTAACTGCTCTCCTACCAAATGACAGGTCCTTAACACCTCCTATCAATCCGCACAAGGTAAACCCTAACTCTACCTTCTAAAAAAAGTATTTGACCAAAATTCAACCCAAGCCAAAGTCAACGGTCAAAGTCAAAAGTCAACATCCTATAATGTCAACTATCCATCCTCACATCATGACAAACCCTTGGTCATGTTGTGAAAGCTCAGTCGGTCCGATTCCAACTCATCTCGACTCAACCTACCTAACTCAGTTATGGGAAGTCACATGAGCTGACCTCATGATGTCATCAACCTTTTCTCATGTCGTGAGCCCCAAGAAGCTCATCAGAAACGTGATCATCCAATCCTCATGTCAGCACAGTCTTAAGCCAAAAACTCAACATTTAAGTCCTTAATCCATTAAGCTTTGAACTCTAACTCTCCAGAAGCTATTATAAATCTATAATACACTTGAAAGTCGATGCTTTTAGCACATATATATCCAATAAATGTCTAGATCTCATTTAGGTAAAAAAAATTAAAGAAAAGGACATCCAACTTTCATGCAAGGTTCTAAAACCCAACCATTCACTAGATCTGAACTCCATAACACACTTAAGGCCCTTATAACCCATAAAGTTGCCAACTTTATGGTGTCTATTCATTAAAACTTGCTCAACCAATGAGGAAAGTGGGACCAAACTTAGTTCTATCCTTAAATAACAATAAATAAGGAAGCTTCGACACATACAAGGGTCCAAAAACAATGTTAGGTGGTGAGATGATGATTCCTTGCATGCCTTTTCAAAAGATCACATTTTTCTTCTTCTAATGGCCAAGAGTCAAGCAAGTGATGAAGGTTAGGATTTTCTAAGGTGAAAGGGGGTTTGGAGGCTGATGATGAATCACAAAGCTTACTAACACTCAGTTCAAAACCGAGTTGACCGCAACTAATTGCTCTCCAACCAAATGATCGGTGCTTAGCGCCTCATATCAATATATGAAAGGTAAACCCTAGCTCTACCTTCTAAAAAAGAATTTGACCAAAAGTCAACCCAAGCCAAAGTCAATGGTAAAAATCAAAAGTCAACATCCTATAATGTCAACTATCCATCCCCATGTCGTGACCAACTATTGGTCACGTTGGGAGAGCCCACTCGGTCATATTCCAACTCATCTCAACTCAACCTACCTAACTCAGTCAAGGAATGTCACCTGAGATGACCTCATGATGTCATCAACCTTTTCTCACGTCGTGAGACCCATGAAGCTCATCAGAAACGGGATCATCCAATCCTCATGTAAGCACAGTCTAAAGCCAAAAACTCAACATTAAGTCCTTAATCCATTAAGCTTTGAACTCTAACTTTCCAAAAGCTCTTATAACTCTATAATACACTTGAAAGTAGATGCTTTTAACACATATTTGTCCAATACATGTCTAGATCTCATTTGGGTGAAAAAGTAAAGAAAAGGACATCCAACTTTCATGCAAGGTTCCAAAACCCAACCATTCACTATATTTGAACTCCATAACACTCTTAAGGCCCTTATAACCCATAAAGTTGCCAACTTTATGGATTCCATTCATTCACACTTGTTCAACCAAGGAGGAAAGTGGACAAAACTTAGATATTGCCACAAATAACAATAAAGGAGGAAGCTTTGACACTTACAAGGGTCCAAGATCAATGTAGGGTGATGATGATGACGATTCCTTACAAGCCTCTTCAATATCACCTTCTTCTTCTTCTTCATGTCTTCTCCAAACCAAGAGGGTTTAAGGTTGATGATAAATCACAAAGCTGACTAACACTCAACTCAAAATCAAGGTGACCACAACTAACTGCTCTCCATCCAAATGATGGGTGCTTAAGACCTCCTATCAATCCATACAAGGTAAACCCTAAGTCTACCTTCCAAAAATAGAATTCGACCAAAAGCCAACCTAAGCCAAAAGTCAACACTCAAAGTCAAATTCAACAGCCCGTAAGGTTAATTATCCATCCTCAGATCGTGACCATCCCTTGGTCACATCATGAGAGCTCACTCGGTCCGATTCCAACTTATCTCGACTCAACCTAGCCAACTCAGTCAAGGAAAGTCACCTAAGCTAACCTCACGACTTGAGCATCCTTTTCTCAAGTTTTGAACCCTAAGAAGCTCATCAGAAATGGGATCATCCAACCCTCACATCATGAGACCCTATGTCTCACCTCGTGAGCATAGTCTAAAGCCAAAAGCTCAACATTTAAGTCCTTAATCCATTAAGCTTTGAACTCTAACTTTACAGAAGGTCTTATAACTCTATAAAACACTTGAAAGTCGATGATTTTAAGACATATATGTCCGATACACGTCTAGATCTCATTTGGGTCAAAAATTGAAGAAAACGACATCCAACTTTCATGAAAGGTTCGAAAACCCAACCATTCACTAGATCTGAAATCCATAACACTCTTAAGGCCCTTATAACCCATTAAGTTGCCAACTCTATGGTTTCCATTCATTAAAACTTGCTCAACCAATGAGGAAAGTGGGACCGAACTTAGATCTAGCCACAAATAACAATAAATTAGGAAGCATCGACACTTATAAGGGTCCAAAAACAATGTTAGGTGATGATGATGATGATTCCTTGCACTCCTTTTCAAAAGATCATATTTTTCTTTTTCTTCTCTTCGTCTCCAAACCAAGAATTGCTCCAAAATGGCCAAGAATCAAGCAAGTGATAAAGGTTAGGGTTTTCCAAGGTGAAAGAGGGTTTCGAGGTTGATGATGAATCACAAAAATGACTAACACTCAGCTCAAAACCGAGCTGACCACAACTAACTGCTCTTCAACCAATTGATGGTTGCTTAACACCTCATATCAATCTACGCATGGTAAGCCCTAAATCTACCTTCTAAAAAAAGAATTTGACCAAAAGTCAACCCAAGCCAAAGTCAAAAGTCAAAATTCCATAATGTCAACTATCCATGCCCACTTCATGACCAGCCCTTGGTCACATCGTGAGACATCACTAGGTCCGATTCCAACTCATCTCGAATCAAACTCGCCAACAACTCAACATTTAAGTCCTTAATCCATTAAGATTTGAACTCTAACTTTACAGAAGGTCTTATAATTCTATATAACACTTGAAAGTCGATGCTTTTAAGACATATATGTCCAATACATGTCTAGATCTAATTTAGGTCAAGAATTGAAGAAAAGGACATCCAAATTTTATGCAAGGTTCCAAAAACCAACCTTCACTAGATCTGAAATCCATAACACTCTTAAGGCCCTTATAATCGATAAAGTTTCCAACTCTTATGTTATGACTAAAATCCTTATAGATCGAATAGATTTTGAACATGTATAATATGAACATGAAGTAAAGTAAGAACACGGGATGAATCAACAAGGTGTCGAATGATTAAAAGACACAACCTCAGAAGAACTCTAATAAAGAATTGCTGTTGTAGAGGTGTGCTAGGGTTACAACCAAAGTAATCTGATCGATAAAAACTATGGTGCATGCATGCACTATTAATAGGCTAACCCTAATTAATGACACGGAATGGACAGGCCCAATACCAAATACAAAATTACTAACTAAATAAGCCCAATGATGCAATACATAACACCTAACAATCTCCCCCTTTGCGTCAATTGAGGCAAGAGATGCTTCACTGTTGTGTCTTCTTAACCGTCTTGAAGAGCTTGGGAATCATAGCGATCAAAGTCCTGAGAAATAGGATGTACCAGCGAATCATGTCATTGAAATTCCTCTTCGATGAATCATCGTTTAAAGTGCACATGTTGACAATCTCCAGAAATGTTCAAGGCAGCTTGTGGAGAAATGGTGTTTGTCAGGCAGAGCAAAAAGGCATTTTTGAAAAACACCAGGAACATCAGTTCCTCGTTGAAACATCACAGTTAAATTAGTTGTATTGATCTTTCCCATGCTCATTTCGTTCATGTTGCTCGCCTACCTAGTTGGACTCACAGTTGGCTTTCGCTTCATTACTTTAGCAATATCTACATCTAGCTTTGCCACCTCGTATATATACGAAGCGAACATTCGATTCAAATGAGCAAGAATGGGTTCGTATTTTTGTTCTCTTGTCAAAAGAAGATTCAGCAACAAGATCCAATCATGTGGATTGAGTTTGGGCAGATCTACAAGCGAGAACTCATGCAAAGAGTTATCAGATCCCCGTGCCGCTTTAAATTTTGCATTTACGAAGATTCCCGTTGCGATTGGCCCAATGACCTTGACTATAGTTAGTTTATGAAGACTCTAATTCTGGTAATGAGGTTTGCCATAAGTGAGATAGAAGTCAATCAAGTCTTTATCTAGTTTTGCGTCTGGTGAGGGAACCTCTGCAATGGAATCAAAGCAGTGAAAAACGAAAGCCCTTTTCGTTATTGGCATGTCAAACAGATTATCCCTCATGTTGGTCAGATTGAACGAAGTCACCTACTCCATCCAATGAATACTGGGAACTTCAATAGCTACATACATTAACCTCTCCAAAGTCCATGATGTAAATAGCGTTTTCTTGCATTCCAACACGTCATGAGCATCTTTTTCTTTTTGTTCTTTTTCCTCGAGTTCTCTCGCAACGCGAGCACTTTCATTAAGCTCATGTTCCCTTGAAGTTTTTTTCAACTGTTCCTCTTCACTTTCGTCTTCTTCATCATCTACACCCACTGGATCTTTTCCTTTAGAACCCGCAGCTGCATTAACCTTCGGTTCGTTTTTCTTAGATTTATTTCCTCCTTCCTTAGCAGATTTCTCTCCCCCTTGTTTCGGAAGGACAAGGGCCTCAAAAACACCTTCAAGCCTGTTTAAAAGAGCAAAGACAAGATGAAGCTTATCAGCAAAGTGCCTGCGAATGGTGATCGTTAGAGTGGAATCATGTGCTTCAATGAGATTGGACAGCAAAGAGTTAACGTCGTTGATGCATGACTTCATGACCGCTCGTTCAGACTTGAGCTCATCGATTTCAGACTTCGCATGCTTAAGCTTGATTGATTGAGTATGAAGTTGAGTAGTTCTAAGAGTGAGCTCATCCATGATTTAGCTTTCTACGGCCAAATCATCTTCAAATTTGGTGAGCCTTGCAGAAATCGAAGAATGGAAAGTAGTATTATCGTTAGAGATACTGGAGCGAAGGTTTTCCAATTTCTCGCGCTCAGACCTTAGCGAAGTGTTGAGCTTTGAAATAGCCTCATTCGCCTTGATAGTATTTCCTTTAGCAGCAGTATTGAGATCTGTCATGAACACTTTTGTTTCTGAGATTAGTTTATTGACTTTTTCGGTCGCTTGCTGGTTTAAGAGGGTGGAATCTTCAACTACTTTGTTCGTTTTCTCAAGGTTCATTGCATGCTCCTTAACCAAAGAGTTGAACAAACTCTTAATTGTGGCTTCAGAATAAGCATTACTTGAAGAAGCAGCACCAGACGCGAGAAGAGAATAAAGCTTAGAGTTTAGCTCTTAGAGATGCCTCTAAGTGAGAGGAGCATCATCATCACTGTCTTCTTGAATGGAGAAAGGACTATAATGGAACGTATCAAAGTTCAGTCCATCAACACCAAGATGAGCTTCAGAAGAATGACCATGATGAGGGGAAACAGGAGGTGTGGTAGTAGAAGTGACAAAACCTGAAGTCTTTTCCCCAGCATCAGATACGTTGACATTGACGAGAGGTTCGCTTGTGGTTGTGGTTGTAGTGGTGTCAGAGTAGATGGGTGGTGGTTGAGATGAAATTTGGATAGATTTTGTAGTGACAGGTGGTGGACACAGTATGATTGTAATTGGAATAGTAGTGTGAGTATGAGAAGGAGGTGGAGTTGGAACAGAGTCTTTTAAAAGGTAACTTTTGTTGTGGAGAAGGTGGAGGCGAATCACCACGAAGTGATCCCTCAAATTGAGAACATTTGCTTTCACTTGATTCTCCTTCAGCTGTATCAGAAGGAATGTACTTAGTATCACTTGTTGAAGAGGAGTTGGGTTGCAGAGTCATATTTCTGAGCTTTTGCCTCTTTGGAGCCGAAGGATCTGCACCTTGAGTCTTTCGTTTCTTAGGGGTTGGAGCTTGAGAAGATGGAACTTCTGGAACCCCTTTCTTCTTATCTCCCTTCGGGACTCCCTTTTTCCGTTTATCGGCCTCGTCTAAGGAGCATTGCATCTCATAAGTAAGCTCCCTAAGACCCGAAACAGGTTGTTTCTTGTACTCAGTGATAATTTTGCTAGCCCCAGAAACACACCTATACATAGTCTCTGGAATAGACCCCACAAATAAAAACTTCGAATTATCAGCAAAGATAATCTTCGTAGGGTGGAAGGTGGCAATTGACGACATTAATGAGTCCTCCATCACCGAAACATTGAATTTTTTCATAGCCCGCTGCACCACAATCGTCCAGAAACGAGCGCAAAGAGATCTCGATGTGTCGAGACGAAGAATTCATACTCTGCACCAATTGAACCCAAAAAACAGACCCATAATCATGGTTAATCCCATGGTAGAGGCCATAGAGGATTGTCATGAATGATTTACTAGAACAGTCGGATCTAGTTACTTTCTCAAACAAAGCTTTGAAGAGAAGAGTAAATAGACCATTCCATTGGGGTGGAAGACATGACTTCTTGAACTTGGTGATAGTGGTGAGAAGATCAGTATACCCCATTTGGTAGAACCTGTCGAAGGTTGGGCAGTAGATATAGACTCTGGATTCACCATTGAATCGACATAGGTTAGCCCTACAAGAGAGAAAAACCTAGTTTTTGATACTGAGTGTTTCTTATCAAGAACTTCAAAGATGATCTTTTCCTCCTCCTTGGCATACTTTGTAGATGAGAAGGCCTTCGACAACAGTGACATTGGAACACATTCAACCTTGGTTAAGGCAATAACCAAAGGTGAGTACTTAAAGCACTCGAAAATGGGAAGCATGTACGTGTCATACTTGAACGAAGCCAATTCGAGGATCAAGTTCTGGTTGGGCTTGATGGTGAGGAAAGAAGACTGAGTAGTGTGTTCTCGAACAGATGATGAATCGACCATTGTTGCAGGTTTGTGAGGAAGAAGATAAACCATGAGAGAAATCGCCTTTAGGTTTCTTGAGAGTATTGAGAGTGGTAAAGAGAAGTAAGGGATTTGTGAAAACCCTTTATACGATTTACCAGGAGAGAGAAAGAACTTTGATGACGTTTGCGTGATTTTCTCTACAACGACGCCTGAAAAAGCACGATGTGACAACTGTTACTCCGAAAAAGTGGCAGGCGGCGTGATGATAGGAACCGTTTCAAATTCACGCGCCTTTTGGTTTGAAATCTTATCCATTCCTCCGCCTCGTCATATTTTTGCCCTAATGTTTCACATTCCAATTAAATAATCTGAGCATCATTTTCTTTTTGAAATATAAGACCACCATAGCATCGAGAAACAAAACTGTGAATCTGAAAATGACCATAAGTATCACAAACTATATTTTTGGAAAATCATAAAGATCTTCATGCAAGATTGTGCCAAAGAAAAACAAATAAATAAAAATATATTTGTGGGATTTAGTGATGTCATATATGATACGAAACTGAGGATCCCGGGCACAAATCTCTTCCATCAAAGTCAAGAGAGACTGAGAAGTGTCTGTGTGGTTTCCCATAGAAGTACGATCAAATGTTTGTTAAGAAACATTGAAAGGCATATTTTTAACTTAGGATGGTGGGGTGGCTTTCGCTTCAACCAACCTACGAACTTGATATAAGACCAAAAGTTGGATGAAGTACTTGTGTGGCCAGTGTAGCCTATAACATCAAGCAGGTTTGATAATTTTTCAGTGACTTGGTAAAATTTTAGAAATCTCAAAAGAAAAAAAAAACAAAAACGAAACTTGATCTTTTTGGAAGAAATGTCTTATTTTAGACAATATCATAAAGATCCCACAAAAATAAAAGAGATTTTGTGAAACAACAAACAAAAGTCGTCATTGTTGGTGTGTTGGTGAAAAACTAGAACATTCAATTGTTCACCGTCAATTCATTAAAGGTGTTGGATTGTGGGTTTCACTTAGCACGTGGTAAAACGAAACTAAGATCATCAACACAGATGTTGTGTAACCATAAACCTTAGTGGTAAATGCGGAGAGTCTCAAGGGGCACGTTTATGAAGCGAAATTAATGGAGAAAAGTGTTGAGGTGGTATAAGAAATGAAAGTACCTCTGCTATGCGAAATTGACCAAGTAGACAACTCTTAACTCAGTGTGAGAAGAGTAAGGTAGCTCATGACTTAAGTGAATTTAGCAGCCTGATTGGGAAGAAACGATTTGTATATATCGAATCGATAAGGCTTCACTTTAGAGTCGTTGAGGCTTTAAACAACATGCAGCAGCATGATTCTAGGGACACCTAGCTAGTGTAAAGACGAAGAAATTATACCTGCCTCATGACGTGAATTAAGATTAGTAGCAAATAAGCACCTTTGAGAACAACTCAGTCATCTAGTAATATCCGGTTTTTAGATTTTATGAAAAGAAGTTAAAAGGTAAAGATAAACACAAAGAATAAAAATATTTTTTTATTTTTGATTTTTCTAAATAAAGCAAAAGGAAAATATCTTTGTATTTTATTTTCCTGAAAAATAAACAAAAACAGAAAAAAATCTTTTTGGATTTTCTAAACATAAATGAAAACAAAAAATATGCAAAACATACTTTTAGAATGTATACAAAAAGATACAGGAGTTCCAACCCATGAGTAAGAAGTGAAATTACTAACCAACCGTTCGCTTATAAAGAATGAATGAAGCGAATAGGAGCGAGTGTTCGTTCCATATCGTGTCCCGAAAAAATTAGAAACGAAATAGAGCGAACGTTAGCTTCATTTCGCTTGATGCTTATGGAAGCGAAGGTGGTTTCGGAACTGATTCAGCTTCCATCATTCCTAAGCCTTGGAGTAATCTATTAAAGGTTGCTTCAGGCAAGGCTTTCGTGAATATGTCAGCTAATTGATCAGCAGATCGAACGAAATGAATCTCGACATTACCATCTTCCACATGATCCTTGATGAAGTGATACCTCAGTGCGATGTGTTTCATTTTTTAGTGTTGTACTGGGTTATGACATATGCGAATTGTGCTTTCAGATTCACAGTAAAGTGGGATTCACTTCATGCTCAAGCCATAGTCTTTAAGTTGACTTTGAATCCATATAACATGTGAAGCACATGACACAGCAGCGATGTACAACTTCGGTTGTGGATAAGGATATGCATGTTTGTTTCTTAGACTGTCAGCTGACGAGTTAGCCATTGAGAAATTGACAACCACCAGTAGTGTTTTTTCTATCCAATCCACATCCTCCAAGATCAGCATCTAAGAATGCTTGAACAAAGAACCCTGATTTTGATGGATACCATATACCAAGAGTTGAGGTTCGCTTCTGATATCTAAAGATGTTTTTGACAGCCACCAGTTGAGGTTCGCGTGGATTTGCTTGAAACCTGGCACAATAACAAACTAAAAACATAATATTTGGTCTACTAGCTGTTAGATACATCGATGAACCTATTATTTGACGATAGAGATTCATATCAACAGCTGGTTTTTCCAGAGATGGTGTTCACTTCGTTCCGAATGTCATTGGAACCTTCACTCTTGAGTCTCCCATCATTCTAAACTTGGTCAGTAAGGTCTTTGTGTAAGCTTCCTGATTGATGAAAATGCCTTCCGGTCCATGTCTTATATTCAATCCAAGGAAAAAGTTAATTGGACCCATGGAGCTCATCTCAAATTTAGTCTCCATCAACTTTCTGAATTCAGCTGTTAAGATAGGATTCGTAGAGTCGAAGATGATGTCATCGACATAAATTTGGACGATCATTAAGTGGTCACCCTCTTTCTTGCGAAAGAAGGTTGGGTCAACCGAACCTTGTTTAAATTTTGACATTTTAAGAAAGTGAGTTAGAGTTTCATACCAGAACCTTGGCGCTTGTTTTAAACCATAAACAACCTTGTCCAAAATATACTAGTGATTGGGATACTTCTCGTTCACAAAACTCGGTGGTTACTCAACATATATGGTTTATTCTAGTTCTTCGTTTAGGAATGCACACTTGACATCCATCTGAAATACCTCAAAGTTTTTGTGTGTTGTGTATGCTAGGAAGATTCGAACGGATTCTAACCTTGCTACTGGAGCAAAAGTCTCTTCATAGTCGATCCCTTCTTCCAGACAGTATCCTATCACCACAAGTCTCGCTTTGTTCCTAATTACATTGCCTTATTTATCCATCTTGTTGCGAAATACTCATTTCACACCGACTATAGATGCATCCGATGATGTGGGAATCAATCTCCAAACCTTGTTTCATTCGAACTCATTGAGTTCGTTTTGCATTGCCTGTACCCAATAAGAATGATCAAGTGCAGTGTTAACGGTTTTTGGTTCTACCTTGGAGACGAACGAATTAAACATGCAGTATTCTACTTGAGAGAATAAAGCAATTTGCTTCGCTTTTAGTTGAGAACATGTAAGAACTCCCGCATATGATTCACCAATAACTTGTGCTTTCGGATGATCTCTGGTCCATTTTGTCAGTGGAGGGTATTTTGGATCATAGGAAGGATCCAGTTCAACATTTACTTTTTTGAATTCTGATTGAACGTCCGAATCATCATTCGTATTATGATTCTCACCCTCAAATGATGAAACGGTTTCAACATCAGGTTCAAAATTCTACCCTTCTAGTGGACTTTCGTGGGTCATGGTTGGAGATGGGTTCTCCCCCTGGAAAGGTGAATCAGGTTTAGAGAATGAAGACGAACCCTCCCCCTTCAATGGTGTGCTATCTTGTGGAGGTTCGTGTAGACTCTGAGGTTCGCTTTCCATTTCTTCAGAAGCATCATCAATTATCTTTTTCAGTTCATCTACTTTATTATCAGTTGCTTTTGCTTCAGAGTTGACAACTTTTTCTGGCTCATCAAAGAGTAGCATGTACTCTTCATACATATTGGATAGTGGAACAGTAACTTGACCTGTCTTAGGAAACATTTCCTCCAAATGACCTTCGCTTGATTGGATTTTCTTCATGTAATTATTGTCAAATATGAAATAATAGGTTTCCTCTATTTTCCTTGAGCATTTATTTAGAACCCTATATGCCTTGGAAGTTAGCGAATATCCCAAAAAGATACCTTCATCAGCTTTCACATCAAATTTGTTTCGGTTTTCTTTGGAATTAAAGATGAAACACTTGGAACCAAAGACATGGAAAAACTTGATGTTAGGTTTACGATTATTAATAATTTCATAAGGATTAAGAGAGAATCGCTTATTTAGGATGGATCTCTTTTGGCTAAAACAAGCAGTCGCAAAGGCATTCGCCCAGAAATACAAAGGTAAACAAGCGAAACTGAGCATGGTTTGTGCAACTTCACATAAGGAATGGTTTCGCCGTTCAGCTACACCATTCTGTTGTGGAGTATATGGAGTATAGAAGTTGTGTGTTACTCCCTTTCAGCTAGAAATTCTTCGAACTCTTTGTTTTTGAATTCTAGCCCATTGTCGCTTATAACATTACGAACCAGCTTTTGCAGTTGAATCTCCACTTGCTTTATAAAGTTCTTGAGCTTGGGAGTTACATTAGATATTTGTCTAAGAAAATACACCCTAGTGAAATGAGAAAAATCATCAACAATTACAAGAATATACTCACTACCATCGACACTTTCGCTTGCAGAAGGTCCACAAAGATCGATGTGTAGAAGTTCAAGAGGTTCGATGATTTTCGTGTTTACAAGAGTTGGATGAATTTTTTGACTTTGCTTCCCCATTTTGCATGCGGCGCATAGATGATCCTTATTAAACTTTAAGAGAGGAAATCCTCGCACATGATCATCAAGAACAAGCTTGTTGATGTCTTTGAAGTTGAGCTGCAAAAGTCTTCTGTGACATAGCCAACTATCATCCAAGTGAGCTTTTGTAAAAAGGCATATAGCAGGCTTCCCTCGTATTGGATTTAAGTTTAACGGATACATTTCGTTGCGGCTTTAACACAACTGCTTTAGTTTCCTTTTCTATTATTTTTGATCCTTCATCATCAAAGGATACCCTTAAGCCAGTCCCCACAACTAATTGTGAAACACTAATTAGGTTGTGTTGCAATCCTTCCACATAAGTCACCTTTCGGATTGAAAAATACCCATTTGTAATCACCTCATAGCCTTTAATTGTTCCAAAGGAGTTATTCCCGTACTTTACACATCCACCATCTTTGAGAGCCCGAAACTCTCTCAACTCTTCCTTCCTTCCAGTCATGTGACGTGAGCAGCCACTATCAATGTACCATTCGTTGTCGAACTGCTCTTCACTTATAACCTGCAAAAATTAAGCAGATTTAGGAACCCAAAGTTGCTTGGGTCCTCTTGAGCCTTTTACAGAAAACGGAAATGTAATGGAGCGATCAACCATATAAGTTCGTTTAATCAAGGTGGTTTCGTCCTTTTTCAATATTGTGAAAACTTTGATTTTCGTCTTATCTTCTTTTTGCTTATTTTGATTTTTGATGAGATCTTTGTTATGTTTCCTAGGGTTAGTTGTCGATTTCTTAGTTTGACCTTGAGAACCTGAGATCAACTTTCCCTTTCCTTTGACATCCTTGAGAGAAGCTTTCATTGGTTGAGAATGATGAGAATTGGGTTTCTCAATGAACTTCTTAGAAATGATGATTTGTGAGTGAAACACCCTATTTGTTTATGGAGACTGTTGGGTTGAAGATTCGTTAGAGGGATGCGTCATTGGGCTCGGCTTTTAGTCCAATTATTTTGTACTCCGGTTTGGGCCTGTCCAACCGAGATGACTTTTAGATTTATTATATAAGTATATGCTTGCATGCATATTAGGTTAACGATCTAGAGTATAATGATAGAATTACAGATTTCTTTGATCGTTCTTGTAAACCTACTAATCCTCTACAGTTGATGTTCTTAATCGAGCTCTTCTGAGGGTTTTGTTTTAATCATTCGACTCGTTTGATTCATTCTTGACTTGTTCTTTATTTTCGTGTTCTTGCTGTTTAGTATTTATTTACCTGTTTAAGATCTAATCGATCTTCAAGATTAAGTTTTTTAATCTCATCAATTGGTATCAGAGCAGGAGGCTATGTAATCGATACACATTTTTTCTGTGAAAAGGTTTCAATTAGGGTTTTTCCGCAATTAATGATATTTATTGAGTCGTCATCTCATTATTGACGTATCTTGATATTTATTGTTTTGCCCTAATCTGATTTATTACAAGTCTGATCTTTAAACAGGTTATTCGATCATTATGGATGAGTCGCAATCGAATCCCATCAATATTTCCAATAGCATCGGTTCAACCACGAAGATTCCAATCCTATATACCCATGATTATGAAGTCTGGGCGCATCACTTCGAAGACTACGTTATAGGATCTGAGGATAATGGATACCTCATATGGGAAGCAATCATTAATGGACCGTTTTCTCACTCTGCAACGTCGAGGATTGTCAAAACTCAAAAGGAGTACAATGATCTGCTGAAGGATGTTAAAGACATTGCACAAGACGAAAAGGATAAATTCCAGTGCAATATCAAGGTGTTAAGATTGATCAGATTCGCCCTTCAGTATGACACTTTTAGGTTGGTAAGCTCATGCACGACGGCAAAGGAAGTTTGGGATAGACTTCGTGAATTGTACTCTACAGACAAGGATCTTGAACATTCTATCCAAACTTTGCTTTTATCTGAGTTTGGAGAATTCAAGCAAGGAGCCGAAGAAACTGTGACCCAGACGCTCGATCGCTTCAATCATCTTCTCAGCAGGATGATCAAACATGACATCGAAAGGAAGCTTATCAAGTAGAAAGTTACGTTCTTAAATGGTCTAAGGTCAGAATGGAGAGCAGTGGTGTCTACAGTTAAAGCCCATGAGCAGTTTAAATCATATTCTTTGGCGAAACTGGTGGGTATTCTCAAGTCCCAGGAAAAGATTGTGCTGCAGGAAAAGAACGTTGTTTCAAGCCTAGGTTCGCTGGCCCTCCTGTCAAAAATTAAAGCTGTGATGGAGGATGAAGACCTCAACTTGGAGGAGTATGACCTCACGTCTGAGGATTATGCTATGATGGTGTCTAACCCCAAGAGGTTCATTAGGAAGAGATTCCCCAGCAACAAAAACCGAAACTGGCAGGGGAGTTATAGTTCAGAAAAGGTTAACAATGAACCGAAGGTTGAAGAGCCCAAGAAGGAACCAAAGGCAGATGGTGATTCTGGAGTAAGCTGTTACTACTGTGGTGGGAAAAACCACTATGCTAAGGATTGTGTCCTCAAAAAGATTGCTGAAAAGGACGAGGAAAAGGATGAGGAAGCCTTGTTGCAGAAAAAGCTTGATGATATAAGAAAGAAGAAATCTACCGCTAACCCTTCCATGAATGCTCTAATTGTGCAGGGTTCGGTTGCTGATGACGAGTTCGGTAGCGTGGAAGTTTGGTCAACCGACTCTGAAGACGATGAAGTGAGGAAGCCTACTCATGGAAAGGCTTATGTGGCAAAGGAGGAGAGCAGTGGAGGAAGGCGCTTCATGGTGTCCGATGTATCTCAGATGAGGGGATACAACACTGATGGTGGAAGCGAGGAACCGAAGGAGCAGCAGGACATGTGCTTTACGGCCAAACCACTCAGCCAACAGTTCAATGAGCTCGATGAACTGATCAAGAAGGTACAATCGGTTTTTGTTTCATTTAAAGTACCACAATCCTCATATGAGAAAGAACTAAAAAATGTTAATACAAGAATTTCACATCTAGATAGTAGCTTAACTCAAACTCGTGTCACCAATTCTAACCTAACTGATCAATTAAGCAGGGTGTCTTCGAAGAGTGAGGAGCGGTGCATGTGGATTGAATTAAAGGAGTCTGAATTAGTTAAAATAAAAGACGAAAACATTAATTTACAAAGAGACAATTTAAAGTTGTTAAAACAGCGGAATGTTTTTTGTTTAATTGCAAAACGTCTTTATTCTAATATTACTCAGCTTCACTTGGACTGTGAAATAGGCCAAAAGATCCATCGCATGATTTTGCCCTTCCTTGAGTTTAAGGAGGATGAAATCGATGCCAAAGCTTATAATTGTGAGAGTGTGATATCATCTGATGACGTCAATCCAACCTACATGTATGGACTGGACAAAATTGAATCTTTCATTAAATCCAAGGACCACAAGGACATGCTCAAAAATCTTTTGGATGAAAATGATAGACTCAAACTGAGAACCGAAACCATACAAAAATTTGACTCTTTAAACGCCAACTTGAGCTCAGAAAACAAAATAGATGTTGAAAATACATCTGAGCTTAATGAGGACGACAATATGAGTGAAATTTCTGTAGAGGATACGGTTGACTGCTCAGAATTTGTAAAAAGCGAACCTGAAAACCACAAGAATCTAATTTCTGAAAATTCAGTAGAGTTCGCTCGATTGTCCCAACAAAAGTCCCCGATCTTAGCAGAAAAAGCGGTTGTATATCAAAAGGTCCGGACCACTCCAAATCAAGTGTACAAGGTCACTGGAGTAACCGAACATCAAACTGCTGAACTCACGGCTATTGTAAACGAAGACAATGCTGATGGCTATGATGAGTTCTTCTGGACAGCTCCAATCGATAATGCTGATGAAACAGTAGGGTTATCTGAAAGGACCTCATGGAAAAGTAAAGGACGATACGTACCAGAACCCTTGAACAAGCCAAATAATTTCGATGTGCCAAGCACTAGTGGTACGAAAGATATTCCTCAAGAGAATGGAGGTTCGGTAAAAGAAGACATTCCCTCTAGTTCCTCAGTTCAAAGTGAAACTCCCACAGTCCAAAGCGAACCAACCAAGGAGAAACCGAAAATGAAAGCCAATATTCATCATCAACCGAAGCAGATGAGAAATAAGAAACGTGAAAGGAACCAGAGATACAGGAAGAATCTCTCTGAAAGGAAACAATTCTGGCAATCCCAGAATGCATATTTCTCACATCAAGACAAGAATCTGAAGTTTGGGAACAATCCTGTCAAAAAGCATGAAAGCCACAACAACCGAAAGCCAAGGTTCGGTTCAGAAGAGAATACCAACCGAAAGCAAAGGTTCGGTTCACAGAACGACTCCAACCGAAAGCATAGGTTCGTTTCTGAAATCAAAGGAAATCACAACTCTAAGGTCAGTCCCACCAATGATCAAAAGCAAAAGGATCACCTAGAGTCTCCAGCCAAGAAGTCATCACAATCTAAACCCGCTCCTTCTCATTCATCTAATTCTTCTAATTCTTCCAAATCATCTCCATCTTACTCTAAAGCTCATTCTGTTCGATCTCAAAAATCTCATTCGTCAGCTGAACAAAAAGGCAAACAGAAGGTTAATGCATTCGATCCAGAGTCTAAACCGAACGCACCTAATCCTAATAAAATAAAAGTCTTTACCATCAAAAAAAAGATGAAACAACACTTATAAAACGAACATATCTTGTTGACATCTCTCTTACTATTCCTGTTCCTATGAGAAGCTCACGTGGACCCAAGAAACTTTGGGTTCCTAAATCTGCTTAATTTTTGCAGGTTATAAGTGACGAGCAGTTCGACGAAGAATGGTACATCGATAGTGGATGCTCGCGTCACATGACAGGAAGGAAAGAAGAGCTCAGGGAATACAGATCTCTTTCAAACGGTGGCAACGTCAAGTTCGGAAACAACTCTTTCGGCACCATAAAGGGATACGGAATGATAATTAATGGCGATTTTACTATAAGGAAGGTGGCCTATGTGGAAGGACTACAACACAACCTCATCAGTGTATCTCAGCTTGTTGGAGGTACAGGTCTCAAAGTCTCATTCGACGATGAAGGTTCTGAAATTATTGAGAAGAAGACGAAGAAAGTAATTCTCAAATCGGAGCGTAAGGGTGAAATGTTTCCTCTAAACCTTAAACCCATCAAAGGAAACCCAGCTATTTGCTTATTATCAAAAGCTCAATCAGACGAAAGCTGGTTGTGGCACCGAAGACTCTCTCATCTCAACTTTAAAGACATCAACAAACTTGTCACTGGAGGTCATGTTCGAGGCCTTCCATTGCTCAAGTTTGACAAAGATCATTTATGTGCTGCATGCGAAATGGGGAAGCAAAGTCGTCAAAGTCATCCGTCTACAATTAACACAAAAGTTGTTGAGCCACTCGAATTACTTCATATTGACTTGTGTGGTCCATCATCTATCGAAAGCATCGGTGGTAGCAAGTATATTCTTGTTATTGTTGATGACTTTTCACGATTTACATGGGTGTTCTTTCTAAAGCTCAAATCTGAAGCGACTCATAAGCTGAAAATGTTCATCAAGCAGATTGAAGTACAGCTCAAGAAGGTCGTTCGCAACATCAGGAGCGACAATGGTCTGGAATTCAAAAACCGGGAGTTTGAAGAATTTCTAGCAGAAAAGGGAATAAGTCACAACTTCTCATCTCCGTACACACCTCAACAGAACGGAATTGTCGAAAGACGAAACCGATCTTTGTGTGAAGCTGCCCGAACTATGCTAAGTTTTGCTTCCTTACCTCTTTATTTTTGGGCTGATGCTATTTTTGCTGCTTGTTTTACACAGAACAGGTCCTATCTCAACAAGCGATTCACGCTCACACCATACGAGATTCTCAACAGCAGAAAACCCAATGTGAAATTTTTCCATGTGTTCGGCTCACGGTGTTTCATCTTTAACTCTAAAGAACACCGCAACAAGTTCGATGTCAAAGCCGACGAAGGAATCTTTCTGGGTTATTCTCTCACTTCCAAAGCATACAGAGTCCTAAACATGCGTTCGAGAAAAATCGAAGAGACCTATTACGTGACTTTTGACGATAGCTATGTCAAAAAGCTACAGGCCAAAGAAGACACAACTGGGGACATCTTTCCTCAAACTGGCCAAGTCACAGTCTCGATCGCTAATCTATACGAGAAATTTCTGGAGCTCTTTGACGAACCAGAGAAAGCTACTCTCTCAGAAGCTGGTGCAGCAGACAACAAGGTAGACCAAATGAAACAAATTGTCGAAGAAGCTGCCAGGAGAATGAACGAAGGAGGATTGAATTCTGATAAACCTCCATCCAACGATACTTCAGTCGAGGTGGAGACAAGCTCACATGTCGAGGAGGAACCAAGCTCACATGTTGAGGGGGAGCCACGTTCTACAACTACTACCGAAAGTCCAACTGCAACCGAAAGTGCTTCTCCAACCGAAGGTGCATCAATGCCTGAAAGTCCAGCACCACAAGAAACCTCTGAACCTCAAGTTTCTTATAGCTCATCAACCGAGGTGGAGCATGGTGATATGACGCTCGACTACGAAAGCCAATCTGAGCCAGAAGAAATGATCAACGCTAAACTAGACCCCACCTTTGATCCAAACTACCCTCCTCTCACCAAATGGACCAGAGATCATCCTATCTCTCAAGTGGTTGGTGATGTCTCCGAAAAGGTTCTGACCCGATCACAACTGAAGGCAAAACAGACATCCTTATTTTCAAAGGTTGAGTTTTGTATGTTTAACTCATTCGTATCAAAAGTTGAACCGAAGACAGTTAACACTGCACTCGATCACTATGATTGGGTTTAAGCAATGCAAGACGAACTGAACGAATTTGAAAGGAACAAAGTCTGGCGCCTCATTCCAACTCCTCCAGATGCCTCGGTTGTTGGTCTCAAATGGGTCTTTAGAAATAAAATGGACAAGGAAGGGAATGTTATAAGGAACAAAGCTCGTCTGGTCGTAAAGGGATATTGTCAGGAAGAAGGAATTGATTATGAAGAGACTTTCGCTCCCGTAGCTAGGCTGGAATCAGTTAGAATATTTCTTGCTTATGCTGCCCACAAAAACTTTGAAGTTTTCCAAATGGACGTCAAGTGTGCATTTCTAAATGGAGAACTCGAAGAAATCGTGTATGTGGAGCAACCTCCTGGGTTCGTAAACGAAAAGTATCCAAATCATTGCTACATTCTGGATAAAGTTGTGTATGGCCTCAAACAAGCTCCGAGAGCCTGGTATGAAACGCTAACTAAATTCTTAAAGATGTCCAAATTCAAACAAGGTTCGGTTGACCCAACCTTCTTTCGCAAAAAGGAAGGTAACCACCTTATGATAGTTCAAATTTATGTCTATGACATCATCTTTGGCTCTACGAATTCCAGCCTAACAGCTGAATTTAGAAAACTGATGGAGACTAAATTTGAAATGAGCTCAATGGGTCCTATTAACTTTTTCCTCGGTTTAAATATTAGACAGGGACCCGAAGGCATCTTTATCAATCAGGAAGCTTACACGAAGACTCTCCTAGCAAAGTTTGGTATGATGGGAGACTCCAAAGTCAAAGTCCCAATGGCATTCGGCACCAAGCTAACTCCATCTCTAGACAAACCGGTTGTTGATATCACGCTCTATCGTCAAATGATAGGCTCACTAATGTAACTTACTGCTAGCAGACCTGACATCATGTTTTCTGTATGTTATTGTGCACGATTTCAGGCAAACCCACGCGAACCTCACATGCTTGCAGTGAAGAACATCTTACGCTATCTCAAGCGAACCACCTCCTTAGGTCTATGGTATCCTTCCAACTCAGGCTTCTTCGTTCAAGCCTATTCAGATGCTGACCTTGGAGGATGTGGACTCGACAGAAAAAGCACCACTGGTGGCTGTCAATTCCTTGATGGGAAGTTGGTCAGCTGGCAATCCAAGAAACAAACGTGCGTGTCGTTGTCTACTGCCGAAGCGGAATATATAGCCGCTGCATCCTGCACCTCCCAAGTGATTTGGATCCAGAGTCAACTTCGAGACTCTGGACTCAATATGAAGAAGATCCCACTATATTGTGACTCTGAAAGTGCAATTAGGATCTGTCATAACCCAGTGCAACACTCTAAAACCAAACACATAGCACTGAGGTATCACTTCATCAAAGATCACGTGGAAGATGGAAACGTCGAAGTAGACTTTGTCAGAACCACTGATCAACTGGCTGACGTCTTTACCAAAGCTCTTCCTGAAGCATCATTCAACAAAATTTTACAAGGGCTAGGTATGATGGAATCAAAATCAGTACCTCAAACTACCTCTCAACCTCAAACGTAAGAAGCAAACTTGACCGAACGTTCAGGTTCGGTTACATAATCTGCCTCGCTCATCACTACAAAGGTAGTTTTCTTGGTTGTATATTTCTTGTACAAAGTTGTTTATTTTATTGTCAAAAGTATATTCTGATTGCATGTCTCAATTCATTGGTTTTCAAAAAATTTCCAAAACTAAAACCTACCGAAGGTTCGGGTTCGGTTTTTCAAAATTTTCTTAAACCGAAACCTACCGAAGGTTCGGGTTCGGTTTTTCAAAATTTTCTTAAACCGAAACCAACCGAACGCTCGGGTTCGGTTTTTCAAAATTTTCTTAAACCGAAACCAACCGAACGCTCGGGTTCGGTTTTTCAAAATTTTCTTCAGCCGAAACCAACCGAACGCTCGGGTTCGGTTTTTCACATTTTTCCCAACCAAAACCAACCGAACGTTCGGGTTCGGTTTTTCAAAGTTTTCCAAAGTTTTTTTTTCGAGTCTTATTTTCTTTGCTTTCTCTTTACCTTTTATTTTTTTCTTTTAATTTTTCTTATTTTTTTTTTATTATCTACTTCAAAAACTCCAAAAATATTTTTCTCTTTTAATTTCACTTGTGCTCGTTCGTTTATGGGGATATAATTGTTGGATTACTTAAGTGTCCCTAGAAGCATGCTGCTGTATGTGTCCCAAGCCTCATAAGATTCTGAATAATCGCCTTAATGACTTGGTATAAACAAACCGTGTCTTCCCAATTAGGCTACCACATTTATTCTAATCGTGAGCCACCTCACTCTCTTCTCACATGAGATAAGAGTTTTCTGCTTGGTCCTTCTTTTTGCAACTGAGGTACTTTATTTTCTTACACCATCTCCATTACATTTCTCCATTACATTCATTTCATCAACGTAACCCTTGAGACTCTCAGAAATTACCACTGAGGTTTATGGTTACACAACAACTGTGTTTATGATCTTAGTTTCGTGCCACTACGAGCTGAGTGAAACCCAAAATTCAACACCAAATCTGAATTGACGGTGAACAATTAATTTGCTCAAGTTTTCACCAAAGAATTGACGCATGTACCTTCATGAAATCTTAACTTTTATTTTGTGTGATTCCTATGAAATTGTTAAACACCATAACATTTCTTCTCTTGGGATCTAGGTTTTAATTTATTTATTTTTTGAGATTTTATATTTTCCAAGCCAATTTCAAATTAATTCCTACCTACTTGTTCAACAGACTACACGGGTCTCACAAGTACTTTGATCACTTTCTTTCTTATTTCAAGATTAGAATTGTTGCATCAAAGCGAAAGCCACCCTGAATTAGCCTAATTAAAAGAAGCCTTTCAACATTTATTAATAAGTGTTTGATCGTAATTCAACGGAAATCCACATTAACACTTTACGGTCTCTCTTGACCTTGAAGGAAGAGATTCGTGCCCAGGATCATTTGTTTTGTGTCATTATTGACATCACATTTATTCCCACAAAGAGTTGCTTTATTTCTTTTATTTTTTACACTCTTAGCACGAAAATCTTTGATTTTCCAAAATTCCATTACTAATTATTACAGTTTGTATTATTGCTTTGGTGGTTAATTATCAAGATGTGGTCAAAAATCAACCACGTGGGCAATTTATTCAAAAGATGCGATTTACAAAATAAGACGAAAGGGTGCTGACTCAGGCGGAAAATAAAAGGATTGAATTTCAACCGGTGGTAAAAGTAAAAAGGGGCACGTGTGAAATTGAAACGCCTATCCTTTTACTGACATAGTGGACGCGTGTGAGAATTTCAAGCGACTTCTCTCTGGCACTTAAAGGCGCGTGAGGATTTGAAACGGCTTATTCTGAAACGGCGCTTGTTGGGCGGCGTGATCCTAGGAATCTGACACTCTCTCTCCTACGTGATCATCGCATGCCTTAACTGTCACGCATCTGTCATTCCGGGAAACCTTTTCGTTTTTCCATAGAAGATTTGAAACGATTTTTCTCTCTCCTTTCACCCACTATAAAAGGAAATCAATACTTCCATTTACCTCATTACTGCTTCAAATTTACAAGAGAGTAAAAACTCGAAAAAGCTTTACTGTTCCTCTTCTTCTACCTTCAACAATGGCAGAATCATCATCCGTCCACGCCACCTCACACATTCTTCCCATTCGTCCTCAACAATGCTTGGTGATTGACCTCACACCGCAGGCATATGATTCTTACATGTTTCCGATCATCGAGTGCTTGAAGTACTTGCAAATCGCTCCTGCACTATCACGGGTTGAGTCTGTGCCCATGGCGATGCTCTCGCAGGTGTATGCGACTGCTTATTACGACAAAGCAGTCGAACGGGTGTTCTTTGAGGTTGTTGATCACAAGACCTCGATTTCAAGGCAGCGATTCTGCACTCTGCTAGGATTTGCCGCTGATTCTTCGAGAATCAATCCGGAGACGATTCCAGTGGGCCACCTTTACAGCATGTTCTACAATATGGGGTACACGGAGGTGCTCATCTCCGTCGCCAAGTTCAAGAAATCCTGCTTGCCGCCGCAGTAGAACGGCATGTTCACAGTCCTCTTCAAGGGCTTGTCGGAACGGAGCTCAGGATCCGACGGTGCTAGTCGACTTTTCTTGTCGATTATGTATGAAGTTTACAACGGAGTCAACTTAGATTTTGGGTTGGTCCTCTGGCAACAGCTCATCCAGAGCCTTTCTTCTTCATCACGACATTCTGAGGTGTCGTATTCCCAGTTCTGGACTCTTATTACAAAGTGGGCAATGGATAAGTTCAACGTCCCCACTCCTGCAGGTGCATTGATGTCTTCGATCGGTACGTTTCATACCACGAAGATCATCGTCTCCGATGCATCCAAGTTTTCCTTCATTGGCTCTATTCCGGAGACAATGTATGGTGATGTTCCTTCTGACAGCAGGATCATCAGGACGATCAAGGAGTTCAAACAGTCAGGGCCAAGGGAACTCACACCGGAAATTCTAAAGTCCATCCACGATGCTGACAAACCGGTGAACAGGGGCAAAAAGGGGGAAAAAGGGAAGCAAGTGACCAAAGCTCCTAAAGGTCCTTCTCCCAAGAAGAGGAAACAAACGAAACCTGCTCAGTCCCTGCAGCCGAAGAGGAGGAAGACTCAACCGAAGTGAAAGCTTGTAATCCCTTCCTCTTTGAGTGACTCAGAAGATGAGCGTTCGGATTCGGACGGCTCTCAAGGAGGCGAAACCCCTCAACGAGGCAACACCCCACCCCGATCTCCTACTCCAGACATGGAAATCCACAACTCCCCAGTTCCTTCACCTACTCAACCAATCCCTACTTCCATTCCCACCATAACCCCCACTACCACTATTCCTCCAACCTCTTTACCTATACCACCACCCATTTTCACTGATACAACTACAACAACAACTGCAAAGGTTACAACCAACGTATCTGATACGGGGGTTCATACCAATGCAACCGAAACCCCACCTGTAACTGAACCACCACAAACCGAAACCCAGCATCCAACCGAACCTACCCACACTCAACCACCAACCAAACCTACCCATACTCAACCACCACCCGAAACTATCCCACCCCACACTCACCCTGAATCTAACCAACCCACTACACCCCCAGCTTCACCACCTCCATCATCTCCAAATCATGCCTCTGATGGAGATAACTCGTTTCTTGGCGGAGACAACATGACCTTCGATTCGGTCTACTTTAGTCCGTTTCAGGTTCAGAGTGACGAAGAGGATGATGCTCCAGTGACAAAGAAGCATCTTAAGGAGCTCAACGAGAAGGTTGACTTACTTCTCGCTTCATCTTCCCACCACCAGTCATCTCTCTCTGAAGCCGCTCTTCAGAAGATTGTTGATGCCTTCTCCAGGGCTCAGCATGATTCTGTAGCTTCAGCCTCAGCCGCCATAGACGCCTCCACAAAAGCCTGTGAGGCTGCGACCGCAAAAGTCGATAAACTATTCTCAGACGCTTCTACCCAGTTGAAGTCCTTACAGGAAAGCGCTGACGCCACCAAGACAACTTTGGAACCGATTGTTCAGCAATTGGCAAAGTTCATCTCAACGGAGTTGACATCGTTCGCTACTCTTCGCCAAACCATAAGCGACGACAACTCGGCCCTTCGTGCCTCCATTGATGAGCGCCTCGCTAAGCTTCAAGAGGATCTCGCAGCTGAAAACTCATTGATGGACATTCTGGCTAGCAAAACCACCGCCCTAAAGGTCAAGAGCACTCAACTTTCAACCTCACTGCAACAGCTTGAAGCTCTTCGATCCGAACGGGAGGTTATCAAGACATGTGTTTCGGATGTACACGCTGCCCTATCTAACATCCTAGAAGCACACGATCCGATTCTAAACCATTCGGTGAGGCGAACCCTTGCTGAAAAACTTGCTCCTGCCTTGGACCTTCTTAGCAAAATCGAAGGTTTACCTAGTTTCGTGTCCACTCCGAAACAAGGGGGAGAAGAGAAGAAGTCCGGATCGAAACCACCTCCTTCCTCCAAAGCTACTCACACAACCGAACCACCTCCGACTGGTCAAGCTTCGGGTTCGGTTGTGAAGGATAAAGGGAAACACATAGCTGAGGAAGAAGATGAAGATGAAGATGATGAAACCATTGCTGACATGTTGAAACGCAAAAACAGCCGCAATGTTGATGATGATGTTAATCGTGTGGCGCGAGAGGCTGAAGAAGCCGAACGCAAGCAGAAGGAAGCCCACGATCTCCTCGAGAGTAGGAAGACTCTCTTCCCTGCATGGACTCGGGAGCGAATAATTAAGGAGGCCATAGATACTCCCAGCATCCTATGGCTCGAGCCGGTGATCTCGTTTGACTGCTATAATTCTGTCGATTCGCAGTTTGACATGCCGTTGACTCGAAAGGCGTTTATCTTCCACGCCTTCTCAAATATTTTTGAAGTCCCTCATCCGAACCCTGAGGTGGATAGGGAGCTGATCGAATTCTATCTGAAGGCTGCTCGTCCTCAGTATTTAACATGGAGTGCCCAGAAGATAGTGAACGTTCGGGTATTGAAGCCTTACACTGAAGGAAGATTCATTAATGTTCGGTTCAAGGTGATTCGAGGGTCTGCAAGAACTGAACATCATATATCCCTGGCAGATCTACCGAACTTAAATCCTCATGATTGGATTGTCTTGCATAATATCCTTTTGACGAATGAAGCCGAATATGGTCCAATTATAGACCATCTCAAAAGGATGTTAGTCTGTTACATCATGGAGGTAGCCCTTATGGATCAGGAGGTAGCCACCGTCTTCAAGAAGAAACCGAAGATAGCTCCTGTGGGATCAGCCAGTGATCTCAATCAAATGAAGATGGGCAAGATCGACCCGAGACGCAATTCGGTTATGTTCACTAGAGCAGAAGGACAGAAATGTCTCTTTGCTTTAGCTGACAAACATCTTTACACCACTGCTTGTCTAGAGCATGTGTTATCGATCATCCGAAGGTGTAAAGAGAATGCAGCGGATGATGTTAAGTACTTCAACGACATGATCCAATGGTACATCAGGTTTAGGCAGACGATACTGGCTCTTATCTCTCGTCTGTTTAACACCGTAAAGAAGAAGGTACCCGCCTCCGCTGCTGGCCCAAGTAACAAGTGAAGATCTCGCTCCAATTGACGCAAAGGGGGAGATTGTTGGGTTGAAGATTCGTTAGAGGGTTGCGTCATTGGGCTCGGCTTTTAGTCCAATTATTTTGTACTCCGGTTTGGGCCTGTCCAACCGAGATGTCTTTTAGATTTATTATATAAGTATATGCTTGCATGCATATTAGGTTAACGATCTAGAGTATAACGATAGAATTACAGATTTCTTTGATCGTTCTTGTAAACCTACTAATCCTCTACAGTTGATGTTCTTAATCGAGCTCTTCTGAGGGTTTTGTTTTAATCATTCGACTCGTTTGATTCATTCTTGACTTGTTCTTTATTTATGTGTTCTTGCTGTTTAGTATTTATTTACCTGTTTAAGATCTAATCGATCTTCAAGATTAAGTCTTTTAATCTCATCAGAGACCACACGAATCGCAGTGTGAACACTGTTTGGGATTCGCTTGCGAACTTGCTTTCACTTTTTGATTGGAAGCTTTTTATTTGCGAACGTAGTTAGAGTTTGGGGATTGCCAAAACTGCTTCCTTCCGTTGAGATTCTTCTGATATCTTCGATTCCTCTGACGCTTTTTGTTCTGCAAGTTGCTTAGAGGATTTGTGAATATTCACTTTTGGTTTCGCTTTACTTTCTTGAGTTTCTTTCTTTACTATTAGAGATTTGCTTGTCTCCTTTGTGAGTTCGCTTTAAATTTCCTTGGTACCACTTAGGCTACCCTTTTCAAGTGATGAATGATTGTTCAGTGGTTCTGCCACATATTGACCTTTAACTTTCCAGGAGGTTCTATCAGATAGACCCTTCGTTTCGTCTGCATTATCAATTGGTGCGGACCAGAAGAATTCATCACAGTCATCTTTGTTGTCTTCATCAACGATGGACGTTAGTTCGATGGTTTGATTATTGGCTACTCCACCAGTGGAAAACACTTGATTTGGAACAGTTTGGACTTTTTAAAAAACAGTTTCTTTCGCTTTTAGTATTTTTGGTTGATTTTGAGAAATACAAGCGAATTCAACTGAATTTTCATAAATCAGATCCTTTACAGGTAGAGGTTCGTTTTTAACAAATTCAGAATAGTAAACCTAATCCTCCACAGATATTTCACTCATGTCACTGTCCTCATCAAATTCAGATGTACTTTCAACCTTGATTTTGTTTTCTAAACTCAACTTGGAACTCAATGAGTCAAATTTTTGTATGGTTTTGGTCTTTATTTTCAACCTGTCATTCTCATCAATTAAGTTATTCAGCACGTCCTTGTGGTCTTTGGACTAAATAAAGGATTCAGTTTTACCCCGACCAATTTTATAAGCATTAGAGGTTCCATCTGAAGAGACGATAGATTCACATTTGTAACACTCATCATCAATCTCGTCTTCCTTTAATTCAAGGAAAGGCAAGATCAATCATTCTGTGAATCTTTTTCCCAATTTCACAATCTAAATGCAACTGGGTAATATTAGAATAAAGTCGTTTAGCAATTAAACAAAAAAATTCCTTTGTTTCAAAAGCATTGAATTATCACGCTACAAATAAATATGTTCATCCCCAGATCTAGACAACTCTGAATCTTTCTTTTTTTTATCCAAATGCTTTGCTCCTCACTCTTAGATGATATCCTGCTGATTTGATCAGTTAGATTAGAATTCGCCAGAAGAGTTTGTTTTAAGCTACCACTTATACTAGAAAAGGTAAAATTTAGATCATTTAATTCAGTTTCATAGTTAGATATGGGTATTTTAAGAGATTCGAGAATGGAATTTACCTTCTGGATCAGTCGATCACATTCATTGATCTGCTCACAAACTGGTTTCGCTGCAAAGCACTTATCATCTCTTCTCTCCTTTGTTTCCTCATATCCACCATCAGTTGTGTAGCCTCTCATCTGTAACACATCATTGGTCACCATCAGACACCTTCCAGTGAAATCTAAGCCATCTTCTTTTGCAACAAATGCCCTGCCATGAGTGGGCTTGCGAACTTCCTCATCCTATGAATCAGTAGACCAGATCTCTACTCCTCCAAAATCATTCTCATTTGTATTTTCCTGCACAATTAAAGTAGTCATTGAGTTATCAGTAGACTTCTTCTTCTTGATCTCTTCCAGCTTATGCAAGTGGTACGCCTCATCATCCTCTCATTCTTTCTTCTCATTCAGCCTCCTCAGCATTGCACTCCTTGGCCAAATGATTTTTGTCATGACAATAGTTACAGTCATACCCCGAGTCACCAACTAGCTTGCTTTCCTTCTTCTCTTCGTCCTTTTGAGGAGTGCTTTTGTTCTCCTCTTTCGCTTTCTCGGAGCTGTAACTTCCCTGCCAGTTTCGGTTCTTAGTGGTAGGGAATTTCTTTCTTGTAAACTGTTTGGGTTTCGAAACCATCAAAGCATATTCTTCGCTCGTCAAATCATTATCAGAGAGATCAGTCTATGGTTCTTCCTTTGCAACACCCTTGCCCTTCGAAATGAGAGCCAAGGACCCCATATCGGGCACAACTTTCATCTCTTTCGTCACTACACTTTCATGTGACTTAAGAATGCCAACAAGTTTGGCTAATGAATAACTCTTGAACTGTTTGTGTGCTTTAACAATTGATACTATTGTCATCCATTCAGGTCTAAGACCATTCATGAATGTGACCTTCTGCTCGATCTCCTTTTGTTCTATTCCATGCTTAATCATCTTACTGAGAAGATGATTGTATCAGATGAACATATGGCTAGGATTCTCTTCTGGCTTTTGTTTGAAGTCATCAAACTCCAAAAGCAGGAGTGTTTGGGTGGAATGTTCGAGATCAAAATATGTGGAATAAAGCTCTTTAAGCCTGTCCCAAATATCTTTCGCATTGTCACAAGAATTCACCAAGCGGAATGTATCAGACTGTAGAGTGAACCTTATAACCCTCATTGCTTTGATATTGCTGAGGAGTTTGTCTTTATCATCGATGAGCAACTGGTTGTATTCATTTTGAGTTTTAATGGTTCTTTTGGTTTCAGAGTGAACAAAAGGACCCAAAGTAATAGCTTCCCAGATCAAATACCCATTCCAAGAACATAGTCGTCAAAATGAAGAGCCCATACTTCATACTCGTGAGGATATAGAATCGGAATCCTTGTAGTTGATCCTATGTTGTTTGAGATGTTGATTGGATTGGATTTAAAATCGTCGTGCAACATGTTGATTTGTTTTTCTGTACCTGTTAAGAATCAGACTTGTAAGATCGTATTATGGTAATATCAAGATCACAGAGTAGCGTCAACAAATTAATGATGGCTCCAACAGATTCGATAATAGCGGAAACCCTAATAATTTCTTCAAACAGAAGAGATGTGTATGATTTACATAGTCTCCTGCTCTAATACCAATTGTTATGACTAAAATCCTTATAGATTGAATAGATTCTAAACAAGTATAATATGAACACAGAGTAAAGTAAGAACACAGGATGAATCAACAAGGTGACTAATGATTCAAAGACACAACCTCAGAAGAACTCTAATAAAGAACTGCTACTATAGAGGTGTGCTAGGGTTACAATCAAAGTAATTTGATCGATAAATACTATGGTGCATGCATACACTATTAATACTCTAACCCTAATTAATGACACGGCATGGACAAGCCGAATACCGAATACAAAAGGACTAATTAAATAAGCCCAATGACACAATACATAACACCTAACATCTACGGTTTCCATTCATTCAAACTTGCTCAACCAAAGAGGAAAGTGGGACAAAACTTAGATCTAGCCACAAATAACAATAACGGAGCAAGCTTCAACACTTACAAGGGTCCAAAAACGATGCAAGGAGATGATGATGATGATGATGATGATGATGATGATGATGATGATGATGATGATGACGATTCCTTGCAATCCTTTTCAAAAGATCACCTTGTTCTTCTTCTTATCTTCTTCTCCAAACCAAGAATTGCTCCAAAATAGCCAAGAATCAAACAAGTGTAGAAGGCTAGGGTTTTCTAAGGTGAAACAGGGTTTAGAGGCTAATGGTGAATCACAAAGATGACTAACATTCAACTCAAAACCGAGCCGACCACATCTAACTGCTCTCCTGCCAAATGAGGGGTGCTTAACACCTCATTTCAATCCACACAAGGCAAACCCTAAGTCTACCTTCTAAAAAAAGAATTTGACCAAAAGTCCACCTAAGCCAAAGTCAACGGTCAAAGTTAAAATTTAACATCCCACAATGTCAACTATCAGTCCCAACGTCGTGACCGGGCCCTTGGTCACATCTTGAGAGCTCACTCGGTCCGATTCCATCTTATCTCGACTCAACCGAGCCAACCCAGTCAAGGAAAGTCACCTGAGCTAACCTCATGACATGAGTAACCTTTTCTCACGTTGTGAGCCCTAAGAAGCTCATCAGAAACGGGATCATCCAATCCTCATGTCATGAGCACAGTTTGAAGCCAAAAGCTCAACATTTAAGTCCTTAATCCATTAAACTTTGAACTCTAACTTTCCAGAAGCTCATATAACCCTATAATACACTTGAAAGTCGATGCTTTTAAGACATATATGTCCAATAAATGTCTAGATCTCATTTGGGTCAAAAATTGAAGAAAAGGAAATCCAACTTTCATGCAAGGTTCCAAAACCCAACCATTCACTATATCTGAACTCCATAACACTCTTAAGGCCCTTATAACCCATAAAGTTGGCAAGTTTATGGTTTCTGTTCATTCACACTTGCTCAACCAAGGAGGAAAACTTAGATCTAGCCACAAAAAACAATAAAAGAGGAAGCTTTGACACTTACAAGGGTCCAAAATCAATGTAAGGTGATGATGATGATGATTCCTTGCAAGCCTCTTCAATATCACCTTCTTCTTCTTCACCTCTTCTCCAAACCAAGAATTGCTCCAAAATGGCCAAGAATCAAGCAAGGGATGAAGGCTAGGGTTTTCTGAGGTGAAAGAGGGTTTGGAGGCTGATGATGAATCACAAAGCCGACTAACACTCAGCTCAAAATCGAGGTGACCACAACTAACTGCTCTCCAGCTAAATGATGGGAGCTTAACAACTCATATAAATACACACAAGGTAAACCCTAAGTCTACCTTTTAAAAATAGAATTTGACCAAAAGTCAACCCAAGCCAAAAGTCAATGGTCGAAGTCAAATTCAACATCCCATAATGTCAACTATTTTGGGTTTTAGTATACTACAACATCATATGGTGCACATACAACCCTAAATGCTTTGGATCTATGTTTTCTCCATTATACATGCAATATTGTTTCCAAAGCATAAAGCCTAAAACTAGCATACAATTGACACAAACAACATAAAAGTGAGTTATAGAATTACCTCTTTGTTATAGCTTGTAGTTTTGGCCTTTAAGAACTTAGCACCTCAAATGTGATGCCTCAAATGGTTCACAAACACCATGAACAAAGGAGAAATTGAGAGAGAGGATACGTAGCACAAAAAAAATTGTTTACCACTTTTCTTAGAATGCATAGGGCAGATTTTGGTGACTATGGGTTCCTTTTATAGTGTGGCAAAGTCTAGGGTTACATCCATGCAAACCCTAATTCACATGACCCTTCATATTACTTAGGCTCCATGGGTTTAACCTCCATGGACTATCCATATTGGTTTAGCCGATTCTAAATAACCATGGATCATTGGCCCACACTGTAAGAATCATTAATTTAGTTAATCAATCCCCATATATTTAGTTAGTCTCTTTTGATCACTAAATTAATTCCAAATTAATTCTTGATCAATACTAATTAAATAATAGGATTTCATATTAATATATTAGAACTTATAATATATTACTAAATCACAAATAACCTCTTCTCAAAAGTCCATCCTATTAAATTGCTCTGGTGAAGGCAACCCAAATGGACCATGCTACTCTCGGGTCAAGTACATACCAATTATAGTTATGGGTTTAGACACCTAATCCAACAGTCTCCCACTTGGATAAGTTTAATAACTATTATTTCAATTACGACTTAGACACCGACTAGCAATTGTAGCTCTTAAAAGTCGTTGTCGAACTCTGACCTAGTCAATGACGCGTCCATTAGATAAGGGATCATATATTCCTCCATTCTACAAGATATCATATGGGCTGAGACATGGATTGTAATCATTCTCTCTGTCCATCTGTTGTTTCCTAATTTTCGGTTTATGACGACCAACTAATTGAACAAATCAGATCAGTTCAGGCTTAGCTAAGCACTTATGTTTGTCATCACTAAATCATCGAGGAGCCCACATATATCACTTTTATCCCTCATTGGGTAAAAGGAATGGATAAAATTCGACTCAAAAACTTGCTTGTACTTACTCATTAAATCACACACAACAATATGTTTTATAACACCAAGTTACTGGTGTGTTTATATATGTCAATGTGCAACCGACTTGTAAACTACAACTCACATGTCTTGGTTTCAAGAATATAAGATATTATCATCTCACAATCACTCGTGATAAAATCTATGAAGTGATTCAGATGAGTGTGGGTTTAATCCAATACTCGAATCTTATTCCAGGAGTACTCATGAACACTGCAGCAAACTTGTGTTATGTCTAAAACACATAGACAATCTATAGTCAGATTCATGACAGTCTTGCCTCAATACCTACTTCCAAGGTATGATATGTTGGATAAGGTGTCTAAGTCCATAACAATATTTGGTATGTACTTGACCCGAAAGTAGCATGGTCCATTTGGGTTGCACTTCACCGGAACAATTTGAAGGATGGACTTTTGAGAAGAGGATAATTATGATTTATTAATATATTATGTCACACCCCAAAACCAAGAACGGCGGAAACGTTCTGGGGCGGAGGATGTCATGTAAAGTATCACAACACAGTAAATGTAAATAAGCAAACAACATCATCCATTGCATTAAATATATAATTTTAATACAAGTGTGTTCTGTACAGTTATAGACACCAAAAATAATGTAAGTCAAAATAAAGAGATGAGTCCTGAATGTGCTCCATCTTCTCAAAAGCTGGTCTCGGTACCTGTCTACTGATGACCTGAGAATACAAGTTATTTTGAAAGAGTTTATCAGCATTAAGCTGGTGAGTTCATAAGTATTTTAGTGTCGGTGTTTGTTATCAAAATGTTTGAACATGTCTTCATTGTAGGTTTGTAGAATGTATGTAAATGTTTGTAAGTGTTTGTAAAAGTTTAAATCTCTCAGAAAAACTTATATTTTCCATTAAAAGTAGCCTTCTCCCAAGGTGTAACTGTTTTGTACGTCTGTTTATCGTAAAAGTGGGTAATTTTCCAAGTGTAACTATCATTATCAAAATATAGTTTATACATTATTATTTAAGTGAAATAGTCACTAAATGTATATATAAAGGAAAAATTACTGTAGTACTTGTAGTATTGTATTATGATAACTACTGTTGTACTATCTACCTTAAACCGGATTTATATTAAGGTATCATGTGATTAATTGTACCATACTATCGACTGAGTAACAACGACAAATGTAGGTCGTAAAAAGGTATGACGTTTGGCACCCGCAGACCTGCAGGTCCGGCTGTAGCTAGCAGCAAGGTGTAGGATAGTCAATCCAGTATAGATCTATACGCAAACTCATGCTCTCCCTCCAAGAGACTCTGGTTACAACTCGGGCCATGACATTTAAGGCATGCTCCGATACAGTGGATCACATTTATGTAAGTGTAAGTATGTATATGTAATGTATTGTTCCTGTTCTAGTATCGTTGTATATGTTCTCTTTCTAGTATAGTTGTATATGTTCTCATAGTAATATCATGTATATGTTCTCGTAGTAATGTAATGTATATGTTCTCATTAGTAATGTAATGTATATGTTCTCATAGTAATAAGTATTGACTCGTAAATGAACTGACCCATTGATCTAGCAAAAGTATAAGTGTAATCCTGTGTTACCCCGATGGTAACTTACTAATGATGTAACTGATACGTATGAATATGGAAGTACTTTTATGTCTATATATGCACATATGATATACAATTAATATTGAAACGACCCTTGGACGGCTACCCGACATCCCACCAGACCACATCCAAATCGAGGAAAAGGAAATAGCACTACAAGAAAAAAGGCCTTTTACGACGCGCAAAATACGACGCTCATTGATCTATGTTACGCAAAGGAGAGTGACATTAGAAAAATGTCATCTCTTCAAAAAATTTAAGGATAGAAGACACGCATTATTGCGCGCCCTTAAATTAGTGTCTAAAAAAAACACGGAGGGCACCTATAATAAAATGCGCGTCGTCTAAGGATGTCGCTTTATATTTTTTAATGGAACGCGCGTTCCATCCTTTAATAGTGGGGGAAAGGGGGAAATGAAATTCTGAAAAAATTAAAAACCCCGCCATGCTCTCCTCTACCTTCTTTCAATCGTTCTTCTCTCTCTCTCTCTCTCTCAATCAAATACCAAAAATTGACTATTGTTGGAACTAGGGTTCCGGTTCTTAGTGAAATCGAAGGTTTTTTGGTCACCAGGCCATGAAATTGATCAAAGGGGTACGGTTTAGAGTGATTTCCATATCAAGTAGAACAGTAGCTCCATTAAAGTCAAGGTCTCGAAACTCCATGGTCAATCACCATCAACATTCTACTTCTTTATTTGTTCCAGAGGTTTGTCTTCCTTTATTACGAGTTTTATAACCTTTTTAATCAAACTCAATTATCCCTCGATACCTAATGTTATCTTTTGCGTTGTTGCTTCTGCTCTGTTCTTCTTGAAACCTCCCCAAACTCTCATGTCGAAACATAATTTATGATATCAAGTTGGAAATCAATAGAAATGGCTATGAAGGTCGGTTGGGTTGGACGATTCTCTGGAGGATGAGAGAGATTTGGACATGGCAGATCGTAGGGCTACAGAGATTGAGCTTGATACCATGGAGGGTTTTGTGTCAAGGGAAAAGCTCCACCATCATCTCAACGACCAAGGTTGGTTAGGGTTTCTGTTTTTTCTTTTTCTCCTTCCCCAGTTGAAAATTCTCTTTGGTATGTGCTAGTTCTCTCTCCAGCTTCTCATTTTTTTAAGATTAATTTTAGTGGAAATAGGTTTTAGATTCATTGAAATGTTCTCTTTTGCTTCCTTTTCTCTAATGAGCATTATCTGTTCTATTTCATATCTAATTTCATCTCTAATGAGCCTGTGTTACCCTTTTGGGCTAACTGCCTCGGATCTGTTTGGAAGACATCATAAGGCCATATTACAATCTCCAAAAAAAACTTTCCTTGTTCTTCTTTGCTTTAACTTCATCAGCCTCCAGATCTAATATTAATTTTTCTCTTAGATTCAGAAATTGATAAATCTCTTAAACAAGGTTTATCCCATTTTTTTCTTCAGTAGTGTAGAAAGACATGTTGCCAATGTATACGGTTGTTGAATTTTGGAGTGCGTGTTCATATTCTTATTGTGTTCCTGGAAACCTTTTGTCACGATACGCTGAAATCTTTGTTGGATCTTGTAACATTAACATAGGTAATGAATAGAATGCACACTGATAAGTGATATTGGTAATTTAGTAATTTTAAAACTAGGAAAAATATTGGATATTACCTTGAACAGCAACGCCATTGCACCTTATCTGAAAATGAAGACAAGTAGTATATTGTGTTGTTACTCTCGAGTTAATAGTTACACATGCTTATAGAAACAAATCTGATGATGTTTAAATTAGTATGACTATCACATTTGTTGCATGAAATTATTCTTACAGAACCAACTCTGATGATGTTTAAATTAGATGAGAAGCTGAAGTTGATAGAATCTCGTCTGGAAAGCAAAGTATTTACTAAACCACCTCAATACTCAACCCCTTTTACATTGTTTTCATCATATTGTTACATATAACAAGATACACTTTTTGTTATTGTAGAATTGAGGGCCCACTTCAGGCTTACATCCTCGTTGACGTACATCACGTGATATTCCTCCGGTGTGGAGTTAAGAATTTGGGGGTTTCTTTCAAGAAGCAAGTAAAATGTACAGCAACTAAAGTTTACTTGGTCTCAAATTCTTCTTGCCCAGGTTGTTTTTCTTCCCTCATTGTACTTTTAGTTTTCCCGCATCTTCTTATAGTTCCGAGATGCTTTCCATGTGCTTATAAGCTTGCTGGTGTTTACAAACTTATTGGCACGCATAAACTCATTTATATCTTGTAATCAGCTTCATGTTTAATAAGAATATATATTGCGCATTTTGATTGTAGTCTGAGGCTTGTAAGGTTTTCAGGTCATATTGAATTAAAACTGCAAAGGCTAAGTTGATGAACTGTTGTGAAGTGTATGTTGCTTTACGCTAATATATGTTTATGTTTTCAGGTTCCAATGGCTCCAAAACAGCCAAACACAGGACTCTTTGTGGGTCTAAATAAAGGGCATGTTGTCACCAAGAAGGAATTAGCACCTCGTCCTTCCGACAGAAAAGGGGTAAGTAACAAATCATGATATCTAAATTGTGTTGAGTTTCTTTTGGTTAAATTAATGGTTGTGTTTCTTTGGATTATATATAGAAAACAAGCATAAGATCACACTTCGTGAGAAACCTTATCATGTATATTTGAGATCTTTTGTCTTTAAAATAAAGGGCTTTGAATCATACCTTGAGCTATAGAACTCAAACGGAATCACGGGTGCCTATGATTCTGTTTTCCATCAGATCTATAGTCATATTGTAAAAATCATACCTTGAGCTATAGAACTCAAACGGACCCCAAAACAGTTCCCAAAGTTCAAAAATTGAGTTGGCTAACTTTCTTAAGCAGGCCAACCTCACTGGTAAGGACTTTATCTATGTGCAAGAATGGAATCTTTGCTGTTAGGTCTGATTCGGGTCTGTTCTGATATGTCATTTTGTTTTCATCATTTATAAGGCTTGGAAAAGGATCCAGAGTGATTCCAAGTTTCTATATGTTCCTGATATTATGAATTTAAGATCTGGAGCAGATGGGGTGTTATTTCCAATTATAAATTGGTTAGAATTGATCCAGACTCCAGATCAGTGGGCAGTCACCAGCTTTTACTAGTGTTGTGATTGTCCACAATGTGAATTTTATATCCGGAGCTTGGGAAATGCTTTTCATTCAATTCCAACTCTGAGACTTTCATTTGTATGTCCTTTACTTCTCTGAATTTTGGTATGGACGAATTCTACTTACAAGTTGGGTAGAATTGGCCAACCTCACTTGACTGTCTTGTTGGAGACAGAAGTGATACACCTTTTTGTAAAATTCATATTTAATTCATCCTTTGGAGTTAGAAGGAGTTCTTTATAGTTCTGGAATCCTGAATAATCATAGTTTCCTATAAAATTTAGTTAAAGCTATGTTTCTGTTTTAGATTTTGGAGTAAATCCATTTTGAACAGCAGGTCTGTTTTAGAGACCTTGCTGTGATTACTCTTTTCTCAACTCATAGCTTCATTACTTCTCCTTTCTAACCTTTAGTCCTTCTAAGATGGGTTTTAAAAGTTTAAAATTTTTGCAAGTGTGCTATTGAAAATGAATAGCTATACAGCTCTTTGTTGTATCTCAGTATCAATGCATGTTTCATATCTGTCAATGTGTGTGAAATTAAATATTATCAAATTTTGCATATACAAAAAAAAGTGTAGCTCCTATTTATTATAAACTCACTTGCTGAATATTGCCCAGATCTGGTTTTGTAATTCAGGATCTGGTGGTTGAGAGTGCATCAAAATCTTTGCGTATGTTGAGAGAAGAATGGATATTGTTGGAGTCCTGTAGAAACAAAAAAAAAATAGATGATGATCACAAAAGAAAACATAGATGTATAGAAATAGAAATACTCACGATACAGTAGGAAGCTTCTCATGTATAATGACAAAAATGTCCTTTGGGCTACACCCAGGTCGTCTGGCCAAAAGATGGTTGTATTCTCCAAGCAGATAAGCGCTAACCTGCATAATGACATCAGCATACAGTTGTCTATATTTGTGTAGGAAATATAAGATATAATCTACATACCTTCACCATTGTCTCATGTATTGTAGGCTTATCAAGATATTCTCTAGCTTTGAGAGCTGCATAAGGCTAATGATTAAAAAAAGAAAAGTGAGTCAGTAGTAAGTCCTATGAACTTTAATAATGCAGATACCAATCTACATTCTACAATACCAAATTAATTAGAATATTCATGAATCAGAATGGAGATTCTAAAGATCATCATCCAAATGCACCAAAATTTAGAGTAAGATCGAACCACTATTAATGAAGGTATTCTACTGGGCTAGGATGCTTGTTGTTTGGATATGGAGCCATGGAAGAACTTGGACCCTTCCGTGTTAACAGTGATGGAAAAACACTCTACCCCAACCACTATGCATGGAACAATGGTAACAAAAATTCCTTTAATTACTATGTCCCATTCACATCACTTATAATCTTAGTCCCTGTCTTGCAGGTGCATGCCTAACCCTATAAAACCTTTGCTTTTGAGGTACTAACTGTTTTCTCCTGGAATTTTTTTTGCCTGAGATTTTTTGCTGCCAGCTATCCCTTCGGGACCACTCTTATGTATTATGTTAAAAGCACCAATTCAGAAATTTGTTGATTATGTAAGTCAGCTTTCCTCTTCCTTTTTGCTTTTTATTATTTATGCACCCTTATGCCACAAATCTCTTTATTTATCATACTAAATATGCAACCATCCCTTATTTTACTCCTAACTTGTTGTATAATTCATTCATGTCAGCTGCATATATGTTGCATAAAATAAATTGGTAAAGTAGACATGTGAATTATGCATCTGTTATCTCAAATCTTACATTTATTTTTATTTCTGTTATTGTTTTTTCCAGCTTTTAGGTGTTGGTGTCAAGCTTGTTGGCAATACAGTGTGGAGTACCCTCTTTCATCAATTCTTAATAGTGATGTCACGTGAGAAATCATTTTTCTTTTTGTTAAACAAGTCTTTATTATCATGTATTAGGTCATACCATGGGTAAAAACAGCCTTGCCCCTGGTTCCGGGGTTGTCACAAAATACTTGACTTTTTAACTTTGTTTGTGGTTTCATTTAGTAATAATCCTTCTGAGGGGGTGTTTGTTGGGCTGCTTCTTTCAATGTCATTAACAACAGTGGTAAGTAAAATCTTACTACTATGAACCTCTTTTGCTTAAACCTACCTTATTGACCTGTAGCTGATTAAACATTAAATTAATTATGCAGGTTTTGAAGTTTTTGATGGAAAAGAATAGTGTTAATGCTCTTCATAGAAAAGTATGTTGGTATTTTAGGAAATTTGGCTAATAATTTAGTTAATTATATAAAAAATGTTGAAATCTTACATTTGTCTACTATTGGAATGATTATTTGTAGTATTACATTTGTCTACTATTCGAATGATTATTTGTATAACATTAACTTTTGTGCAATGCATTGTATTATTTGTATATGGTATTTTATTTTCCATTATGTGACATAAAATGCAAATTTAATATGAAAATAAGTAAATCCATAAATAATTTTTTTTTTAATTTAAAATTACGATACGCAAAAATGTGTGTCATCTTCATTTATGACATGGCCTTTCTTGACAGGGGCTTTCTTGATACGCATTGCGTGTCATTAACACGCGCTTCGTAAGGTTACGACACGCGAATGCGTGTCGTCTTCCTTTATGACAGGGCCTTCCTTGATACGCATTGCGTGTCGTAACCGCGCGTCGTAAATGCGTGTCGTAAATGCGCGTCGTCTCTAGACGACGCGCAAATGCGCGTCGTCTATCTTTATGACATGGCCTTCCTTGACACGCATTTGCGCGTCGTCTGAGCCATTTACGACGCGCAATGAGCGTCGTAAAATGCCTTTTTTCTTGTAGTGTAGGGCGGATGGCCTTCCTAAGCCTTTTAAACATTTCTTATATATCTATGCATATATGGACATGCAATTTATAAGAAGTATAATAACGTTTAAACAAAAGTATTTAATAAGTAAAAGAGTTTGTAAAACATTTTGAAGTAAAACAGTTTGATAAACATTTTGAAACAGTGATGAAATCATTGGCTTGGTAGTTATTAATCACATGTGATTGATGTAATAACTAAAAGTATTCAACTTGTATCCCCCCCCCATAAAAGTATTTAAAACATTTAAAAGTATTTCAAAGGTTAATTAAAGCGGTATAAACTCACCTGTAGTGAGTGGTTCTGATGACAATGTTGGATTTGGTGCTAGGTGTCAAGTGGTGACTTAAGTACACGCGCGAATCCTATTTAGCATATATAGGCACATATATGGATTTAATTAGTGTTATGAACAACTAATTGATGATTTTGGGACCACCTTAGGGACTATTAAACACTTATAATGAAGTGTTACAATCATATATGATTGTATGAGGGTTTATAAGGCTATACAAGAGGGTGTATGGCCAAAATACACACTATATGTGTGTGTGCGGCCTAGTGTGCTGCCAGCACATGTGTGCGGCCCTGTGTGCGGCCATGTGTGCTGCCAGGTGGTGTGTGTTGCCATGTGTGCTGCCATATGAAGATCTTGGTGTTCTTGGTGTTCTTGGTGCCTTTTATGAAGATCTTCAAGGAGAATGGATGATACTTGAGAGGATTTTCGTGTTCTATGCTTGAAGAAGTGAAGGAAGTGTTCAAGAATGATCTAAGGGTGACATATATATGTAGAGTGTGCAGCTGGGAAGGTGTGAAGCCGCAAACAAGAGTGTGTGGCAGCACACTCAAGTGTGTAGCCGCACACTCCATGTGTTGGATTGTTTGGCCCGGTTTTGATTACTACACTTCGATTTAACCCCTTTTTAACACTCCTACTTAATTATATCATATTTAGAACGCTTCTTTAGACTCTAAAGGGTACTACCATATAGTAAAATAAGTCTAATATTGGAAAGAATTGAAGAGTGCATGTAAGAAGTTTTTCGGGTTGTCACATCATCCCCCTGTTAAGGGAATTTCGTCCCGAAATTTTGAGTTTAAGTTACTAGATTATTACAAATAACTAAGTAAAAAAGATGAGGATATTTCAGTTTCATCTAATCCTCGCGTTCCCAAGTGAATTCCGGCCCGCGCTTGGCGTTCCAGCGAACCTTCACAATCGGGATACTGCTTTGCTTCGTCTGCTTGACCTCTCAGTCCATGACTTCTACGGGTTCTTCCACGAAGTTGAGGCTCTCGTTGATCTCGATCTCGTCGAGTGGGATTACAAGAGTCTCGTCGGACAGACACTTTTTCAAGTTAGATACGTGGAATGTAGAATGTACGTTACGAAGTGCGTCGGGTAGGTCGAGTTTGTAAGCTACGGGGCCGATTATTGCAAGAATCTCAAAAGGCCCTACGTACCTCGGGTTAAGCTTCCCACGCTTTCCGAAGCGTATCAAGCCTTTCCAGGGTGAGACTTTGAGAAGGACTCGGTCTCCCACCTGAAATTCCAAAGGTTTTCTTCGTTTATTAGCGTAGCTCTTCTGTCGGTCTCTAGAGGCTTTCAATCGTTCACGGATCTGAACGATTTTCTCTGTCGTTTCCCGAATGATCTCCGGACCGGTGAGAGTACTGTCAGAAGCTTGCCCCCTGGTTAATTGGGTATCACCCACCTCAGCCCAGCACAGAGGGGATCTGCACTTTCGGCCGTAGAGGGCTTCAAATGGAGCAGCCTTGATGCTCGTGTGATAACTGTTGTTATAGGAAAACTCGACAAGGGGTAAATGAGTATCCCATGCCTTTCCGAAGTTAATCACACAGGCTCTCAACATATCTTCCAGTGTTTGGATGGTCCTCTCACTTTGCCTGTCGGTCTGTGGATGGTAGGCTGTGCTTATGTCTAGCCTTGTTCCCAGGGAATGTTGCAACGATTGCCAGAATCTTGAGGTGAACCTACTATCTCTATCGGAGATAATGGATATAGGAACACCACGGAGTCGCACGATTTCCTTAATGTATGTTCTCGTAAGTTTCTCCATCTTGTCAGTTTCTTTGATAGGCAGGAAGTGTGCAGACTTCACTACTAGAAAAACAGCCTTTTACGACGCTCATTGCGCGTCGTAAAAGGCTCAGACGACGCGCAAATGCGCGTCAAGGAAGGCCCTGTCATAAAGAGAGACGACGCGCATTTATGACGCTCATTTACGATGTGTGTTTACGACACGCAATGCATATCAAGGAAGGCCCTGTCATAAAGGAAGACGACTCACATTCGCGTGTCGTAACCTTACGACGCGCGTGTTAATGACACGCAATGCGTATCAAGAAAGGCCATGTCATAAATGAAGATGACACACATTTTTGCGTATCATAAATTTAAATGTTTAAAAAAAATTATATATTTATTAATTTTTAAATTAAATTTGCATTTAATTTCTCATAATAGAAATAAAATACTTTTTTGATAGATTTACTAATTTTCAAATTAAATAACACATTAAAAGTCTCATAATACAAAATAAAATACCATAAACAATAAAGATAATTCATTGCACTAAGGACCATGTTAACAAAAGAATATAACATTATATACCATAAGTACCCTCAAGTAATCAATCTCTTACAATGTTACTAAAAATACCCTCAAGTAATCAATGTCTTACAAAGTTAAGAGACTAAGTTGGTATGTAATATGGCACTAAGAAGCCCAAGAATTGTTTGTGTTTTTCCTGTTCCTGGTGGATCCTACATGGACAAAAGGTAAGAGTTAACATTTTCAAAGTACAATGCCTCAATAAGGAAATCAATGGTAAAAGGCAAATCTGAATAAGAACAAACTTTATACATATATACATGGAAGTATTGTAATACACAATAACAGCAACAAATACCAAATTACCCTTTGCTTACCTTTTCTTATGGCCACCTCCAAAAGTGAGAATTTGATAAAAGATTTAGGTCACGCATTCTCTCATCAAGCTCTGTATCCAAAAGTGAGAATTTGATAAAAGATTTAAAAAGTGGGAAAATATCAAGAGTATAGAGGATAATACATTAAGAAAAAAATTACCTTCACAAAGAGCAAGTTTCAACCTTCTTCCCCAACAATGTTTGAAAGCAAAAAGCTCATATATATCGATCTCTGCTAAAAGGATATCTATTGCTTGATGATCTTTCTGCAAATTGAAGTACAAAATATATTAGGCATATGATAATAAGGAGAGAATTATATTTTTGTTTTCGTTTTTTATTTTAATGCTCCTTTCACTGCTGTAATCCAACACATAACAGGATAAATAAATAAATAAAAACTAACAGAGATTAATGTTCTCTAAAATGAAGAACATGATATTTGATAAAAGAGAGAGTTAATTCAAAATTGATGGATGTTTACCTTTAAAAAAGGAAAAAAGACCATGAAATATGTATATTCCTGATAGCAGAGAAGGCAGTGACATTGAAAATCTTCATTTATCATGACAGATAACCATCCCCCAGTCCTTCTACCCACTTATATACTCCATTGCAACAAACAAAATATATAAAGAATTACCCAAAATGCCCCTCCCATTAATAAGCCCTTTATTCGTAGGATTTTCCCATAATACCCTTATCTAAAATATGTGGCAAGCTTTTTTGGTTAACTCATCAAGTCATTATGTCCAAATTAAGTCAAAAGGAAACAACTATATGTAGCTTTCTGGATTAAGTGCTTAACCCATTAAGCCTATTAAGATAAAAAAAAAAAAAAAGAAACAAAGTAAAACTAATAAAATATCATATTATTTTCCATTCAGATTCTATATATGTATATATATATATATATATATATATATATATATATATATATATATATATATATATATATATATATCATTTCACTTTCAAGACTTCAAGTTTTTAAAAAAATAAAAAATGCCAGTTTACAAAACTAAGCAATTTTAAGTTTAATAAAATATGGGAATACAAATCATCAAACTCACATCTGGACTTGTATGGCAATGATTCTTCTCCATTATGTATTCCATGTATCCCATCAAAAACCACACTAGGAGAACTTGTATAGATAAGCCTCTTCATATTAAGTTTAGTACAAGCATCAATTATGTTCTTAGTACTTGTAAATCCAAAAACAAAAGTTAATACTCTATTAGAAATTAACTAACTATGTTTATTATCTTTCTTTTTACCTGTAATTATTATTATTAAATAATAATTAAAACTTAGGATGTGAACAATAATATATATATCCATGGGTCCTACACAATATCAAATAAGGAAACTTACTAGCCCAATTACAGCAGAGACTACAATGGCTGCTAGAGCACACTGTAAAAAAAAGTCAACAATAGGTGAAGTGAAGTCAAGATAGAAAATAAAAAGTTTTAATAACTGTATTATATGTACCTGAGGTATAAATTCAAACAATGGTGTTATGAATAATAAAGCTAGAGCAAGAAGGAAGTCAAGAATATATATTAGGATAGAAATAAAAAATAAAATTTAATGAAATATTAATCAGTACAGGTGTAGCAGCTGAACCAGGGTTATAACTAGCAGGGGATCCTGAGCATATGGTCCATTGCTTCCCGCCATTCCAATATGTCCCGAGTTATTGCTTCCTAGCTTTATACTGTTGAAGTGGGTATTTAGAATTAGAGGCAGCAGCCACTGGTAGTGCTGGATACATGCCACCACCTTGCTGTGGTTGTTGTAGGAATGTCCCATTGCTTAAAAACTGATAGATAGCAGTCAGTGAAGGGACATAAAATGGGGAAAAAGATTATTAGAACCTGAAAAACAAAAAACATGAAACAAAGTAAAATTTCACAATAATTTTAGCTTCTTATATGGAGATGATAGAAATTCGTAATTTTTACCTGCATTTCTGGTGGGCCCTAGCCAGATAGAATTTTCAGAGGGATGAATGGAACTTACTTTCCCATTAACATGAGTTTCAGGCATAAAGTAGTTATTGCGTTCATGAACAGTATTTAACTTTACATATGTTCTCATACTTCCTGATATTTGCTTATGTGGAACACTAGTTTGACCAGAATCCCCTACAGAGGGTAAAAAGGTAACCTGATGCTGCTATGTATATAAGCATAACACTTTTTGGAGGGAGGTCATCACAAATTGCAACCAATACCTGCACACACCAATCACATTAGACTCTGTTTATGTTGCAGTAATGGAATGGAATGAACAATTACGTTCCTTGAGCATCTTTAAAGGGTTTCCAAGTGAAAGTGGAATGAATTTCTATATGAATTGTTTTCATGTTATACGTACATAAGATATATAGTTAGTTTTGATTCTACTTTATACACCATTTGATAAGAGCGTCCACTATAGGAGAACTTTTTGGTGGAGCTTTTACATGAAAAAACTTAAAATGAAAAGGTTCATTATATCTCCACAATAGGAGAGCTTTTTCAGTTAGTTTTTATGTGATGTTTGTATAAGTTTTCGATTTATAAATGTTTGAAAACCTATGGGACCCACCACTTCCACAATCATTGAAAATAGGTAATTGTTGTTGGGTGACAGCTATGGAGCTTTGCATGACTCCGTCGGTGTGTGTGGCGGCTGTTGGTGTTGGACTGCCGAAAAACTAAGCTTTTGTTGTTCCAGATTCTCACCCATACTCAATCACCTTGATGTATTGTAATAACCTTGTAGAAGAGTTAAATAATAAGCCAACAATTGCATTTAAAAAAACCAATTTACATGTATATAACATCAAAAATATATACGCAGAGTATTATGCACTTAACAAATGGATTAGAATGAAGAATGACCAATAGAGTAGTAGTGACATTAACACTTGTCTTTTTATCAGTCAAACACATAATACATGATAGGTGATTTTATACAAAAAAATTGAAATAAACAAAGAGTATAGTGTTTTTTTTAAATACCTGCAATGGAACTATGTTGACAACAGGCTGTAAGCAGTCAACAACAAGAGGAACTTGAATTACTTTGCAATATAAAACACCTTCAATGCACCAAAGGTAAACAATAGTAGGTTCACCATCATCCACACATCTTTTAATTCTAAAATCTTTATCCCAAAGAAATTTCCTTTATAAAAAAATCTTTTCTTTTACTAAAACAAAGGTGAAGAAGTCAACAATGGCATGACATTCCATTTTGGAATCCACGACAGCAAAGTAAACAACTGAGTACACCACATTACATGTTTAATCAATTAGAAAACTAGAAAAATAGATAGTAACAAAGTGACCGGGCACCACACGTAAGTGTTATCAGCCTTGAATCTCAGTCCAAAACCCATAAAATTAGTTTTTTTAAACAGACATGAAAATGATAACCATAAACAATATACTGCTACTTATCATAACCCATATCATATATTCTAGATAGAAGAGATGAAGTAATAGTAAGGCGTAAGCATCTGACTAAAAAATATTTAAAAATGAAAAGCTCATAAAAGAAATAAATGAATTTTGGATTTAAGCCCTTTACCTGGATAGATTCCAGATTAGCATTCAGACAAGAAACAAATAATAGAGTTGTAATTTGGACTTAAAATTTACTGTTTTAGCTATTCTATGTCAATTCTTTCATTCATGTTACAATTAGAAAATCACAGGCTAGCTTATATGAAAGTTTCAGGGATATGTATTATGCATAATGTCTCTCCATACATACATACACTTCATGTCACATGAGTTATCTGAAAGATTCATGTTTTTTTATAAAACATTGAAATATTATCTAAAAGTTGTTGAGCCTCCTTGTACCCATGTATCATTCAATCACAAATAAGGTGGTTATGATGGATTCTTAGCTAACTCGGTCATATTTTCAACAAACCCTTAACCAAATCCTTCATCACATATATTTTACTTTCCTTTTTCTCTATCTTGTTCACCTATATCTCCAATACCCCTTTTCACCCTAATGTGTGAATCTCAATGGAACATTTTTAGCTAAAAAGTAAGAAAAATGTATTGACAACTCATACCATTTTGCAAGAAAGGCACATACATGAAGACAGGGGCCATGATTCGATAATCAAATATTGCAAAACTCAGTGAAGCAAATAATCAAACACTTAGTGGGCAATAAAAATCCAACACATTAAAATAAAAAAATAATAAAAAAAACTTGCACCAGACATGGAAATAAAAAATAAAAAGAAGCTTGAACACAATAAAAAGGAAGTAAGTGGTTGGGGATGATGATGAACAGTTAGTGATGATGGATTTATTTTCAACATATGATTTACCTTGAGATCCAAAATTAGCATGAAGAATAGGAATCACTCTGATAACCCTGTTGCAAAGACTTTCCCACATCATTATGCTTGTCAAAATAATAAATTACATCAATGAAACTGTAAAATAACATGCAGTTTAAGAAGCAATTAGCGTTAATTTTGAATTGGGGAAACAAACCTTAGTTCTTTTTTCTTCGTCATGGAAAAGCACACAAACGGAAGGATGTGTATGATGTTTTCCTTCAAGATCTTCGCCTTCAAAGGTACACGATTCATCTCCATTTTATCATGCTTCCCTACCGATTCCTAATCGAAAACCATGATTTCTAGAGCTTGAACTTTAGGAGGGGGAAGGAAGGAAGCGTCGTAACTAGAGCAAGAGGGAAACAAAAATGGAGGATAAAAAAGAAGCGGGTTTTCAAATGCTTGGGGATTTCATTTTCCCCAGTATCTACTAAAACCCTGGCCTAGCACGTGCTAGAGAGAAGGGAGGTGGCGATGGCTTAGGGTTTACAGAGAGACGGGAGGTAAAGAATGAAGGGAGATCTAGAGGAGAGAGTATCAGAGAGAGGAGAGTGGATTGCAAGGATGAAAGATAGATAGAAGATTTCAAAACAAGGCGGGTTTTCAAAATTTTGGGGATTTCGTTTCCCCCTTGTCTACTAAAAGCGCGTTTCATTAAAATTAAAAAGCGACAGGTAAAGACGACGCGCGTTTAAGATAAAGCGCCCTCCGTGTTTTTAATTTTTTTTCTTGAGACACTAAATTAAGGGCACGCAGTAATGCGTGACATAAATCCTAAATTTTTTTGAAGAGATGACACTATTTTAAGGGCACATCCTTTTGCGTATCATTAATCAGCGCGTGTCGTAAAAAGCGCGTCATTAAAGGTCTATTTTCTAGTAGTGCTTGGTCAATCTATCGACGATGACCCATATGGTATCAAGTCCACCCGTTTTCTTGGGCAACTTGGTTATGAAATCCATAGTGATCCGTTCCCACTTCCATTCTGGGATCTCTGGTTGTTGTAGTAAACCAGAGGGTTTCTGGTACTCGACCTTGACCTTTGCACAAGTAAGGCATTTACTTACGAAGGTAGCAATCTCTGGTTTCATATTAGGCCACCAGTATAGCTTTTTAAGATCCAGATACATCTTATCTGAACCTGGGTGGACGGAATACCGAGTGTTGTGCGCCTCGGTCATGACCAAGTCTCGGAAACCACCGTGCTTCGGGGTCCAAATCTGGTTCATGAAATATAGAGCTCTGCCACCCTTGGCTTCTAAGTTCTTATCCATTCCTCTGAGGGATTCACTCGCCACATGTTCAGGTTTCATAGCTTCAAGTTGAGTCGCCTGAATTTGTTTAGACAAGTGCGAATGGATAGTCATCGTCAACGACGTGACTCTTCGACCAGAATATTCCTTCTGACTTAGGGCGTCTACTAATACGTTGGCTTTACCATGGATGATAACGAATATCGCATTCGTAGTCATTGAGTAGCACGACCCATCGTCGTTGTCTCATGTTGAGCTCCTTCTGATCGAATATGTGTTGTAAACTCTTGTGGTCGGTAAAAATAGTGCTTTTTGTGCCATACAAGTAATGTCTCCAGATCTTCAGGGCAAACACAACTGCCCCCAGCTCAAGATCATGTGTGGTGTAGTTGACTTCGTGTGTCTTCAGCTGTCTTGAGGCATAGGCGATGACTTTACCCCGTTGCATCAGGACACAACCGAGCCCTTGGTTTGACGCATCGCAATAGACCACGAAGTCTTCTATCCCTTCGGGTAGGGATAGTATTGGTGCGGTGCACAAGGCTCGCTTGAGCGTTTGAAAATCTCTCTCTTGTTTCTCTTCCCAGTCAAAGGCCACGCCCTTCTGGGTTAGTGTTGTAAGAGGTTTCGCAATACTGGAGAAGTTCTGTATGAATCTGCGGTAGTAGCCAGCAAGGCCTAAAAATTGACGAATTTCTGTAGGCGTCTTTGGTGCTGACCAGTTCTCAATAGCCTTAGTTTTGGATGGATCCACGTGGATTCCCTCTTTGCTTACCACATGTCCTAAGAATTCGACTCTTCGGATCCAAAATTCACATTTCGAGAACTTCGCATAGAGCTTCTCCGTTCGTAAAGTTCTTAAGATATGTCGTAGGTGACTGTCATGCTCTTCCTTACTCCGGGAGTAGATCAGAATGTCGTCGATGAAAACAATTATGAACTGATCCAAGTAAGGTCGGCATACTCGATTCATCAGATCCATGAAAACTGCGGGCGCATTGGTCAATCCGAATGGCATCACCACGAACTCGTAGTGTCCGTAACGAGTCCGGAAGGCTGTCTTCGGAATATCTTCCTCTAGCACTCGTAACTGGTGATATCCGGATCTCAGATCAATTTTGGAAAAGTAGTTCGCCCCTTGTAGTTGGTCAAATAGATCGTCTATGCGAAGCAGAGGGTAACGATTTTTGACCGTCAGTTTGTTGAGTTCTCTATAGTCGATACACATACGGAATGATCCGTCTTTCTTCTTAACGAACAAAACCGGTGCTTCCCAAGGCGAGAAGCTTGGTCTTATGAAGCCCTTGCTGAGCAGTTCGTTAAGTTGACCAGATAATTTCTGCATCTCTGCTAGTGCTAATCGGTATGGCGACTTAGCTACTGGGGTAGCTCCTGGAATTAAGTCGATTCTAAACTCGACCTGTCGTTGCGGAGGAAAACCTGGTAGCTCTTCTGGGAAAATGTCGGGGAAGTCACTCACTACTGGAATGTTCTTTAGTTCTTTCGTTTCTAGGCTTGCATCGACAACGTGAGCAAGGAACGCGCGATATTCCTTACGTAGGTACTGTTGTGCTTGAATACTTGAAATAATACGAAGACTTGTACTGGGTTTGTCACCGTAGACGATAAGGGTTTCGTTAGACGGGAGATTTAGACGGATTGCTTTCTCGAAGCACATGATGTCGGCATGATGAAGACTCAACCAATCCATGCCGATGATAATGTCGAAGCTTTTAATGGAAACCGGCATGAGGTCGATTGGAAATGAATGGTTATCTAGAGTTAAGGTACAACCTAAGTATATGCTCTTGGTGCTTTCAGTTTTCCCATTAGCCATTTCTATCGTGAATTTCTCTTTAAGTGCGTGAGGTTGATGTTTAAGTATGTGAGCAAATTTATGGTTTACGAAGCTTCGTTCCGCTCCACTATCGAACAGAATGCATGCATAGGAGTTATCGAGAAGGAACATACCAGTCACCACCGTCGAGTCAGCAACTGCTTCCCCATGGCTTATTGCCAGTACTCTCCCCGATCCACCTGTATTCTTTGCTTTGGGGCAGTCCCTCTTGAAGTGGCCTGCTTCACCACATCCATAGCAGGTTGGGCTCACGCCTGAGCCAGGGACTTGAGTGATCGGTCTTGTTGGAGACCTACAGAAACGGACAGTGTGTCCTTTCTTGTCGCAGTTAGAACACTGCATTTCACGGCAGGGGCCGTTGTGGTGGAAGTTGCATTTGTTGCACTTAGGCAAACTTCCTGCATACTGCTTCACCGGGGCAGTAGCAGCAGTAGGGGTTATTGCAGCATGTACAGCCACAATTTGCTGCTTTTTGGCAATTCGCTGCTTCTTCTTGTCATCCCAGAATTTCCGCTTAGTGTCAGCGGGTTTGGAGGGTTCCGGGATGGCTAGGGTTGTTGTCGCTGTTGGGGATTGAATTCCATGGTCAACGAGTCGTTGTGCCAGTCGCTTGGCACTGTCGAAAGTAGTGGGGTTTGATGATAGAACATTTCCTTGGTACGGAGGCACCAGCCCCCAGATGTACCTTTCGATCTTTTTCCCTTCAGTAGGAATCATATTGGGGCAGAGAGCCACCAGTTCGCTAAATCTGGCGGTGTAAGCGACCACGTCGGTGCCCTTCATGGTCAGGCTCCAAAGTTCCTGTTCCAATTTCTGTATTTCGCCCCTCAGGCAGTACTCCTCAATCATGAGGTCTTTCATTGTTTCCCAGCCCATGTCATTGGCTCCGACGAGAGTTAGAACTTTAACGTGGCCATTCCACCACGTCAGGGCTTTTCCTTCAAAGGTGCATGCGGCATATTTAACTTTGTTTGCAGCAGGGCATGAACAGATTTCGAAGACAAGGTGTCTAAGTCCATAACAATATTTAACTTCCAAAGTATGATCTGTTGGATAAGGTATCTAAGTCCATAACAATATTTGGTATGTACTTGACCCGAAAGTAGCATGGTCCATTTGGGTTGCACTTCACCGGAACAATTTGAAGGATGGACTTTTGAGAAGAGGATAATTATGATTTATTAATATATTATGTCACACCCCAAAACCAAGAACGGCGGAAACGTTCTGGGGCGGAGGATGTCATGTAAAGTATCACAACACAGTAAATGTAAATAAGCAAACAACATCATCCATTGCATTAAATATATAATTTTAATACAAGTGTGTTCTGTACAGTTATAGACACCAAAAATAATGTAAGTCAAAATAAAGAGATGAGTCCTGAATGCGCTCCATCTTCTCAAAAGCTGGTCTCGGTACCTGTCTATTGATGACCTGAGAATACAAGTTATTTTGAAAGAGTTTATCAGCATTAAGCTGGTGAGTTCATAAGTATTTTAGTGTCGGTGTTTGTTATCAAAACGTTTGAACATGTCTTCATTGTAGGTTTGTAGAATGTATGTAAATGTTTGTAAGTGTTTGTAAAAGTTTAAATCTCTCAGAAAAACCTATATTTTCCATTAAAAGTAGCCTTCTCCCAAGGTGTAACTGTTTTGTACGTCTGTTTATCGTAAAAGTGGGTAATTTTCCAAGTGTAACTATCATTATCAAAATATAGTTTATACATTATTATTTAAGTGAAATAGTCACTAAATGTATATATAAAGGAAAAATTACTGTAGTACTTGTAGTATTGTATTATGATAACTACTGTTGTACTATCTACCTTAAACCGGATTTTCGTGTTCTATGCTTGAAGAAGTGAAGGAAGTGTTCAAGAATGATCTAAAGGTGACATATATATGTAGAGTGTGCGGTTGGGAAGGTGTGAGGCCGCAAACAAGAGTGTGTGGCCGCACACTCAAGTGTGTAGCCGCACACTCCATGTGTTGGAGTGTTTGGCCCGGTTTTGATTCCTACACTTCGATTTAACCCCTTTTTAACACTCCTACCTTTATTATATCATATTTAGAACGCTTCTTTAGACTCTAAAGGGTACTACCATATAGTAAAATAAGTCTAATATTGGAAAGAATTGAAGAGTGCATGTAAGAAGTTTTTCGGGTTGTCACATATTATAAGTTCTAATATATTTATTTGAAATAATATTATTTAATTAGTATTGATCAATAATTAATTTGGAGTTAATTTTATGATCAAAAGAGACTAATTAAATATATAGGGATTGATTTTGTAAATCATTCATTCTTATAACGTGGGCTAATGATCCATGATTCCTTATGTTGGGCTAAACCCATGTAGTGACCCATGGATACTCCATGGAGGTTAAAACCCATGGAGCATGAGGAATGTGGAAAGTCATGCACATTAGGGTTTGCATGGTGTAACCCTAATGTAGCCACACTATATAAGAAGCCCTTTGGTTCATGAAATCGGCACCTAGAGTCCTTATAAGAGTGATAGCCGATTTTGAGTGCATATTATCTCCTCTCAAGTTCTTCCATTTGTTGGTGGTGATTCGTGGTTCCACTTGAGGCATTCACACTATTGGTGCTAGGCTCTTAAAGCTTCAAGGTTTCAACTACACTAAAAGGAATGTCATCTAACTAGATTTTTGTAGTATAGTTACTCCATGGTATGCTAGTTAGGATAATGCTTTGGAATTTTGAAAGTTTGCATGTATATTAGAGAAAACATAGATCCAAAGCATCTAAGGTTATATGTACACCATAGGAGTGTTAGAATGCTCAAAACCCATCTGTGGTATCAGAGACTAGGATTGTTTTCCAATATACTTGACGCTACTTGCTTGGAAATGCTTTAAAAATCAAATTTCAACTTTTTGGACAGTGGACTCGCCGAGTCCACTGGGGAACTCGTCGAGTCCCTTCACAATTCTGACCAACTCGTTGAGTTGGTTCATACACTCGACGGGTTGGAGCTCCAGAGTGCAAATTTTCGAGTTTTATTATTGGAATTGGACTAGGATCATTACCCTAAACTGTTTTTGAACTTATAAACCTGTTTTTGATGTAGTAATGATCATGCTAATCCAATTTAAAAGATAATTGTCAAAAGTTTCATGTTTTGTATTGAAGGGCCAATATATATGGTTTGGGCTAGGCATCAATGTATGGATGAGTTAGGGCATTTGTCAATGTATTTTGGAGTCTTTTGTGTATGTTTGATGTTTTCGGTCTAGGAAGCTTTTGGATAAGGTGTGACCGAAAACCAGTTTTTGGTCTGCTAACCGAAATCTGTTTTCGGTCCTTGTCAGTATATATAGGTGTCAGGCTGTCAGGGTATTGAAACAGTTGTACTTTGCTAGTTTTCGGTCCCTAAGTTGTATCAGACGGTTTCAAGTGTTTAATCGTATGCAAGCTCAGTTTCATTCATCTTCTACTCCATTTATTCTTTGTTTTCTTATGCTTGATTGATCATTGGTGAAGATCCTTCCATCTAGGACCTTACAATTCCGGTAAATGAAGTTTCATGTACTCCATCTTGTGAAACTACTATTAAATTTCTCCGAGATCAAATTGATTTATTAAAAAGAGAAAATGAGGATCATGACCATGTTTTTGGGGCTTCAGTTCAAACAATGTTCAACCGGAATCCTGATTCATCAAGCCAAATATGTAGACGATATGCTCGAGAAGTTCGAGTTCAGTGACGCTAAACCTGCTTTGATGCCCATGGCTGAGAGACCACTGCTGACTCCTGATCTTGAAGGCGAATCCGTAGATTAAACGTACTACAGATCAATGATTGGATCGCTGATGTATCTGACTGCTAGTCACCCGGACGTTATGTTTGCGGTCTGTCAATGCACGCGCTACCAGGCTAATCCTAAATTGTCTCATCTTATTGTTGTTAAAAGGATTTTTCGGTACCTCAAAGGCAACCCAAAACTGGGTCTTTGGTATCCGAAAAATTCCGAATTTGATCTTTATGCTTTTGCAGACAGCAATTATGGAGGTTGCGAGCTTGACAGGAAATCGACTTCAGGCGGATGTCAATTTCTCGGAGATAGGCTGGTGACTTGGCAATGCAAGAAGCAGAATACTATCTCGACCTCAACAGCAGAAGCAGAATACGTAGTTGCGTCTGCCTGTTGTTCTCAAGTCATATGGATCCAACATCAACTGTTGGATTACAGTTTGAATTTCCAAGAAACCCCTATATTCTGTGATAATGAGGCCGCAATCCAAATTGCTAAAAATCCGGTCCAGCACTCAAAAACCAAGCACATCGACATCAAATTTTATTTTATCAGAGATTGTTATGAGCGCTCGCTCATTCGGCTAGAACAGGTTCACATTGATAATAATGTGGCGGATCTGTTCACCAAGCCGTTTAACAAAGCTCGATTCGATGTGCTGGTAAACTTTTTGAAAATGATTCGCTTTGAGGATTAATTTTTGTTTAGGTTAGTTTAAATTTTCGCATTTTAATTTCATTCTCTCTCATGCACAAATTTAGGGGGAGAAATAAACAAAAACCAAAAAAAATTATTAGAAAATTAAAAATCCAAAAACAATAGAAAATCAGAAAATCCAAAAACATTAGAAAAATAGAAAAATCAAAAATATTTCTGAAAAGTGATGTGATGGGAAGTAATATAAAACTAGTGATAACATGCAATCTGAGTCTGTGTAGTACCAAAGCTGAATTGTCTAGGCTCTGTGTTCGATGCGTTGGTAGGCACGAGAAGTTTAATGGACTTGACTAGGTACAGATGAACTTAAGGAATCTAGAGACTTGATAAATCTTGACCTAGATAATTCCGTTTAGCCTAACCATATGATGCTTGGTTAGGTTGAGCAGGGAGATATACATGAGAATCCACCAGTCACATTAAAGAACCCGTATCTAGAATTGTGGTTTAACTCTTCCTCGATGTACAGATTTTGTCCTTAATTTCGGTATTGATGGGGCGGCTGGGGAATTCCGATAAAGTAGGTCTGTAGGAAATTATTTTCTTTCTCTCCTACAGTTAGTCATATGTTGCCTCCTCTGTGTGACCGAAAGATCCGACCTGGACTGTAGCATATGCAACTCTATTTCTCTGCATCTTCTATCTATGCAATTCTTCCTATCTGTTAGCCATATGTTGTCTCCTTTGCGTGATAAACAATCCGACCTGGCTCACAGCATATGCAACCTTCTACTTCTAAATCTCTCTGAAATTCTAGTCAGTCATATGTTTCACTCTCTGCGTGATTGAAAGATCCGACCTGAGTATACGACATATGCATTCTAAATCTATCTTCTCTATGAATAATAGTATGTTCACCTAAAGTAAGGAATATCTCGGAAGTTCTTGATTATTAGGGTATGTTAGGAAGCGGGAAACATGTTCTAGTACATCTAAAATTGAACAATTCTAGATTGTCTGTAGATCTCGCTGCTCAATTTAGGTGGACAACAATATCCTTGGACGTCGTCAGATAAGTGGTCCTTAGGTACTTTTATCTAGTAACTTAGGATCAATCTGTCCTGTCACTGATAGCATTCCTAAAATTTGTCACAATTTCTAGTGCTTAAGTGGACCACAATACCAGTGATCGACCAGATCTATTCATGAAAGAAGAGGTACTGATAAATGAAAAAGGTTGTCTAACAACTTTGATCCCATATCAAGAAGGTCTTCAATTTCAATACAGAGGATTAATTTTAGGTTGAATTAAAATTTTAGTTTTTTTATTTATTTTTATTTTATTTTATTTTCCTTTTTTTGGATTGATAAATTTCAGAAAAATGTTTTTATTTTATTATTTTTATTTTTATTTTTTCTTATTTTTTCTTTCTTTAAATTTTTTTTGGATTGGTAAAATTTAGAAAAATTTATTTTATTTATTTTATTTTTATTTTATTTTATTTTGAAATCAATCCTCCAAGAGTTTCAATTTTAAAATGGTTTTAGGTATTGGACCTCACATTTTTCCAGGTGCAGCCCACCGGATACGGATCAGGTATATAAGGGAATGGGGATACCGAAAATCAGTTCTTCCCTCATTTTCTTCTGTATACCGAAAACCTCTCAAATCCTCTCTTAGTCTCGAAATTTTTTTGTGTTGTTTCGCAAAATTAACTTGTTTTTCTTGAAGGTATGATGATTTCGATCACAACTATGCTCTTATCGTTGAGAATCAACCGTGAAATCGTGGCCAAATCGTGAAAAAGAGAACTGTCGGTGAGCTTTCGGTCGAAGCCATTTTCGGTCCATCGGCTAACCGACTTTCAGTCAAGCCGAGCCGTTTTCGGTCAAGCCGGCTTAGACGGCTTTCGGTTGAAGTTGTGTTCGGACATATCGGCTCATTTAATCCTTTTCAGTTCTAATTGGCTTTCGGTCTACACTAGTGTTCGGCCCATGAGTTTTCGGTCTAACTGTCTTGCCCGAGAACCCATGCTTGTCTAATAAAATTCAATTTAAAATGGCCAATATTAATGGATTTAATTGAGAAAATAATTTTAATTTATTATAATCAAATGTTTTCTCACCTGGCTTGTTTTGTGCAAATAAAATGGCAAGTCTCAAAGTTGCAGAAAGTCACAACGTGTTCATTCTTCTTGATGATCCTCCAATAGCACACAACGAGTTCAAATCAATGATGTACAGGCTAAGGGAGTGTTGCATCTCAACTGCACTTACCTAGAACCCCATCATTTATCTGAACCTGATCAACGAATTCTGGAGATCTGCAAGTGTCAAGACTGGAGACAATGGATCAGTGAAGATTGAGGCTTCTATCAGGGGACGCAAAGTTGTTATCTCTGAGCAATTCATTAGAGATATCTTGAAGATTGATGATCAAGCTGCTTACCCGACTAATATAGATCTGAGAGTTGTTGAAGAGCATGATCTCACAAACGTGGCGGTTCAGAGTGAATTTAGTGAGGGAACTACAGAAGAAGATACTGAGACTGAAGGAGGAGAAGAGGATGAGTATGAGAATCTTGATATGTCTGGTTACGACGAAGATGATGTTTCGATGCATTTTACTGGACTTGAGCACCCTTTGCCAAATGAAGACCTCGATGACTTCCTCAAAGATATCGATGATGGTGCTAATTCAACACCGGAGATAAGGGAGAAAGCTGACGATCGAGAAGTTGAGCCTCCGGTTACCGTTCAAGCGACTGATTTTTCAACTCATATGGACACATCACCAGGGATTCCTCCCCTTGATTATGTGGTCCCTACATCCGAGCCAATTACAAGTGATACCCAGTTTGTCCTGACCTCCCAGTCCCCGATGAAAAGACGCAGAATTGATCCAAGGGTGAGACTAGTTTTTCCTGACCCAACTCAAACCACATAGACTCATCCATTTACAACATTTGCTCCATCCTCATATGTGCCCATTCAAGAGAATCCCAGCTCTATCCATGAAGCTGGTGGTTCGTCTGTTGGCCTGAGATCGTCTGTTCCAAGGCCTTATCATGATACTGTCTCTGAGAGACTAGTTATTCATTTGGCTCAGCCATTAAGTCCAACACACCCCTCACGCGGAAAAGGAATATCCTTTGAGGAAGGTATATCTGGAGATGATGACGCCTCAGTGCCTGAGCTGAGAAAGGAGATTAGTGTGCTGAACCAGAAAAATATCGAGCTTGATATCAAGGTTACAGACCTTCAAATTGAGAACGCCAAGCTCAATATTCAAATTACTGATCTTCTTGAAGATAAAGCTCAGAAAACAAAGCATCTTCAGACGCATTTTGGTTTGTTGACCGCCAGCTATTATGATTTGAAGAAGAAGCTGGAAGAAAAATTTGTTGACAAATTTCAAATCATCTGTCAATGAGCCCAGAGTCTATCTTCCCAATCAAGATGCTCCCATAGTTCCACCTTCTACAAGAACAACCACGATTGTCCATCGTTTTGACAAGGAACCAGCGTAGGCTCCTAATTTCGTGGCGTTAAAACGTGCTAAACTAGCTAAGTCTGCTGAGAAGGGTTACTTTTTGTTCAAGAGGAGCTCGGATCAGAATGCTCCCGTGGATCAACCAAACATCACCTTTACGGATCTTGGAGAAAATCGCTTCAGAGACGTTTATGGTGATAGGTCTAGGATCATCTCATGGGGATTCCATGACCCTCTGAAAATGTGGATTGTAAGAAGGAAGAGTGGGAATACCGAATTGTATAAAGATGCTCACGACTTCCACTCTTGCACCAGGGTTGATCTTACAGAATTGTCTAAGGCTCTTTTTTCAAATCCATCAAATGAACCCAAGGCGAGACAGTTCAGTTTATTTTTGGAAGGTCAAGTGGCATTGGGCTTTCCCTCAATGAAAACTATAGAGTCTATCATCACGGTATACCCGAGTGTCATTGATCCCAAAACCAATCAGCCTCTTCGGTCTGTGATGTGACCTGCTACAATCCATGCAATATTGAGTGTTTGATGAAACTACAGCTTCTGTTGTCATCAAACTTAAACATGGATGTATTTGTCTATATGACAAGAGGGATCTACTATAGTTTGGAAAGTGGGATATACATCAGCTTTCTATTCATCAGATCAAGGTGGCTGAGGACATTTTTGAGTCTGTTGCTAAGGAATACACTGCTATGGTTGCTGATATTATTCAAAAGGAGATGTGGAATGGAGCTATAGGAAAGTCAGACGTGATGGTGGTTGATAAAGACTGAATCATGCTAGCCCCAAACCAAGGGGGAGATTGAAGGGCCAATATATATGGTTTGGGCTAGGCATCAATGTATGGATGAGTTAGGGCATTTGTCAATGATTTTGGAGTCTTTTGTGTATGTTGATGTTTTCAGTCTAGGAAGCTTTTGGTTAAGGTGTGACCGAAAACCAGTTTTCGATCTGCTAACCGAAATTTGTTTTCGGTCCTTGTCAGTATATATAGGTGTCAGGCTGTCAGGGTAGTGAAATAGTTGTACTTTTCTAGTTTTCGGTCCCTGAGTTGTATCAAACGGTTTCAAGTGCAAGCTCAATTTCATTCATCTTCTACTCCATTTCTTCTTTGTTTTCTTATGCTTGATTGATCATTGGTGAAGATCCTTCCATCTAGGACCTTACATGTATTAGTTTACATGGTTAGGCTAATTGCAGTAATTTTTTTATTTGAATTGTCTTGTTCATATGAGTTTTATTGAATCTTCTATGAATTATTTTATTATTGTGTTAATTAAATAATGTTTTAAATGATTTTAATGGACTCCATAAATTGTCCTCAAGTTATGGATGTTATTAAACATGAAAGGTTTTTCTATTAAAGATATCATTAAACTCATATGTTATGAACTTGAAGAGTTTTGACAAGTTTCAAAACGTGCCCTCAAGTTTTGGAATTTGTAAAGTCTCACTAAATGAAACTTTAATTCCAAGCCTTGTAATTTTAAAAGTTAAAATTCAACCCTTATACTATTATAATATTATAGGTTTAATACTTATATATGTATAAGACAAATTAGTTTTACCGTTAGTAGGCCTCATTCACGAAGTCGGTCTATAAGGGGGGTATAAGGTTACTGCCTATAAAATGGTGGTTTAATAGGTGCCCACTCTCACCCACCGCTTCCTTGACTGGTGGAGGTTCGTTATCCGAATGGGTAGGACAAAGACTATAATTCTCATTAAAAGTATAATGATTATACTATAAAGTAACTAAACCTTTTATAAATTCTCAGTCTTAGTTACAATAGGAAAATGTGAAATTGATGCTAATCCATGAAATTACACTTTGCACCTTACCAAGTCGTTGATGGAGCGTGTGTGGTTAACCGGCACATTAACTTGGACTAGTAAAGGTGGCAAAGGGTAGCTTAATGTTTATCATAAGGTCAATGGAGCGTGTGTGGTTAACCGACACATTGATTAAGGTGGTAATTGACATTAAGATTACCAAGTACATTTGCATGGTTATTCACACCTTGTTTGTGATCCTCGATATCCCAGTTACAAACCTGAAGGGCATAATCGAGATTTAAACATGTCATTGAATTTTTCAATGAATCTCAAAGGATCTAGGAATTTCAATCCAATTAAAACTTAATAACAATTTCGTTTTTCATGGTGGAAATTGGTAAATCGTCATTTAACTACCTTGAAATATTTTGCAAATTGGGTTACGGCATCCCTCTTCCAAATTGTAAAATATTGTGCTGGGTCCTAGCCTTAATATTTCATTTTGGGTGTTATATTAAGGACTCTTTATCTAATCTAAACTTTATCTTTCTTTCTTTCCATATGTCTTCCAACACTGCTTCTGGCTCAAACCCTACTGGGTCCTTCTCTCTCATGAACCTTTGTAGGAGAGTCATCTTTTATGGGACTAATTTCAATGATTGGATTAGGAACATCAGGATGGTCACTCGCTACAAGGACAAGGAATATGTCCTCGACAAGGAGCTTAAGGAAATCAATGAGTCTGTTGCTACTCCTCAAGAGATTGTTGATTTCAGGGCACATGAGAAACGTGCCACCAAGGTAGCTTGTATCATGCTTGCCACCATGTCTCCTGAACTCCAAAAGTCCTATGAGGACTTCTACCCTTTTGAGATGCACCAGGACCTGATGGAAAGATACCATCAGAGTGCTCATCAAGAGCGGTATGAAATCATCTGCTCCATCATTACAACAAAGATGAAGGATGGTGAACCCATCACGGGCCACTTGCAGAAAATGAAAAGGTTTGTGGACTGTCTGCTCAAATTGAATGTGAACTTTGATGAGGAGCTGGATATAGATATTATTCCACACTCCTTACATCCATGTTATGATCAATTCCGCATGACTTATCATATGAACAAGGAGGAAGTCACTTTGAGCAAGCTTCAGGGCCTTTTGAGGAATGGAGAAAGTGGTCTCAAAGATAAATCTGCTATAACCACTCCTACCTCTAAAGCCCCTGTTTTGGCAATTGGTCAAGGTAAGGGGAAGAACAGGAAGGCTCCTTCCAAGAGCCGCAAGGGAAAGTCTCTTGATGGATCCTCTTCAGGTGGAACCAAAGGAGGTTCTGCTACTCCCTCGACCATCCCAAAAGAATCAGAGTGTTTCTATTGCCATGAAAAGGGGGCACTGTAAGTGAAGCTGCCTCAAATACTTGCAGGATGTCAAGGATTGGAAAGTTAAACTCACCCATGCAAGTATTTATACTATTCTATCTAAAAACTCATCACATACTAACTCTTGGAAACTCACCCATGCAAGTATTTATACTACTCTATCTAAAAACTCATCACATACTAACTCTTGGGTGCTTAACACAAGTTGTGGATTTCACATTTGTTCTGATGTGTAGGGCCTAAAAAGAAGTAAGGGTGTGGAGAACGGGAAGATAAACTTGATCATGGGGAATAGGAAGGTTTCACTTGTCACCAAGATTGGAGTTTACTCTTTATTTCTTAGTAGTGGGTTAGAAATAGATTTGAATAATTGTTGCTATTCGCCAGATATGGTGTGAAATATTATTTCTTTTCATGGTTTGTACAAACAAGGTTTCACATTTTCGTTTGATAATGAAATTGGTGCAATAAATGCTTATTATAATGGTGTTTTTTATTTTATAGCATTACCTTGTAATGGTGTATATGAAACTATGATGGTTGTAGAAAACTTAGGAAATAATGTGTTACATATCGATTCTTCTAATGATTTGGATAAGGCATCCTTGTGGCATTGTCGTCTTGGACATGTCAACAAGAAGCTCACAGGCCAACTCCAGAAGGCTGGAGTTTTGGAGTCATTCGACTTAAGGTCGGACGACACTTGTGAATCTTGTTTGCTTGGAAAATGACTAAGTCACCCTTCACTGGTTCTTGTGAGAGGGGTGAAGTTTTGTTGGACCTCATACACACAGATGTGTGTAGACCCTTCAGAACTGCCACAAGGGATGCTAACCGCTTTTATGTGACTTTTACTGATGATTATAGTAGATATGGATATGTCTACTTAATCAAGCATAAGTCAAAAACCTTTGAAAGATTCAAAGAGTTTAAGCAAGAAGTGGAGAATCAGTTGGGTGGGAAGATAAAGATGCTACGATCTCATCAAGGTGGTGAGTATCTTAGTATCGAGTTCCTAGACTATCTTAAGGAATGTGGAATTGTTTCACAATTGACACCTCCTATGAAACCACAACTTAATGGTGTGGCTGAGGGGCGCAATCGAACCTTGTTGCACATGGTTCGTTCCATGATGAGTCAAGCTTTGTTACCTATCTCATTTTGGGGTATGCCTTAGAGACTGCCACCCATATCCTTAATCTAGTCCCTACCAAGAAGGTTACCAATACACCTCACGAGATGTGGATAGGGAAGGTTCCCTCGTTAGTACACATCAAGGTTTGGGGTTGCGAGGCTTTTGTGAGACGCAAGACTCATGACAAGCTTAGAGTGAGCGTTGTATTTTCATCGGCTACCCACAGAAATCCTTTGGTTATCTCTTCTACAGACCGAATGACAATGTTGTCTTCATTGCGACGAGAGGAGTCTTTTGTGAGAGAGAATCCATAAGCCAAGGAAAAAGTGGGAGGCAAATTGATCTTGAAGAGCTTCAAGAGTCAAGTGGTGAGGCCCAATCCATAGGCCCAAAAGTCAACTATGAGTCAAGGCCCAACATATGGCTCAATTTTTCCAAATTGGGCCCAAGCCTATACATGGTCTTATTCTAAGGCCCAACATCATATAATCATTAAGGCCCAAGCTGTGGCCCATCTATGGCCTAATTTTCCAAATTGGGCCCAAACCCCTTACATGGGCCTTACCCTAGGCCCATTAAATTATTTTAGTCCATATGACTATTCTTGGATGGCCCATTAATAATCCAATCATCAAAGCCCAATTGAAAGGCCCAATAATAAACCCAAGTGAAATTAGGGTTTCCTATAAAATGATGATTAGGGTTAAGTTTCCTATTTAACCTATTAAGGACTTAATCCTCTAAGGACGTAATCCATTAAGTCCAATATTGCATAGATTAATCTTTACCAATGATTATTATTTAATATCTCAAGTTATTAAATAATTCTCGTGTCCCGGTTAATTCCCCAAATTAGGGTTTTATTGGCATTAGGGTTTTCCAAACCCTAATTAGGGTTTCTAACCTAAATATTAGCCCATTTATCAATTTGTTGGGCTTTTAAGTCAATTAGGGCTTTATTGGGCCTATTAGGCCCACTAGAATATCGTTAAGCCCATTAGGGTTTTATTTGGGTCAATTAGGGCCCATTAGGGTTTCAAGCACCCCAAACAAATCAACACAACGAGGCAACGCACACCGCCACCTGACACGGCGGCCGGTGGCGGTAGGAGGCTACAGCCACCACCCTAAGGTGATGGTTTTGATTTTCCTTTCATTATTCCAATTTTTTACATTTTACAATGAACTCACGAAATAAATACATACACTATACTAAATAAACACACACCCACAACCACCCTTGTGGTGGCCGGCAGTGGCACGTGGCGGCAGCCACCACCTCACTATGGTGGTGGTGGTTTTTCCGGCTAAACAAACCGCAACAACCTAATGAAAACTGAACACAATAGATCTGTTCGAATACACACCCAAACATAACTCGTAGCAATAGCTGGTGGTGTCATGATCCGGCAGAAGGCGGTAGAAGGAAGCTATATGGTGGCAACGTCAACAATTTGCGACAACAGCCACCACCTCACAGTGGTGGTGACGGTTTCTCTTGTCTTCTGCCCGATGACAGGTAAACACACGCGATCGCACGCCGGACTGCATCTAACCACCTCCACCCTTGTGGTGGCAGGCGGCGGGATAAATAGAAGAGGAAGATGAATGGAGGATGGTTGCGACGGCGCTGGAGACGAAGTGGGGGTATAAGGATGGAGAGGTGGCAGTGAACGTCGTCCACTGTGGTGCCTACAACCGGCAACAGCCATGCGACGGTGAGATACCCGGTCTGATCTACGTCCTAAGGTGGGTGCTCGACTCGGACAATGTCGGAGCAATAGCGGACGTCTTCAACTTGGTGGCTCCCAGCTTCGTTGTCGGCTGGAAAAGATGGGGGCACTAGAGTGGTGGCGGAGGAAGAATGGTGATGTAGGGGTGGTGCAGCACCGGAGCTGAAGGAGGGGATACAAGGTGGTGTTGGCGGTTGACTTACCGATCCTAGGGTTAGGGTTTTGAACCCTTAAATACCCGCTCCATCTGAATGTTTTCCATATTGACAATAACAGTCCCTCCCTTCACATTTTCTTTCAAAGCAAGGCCAATATTTACCATTTAAACCCTGAAATCATAAATTTCTTTCATAATAAGTTTGGATTTACTAAACAGCTCCTACCTTCTAAAATCTTTACGAAACTAATCCAGAATTTACAAAACTACCCCTTGTTTGACAATTTCTTTTCAATTAAGATCCAATGCTCAAACTTCAGCCATGTTAACATTTTTAGTCCTTCCTTCATAGATATTTACGAATCTAATCTGAAACTTTACACTTAACATCCGAGTTCTAACATTGTATCCTTTGGCTCCCGGAAACCAACACCTTCCTATACAATTATTTATTTTATGGCTACTATTCGTTCATTAATTTATTTATTTATTTAATAAATAAACGGGTGTTACAAGATTTTTGTAGTATTGTTACTCCATTGTATGCTAGTTAGGATGATGCTTTGGAATTTTGAAAGTTTGCATGTATATTAGAGAAAACATAGATCCAAAACATCTAGGGTTGCATGTACACCATAGGAGTGTTAGAATGCTCATAACCCATGATGATAGAGTGTGGATAGTTTGAATAACCTAGTTATTCGGGAAGTCAAAACATGCAAAGTAAAACACAAGAATAATTGAATCCAATACTTAAGAATATAAATAAAACACCTTTTATTTAATCACCATATTGATTACACATTATTCATTGTATAATGTTTCGATTAATCAACTTAATACTTGAATTAAAACAACAGTTATGCCATGCTCCAAGCATGCACACTAAGTTTGCCTATGGTCCTTTTTTTGTGAAATAGATCAACTGAAAACATTTCAATGACACTCATTTCACAATTCCAAATCCTTATTGTAAATGTAAGAATACCAAATTCTTGCCATTTGCTATAATATGTTCGATTTAAAACTTATATGCAATGATCCTCTTATAGTGACTATGCACAAAAGTCACAGAGACTTGGCAACAGACATTACAAAGTATTCCAATGGAGAGAAAACCCATGGAAACGAAGTTTCACATTCAAAGTACATTCCTTTGAACATCCTTCTTGCATTAATTTTCCTAATATTACATAGATTTAAAGAATAACTTCCACGTATGGAAACATTTCCATATTCTCATTTTGACTATCACTTCTGAACAAGAGTTACCTCTTCTCAGAGTATGTCAATATGGTCCTTCCAAAATTCAAAATATACTTCCAACTGTCCATAAGCAACCAATTTTTGGTAAACCTCTGATTGTCCTCGACAATTGCTTAACCATTTTAGTCATATCTCGTTCTAGTCCCTTTTCCCTCTTAATGCCCTAGGCATTTGGAAAGAATAGATTAATGTTATAGCATATGTAATCAATCCTATACCTTAAGCATATGGGATACAATACATAATGTTTCATATAAAGACATGATACTTTACCAGTCTCTTACTATAACATTCCCACATATAGAATTTCCATATGTTGAATCATTTCAACATAACATTCATATATGTTCTTGACTAAATTTGATTAAAATCTCAATCTAATCTTTTAGATTTGAAATGAAGTATGAATTCCTCTCCCTTAATTATAGCAAAACAACTTTTCAAAACCTGCAACTTTGTGAATTGAAACTTTTGTTTTCTATAATTAACATTGCTAACTTGCAATACTTAACGTAATAATTGTGCTCCCACTAGCATAATAATTACATTCTTATTAGCATACCACTTATGCTCCCACTAGCTTTGACATGTACCCAGAAATCAGCTGGACTTCTAGAAATCAATACTTATTAACTTTCTTACCAAAGTTCAGATTTCTGATACACGATGCTTTGATAAGACTTTATCTAGGCTTCTTAAACTCATACATCTTTCCTTAGATAGCTCACATGTGTGTCTAAAAAATTTTAGAACTTACAACAATAAATCTCAAATGTTTAGACCTTTTGCCATTTCTCACAATTCAAACTATAAAGAGGGGTGTCATAATCATAATCGAATCTGAGAATGCAAATATCACAATTGCTAACTCTTTAAAGTCTACTTAGTGAAATCATTTCCTCACAGTCATTTTCATGAATTGGATAGAAACCCTATGACACTTAGATTTTTATGGTGTATATGTTCCTATTCATGTAAATTTGTCAAAACCAAAATCACAAGACATGACTAGTGACAAATCCAAACTCATATGGACTGAACTTGTTCAATATTAATTTATTGCCACCTGGCAGCATAAGGGCCTACCATTTCTTCCTAGTTGTTATGCAAACAACTGAGAACTCATAGAACCCACATGCATAGTCAACTTTAACTGGAATGGGCACAAAAACAAGATTATGTCAAGACGATAGGTTATAAACCTCAAGTCGTGTGCTAACGATAAACAATTGGTTTACTCTTGATTAGTTCTTGAAACTCTTCAAGATCTTTAAGACTCTCACTAACCTCTTGACATATAAGATTCACTTTGTCAAGGAACATTACTTGACAAACAAATATTCAAGAGTTAGTGCGGTTTCTTACCAAGACAAACACTTCACACAATTAGCCTTAGTTAGTCTTTGTTTTATCCGAAACACCACAACTTACCAATTTCAAATGTACAAGAGTATAAAACATCTTACTCTACATTTGATAAGTGTTATAAACCTTTATTAAGATTATGTCACTCAAGGCTCAGTCTTGGATTGTGACTCTAAGATTTGATTTTGGAAGTATGATTCACCATTTGACTTAACCATTTCAACAATTCACGATTCCTCTTCTTAGTCATACAAATGCACTAAGATGTCCATAGAGGATCAATTGTGATATTGTTTCATAATCACTAAGATAATCATAAAACATGATACTCAAGTACTCTCCCTTCTTCTTGGATTGGAGAAACTTTTATCTTTCTGCCTAATTTGATTCCTCTTATTCGTTTTGTCATACATTGAAACTTTTTCAATGATTCAGAATTATACCTAATCTTGTAAGTATAACTATATTTACTAAACTTTAGTAAATCATAACGAATAGTCTTACCGTTCTTTGTGGTGGACCTGACCAGCGCACAACCAAGTGTACCTGATCCCCTAGTCCTTCACTTGACTCACATATACATGTGAACAAGGAATTAGTCTTAATTTCCCAAAGATGAAGGTTCTCATTCATCACACACTACAAATTGCATGATTCCAAGTTTCTATCTAACTGAAACTTGGGTGATGAGAATCTTTCCTTATTTGGTAAATTATGACACTACCACAAATGAAAGAATCAAATCCATTTTCAATATTGCTATCAGTGGAAACATATAAACAAAATTTTCACAAATGCCATTCTAAGGAAACTTAAAATAAAATAAAATAACTTTTCTTTATTTATAGAAGTGCGGAAAACTTATCCGTACAATGCAAATACATATTAAAATTATGTTGTTATCTATTCCTAAGCAATCTATCATAACTCTTAAGCAGCAACTCAAAATTTTGATCATCGAACCATGCGATCGAAATCCATCTCTTCACGATCAGAATCAGCTTACTCTTCCTTTAAACTTCCTTACATTTCTTTGATTCTACAAATAATCAAAATGTAATTACATTACATCATGTATTAAGAATCTCCAAATAGGAACTTAATAGAGTTAGACAGTGGATTTTACCTGAAGTAGAGTCAAACTTTTTGACTTTACCATCCTTGCGATCTATCAGGTAAATATAGCAGCTTTGCAACTGATGCCTCTTCTCTTGGAAATACAAACATATGGACTCTTTGTGAATGGTACACGATACTATCTCAGACTTAGCCTTTCTCTTTACCATTTGGTCAATTGACATGACCATGGCCAATCCCTTTCCATTGGGAAGAGAAAGCTTTTCTGGACTTCTAATGTTACCATTTTCAATGTCCATGGAAGTTTGGGGAGTAGATCTTCCAATCAAATTTCCATTACCAGTGCGCCAAATCATTGTTGATTCAGTAGCAACAAGAAAATAGGCAAGATCGATAAGGGTCATGTCATGATCTGTCATATAGCAGTCCTTAATGAACTCACTATACGACTCAAGGAGTGACTGAAGAACTAAGTCAACAGCCAACTTCCTTAAGACATCTACTCCTAACATTCCCAACATGTCAATGGGTGACTTTATCTCCAAAACATATGCACACACAGACCTTCCATCTTGGTGTTCGCTAGCCAATAGGGTTTGAGTGACCTTTGAACTTTTCAAGTCTTTGAACTTGTGGGTTAGGGAGAATTATTGGAGGAGGAGGAAGTGAATTTTCACTGCATCACAATAAAGGGATTAATCTTTCACCTTGATCGTCTTGTGGGATATCATCTTTATAAAGAAAACTTTTTCCAAAAGGATAAGGTAGATTGTCACACCCCCAGATCGAACGGTGGAAACGTCCAGAGGCGAGTAACTTCATTGTGCACTATCATAACAATTGAATATAAATGAAAAAGACCAATCCAAACATCATACATTGAGATAACAAACTTACATTGTTGACAAATTGTATTTGTTCTTCGAGTTACACAAAGGAGACATAAGCATAAAAATTCCAAATTACAGCTAAATAGTCTTACATCCGCATCCCTTGTTACCTTCTTACTAGATCCCTGAGAATACAAGTCGTTTTGAAAAGCGTCAACTAAAAATTTGGTGAGTTCATAAGCATTTTTGTATAAAATCTTTTTACACTTGTTTAGAATCGTTCTCAGTGTACTTTCAGAAAATTCGATATCTTCTATGAAATCGTTTGAAGTCTTGTTTTGAAAATCATGGATATATGTGTGCATGTCATTACTTTGGTTCATCCTTATAAGGAATGATTTTGAAAAGTAGTGTAATTTGTAAAGGCGAGCTGTGTTCGAGAATAGTTCTTTCGAGTAGTAATAGTCAACCGTTTCCAGAAAATCCCCTATTTAAAAAAAAAGAATATAGTTGTAAATCTTGTTTTTATTATCGGGTATAATTAAGTGTGCGTTCTAGTTTATCGTTATCGAAATCGTATAAAATTGTTTTCTCCAGAAAATCCTATATTTTCTGCTATAAAATATTTGTAAGTTCTGTTTCCAACTGTGTATACTTGTATTAGCTTAGCGTTTTCAAAATCGTTTACAAACGTTTTCCATAAAGTCCTACGTTTTCTGATTTGTAAAATAGCAGTATTAAGACTCTAAGGTGTTGTTTGTTTTTTGGAAAAACCCTCTTCAAACCTCTTATTGTTGCGCGGCGCAGCACACGCGCAACACTTTTCATCTCGCAGCTGTTTGTTTTTTAGAAGTCTTCTGAGTCAAAAACCTCTACGTGTGCTCTGTTTGGCGCAGCACTTGTACTGCCTCTTCCAACCTCTTCTTCTTTTTTTATTGCTGAACTTTTGATTATATGTTGTTAAAATTTTATTTCACATTTTTTTTTCGTTTTTTTTTTCGTTTATTCTCGTTGAATTTATTTTTCGTTTTTTTATATTCAATAATGATAATTTCTTGATGAAATATCATTATCTTTTACTAAAATATCTTTATTTTTTGTTGAAATATCATTATTTTTTACTGAAATATCATTAATTTTTACCGAAATGTTATATATTATTAAATTTTACGTATTAAAAAGCTATTTTCGGTTTATAAAATTAGTTTATTTTATTTTTTTAATATCTGCAGCAGTATGCAGATGTTAAAAAAAACAAACACGCTTCTTATTACAGTTTGCAGCCGTTTGGTCCACCTCTTCTACTACAGAGAGTGGCAGAGGTGGTCCGCAGACTTCATGAATTTTTGCTTCAGAAAATCAAACAGCACCTAATACATGTTAGGTGAAAGAAATCAACATGGCGATTGTGGACATTCTACGCAATGAAAAAGGACAGTCAACGCAACAAATGCGGACCATCACTACCATGTGTAGGATAGTCAACACAATGTGCCAAAATTTATTTAAGAGGTTTTCCTTGCATAAATTTCTAGGTAACATAACATATTCTAATGAGTCGTTATAACCATACTAATATGACCGAGACCTGTTTTGGCGTTTCTCAGGCGCCCTTGATTTGATAAAGACATTTGTCACCCTAGACTGGTCGGTCTAGCTGTAGCGAACAGTGAAGGTGCGGGGTGCCAACCCCGTATAGATCTATACACAAATTCCCGCTCTCCCTCCTGGAAACTCTGGCTATAACTCCTTACAGGATTTTAGACGTACACTAATATTTTTATAATTAGGTACTTTTGAGATTTGTCTGACTAGAATATTAACAACCTTTTCAGCAATCGTTTGAGATCCATTATTTGTTAGATAAATAATGATATTCGTACTCATTGAATAGAAATATCGTTTTCGTTCCATATTGTTAACTGGGTATTTCGTGTTCATTCCGTTTTGTTTATTGAAAAATAAGTCATTTTGAACGTTTATCAAAATGACCCAACATTTCTGAATTGGCAAAAAAGGTCTTCCTTTCTATATATTGTCGGCTCAGACCCATATTAGTCAAAGGAAAAGTGTCGAGTAATAATTTGTGTAAACTATGACTTGTGTGAAGTTATGACAACAGCTTTATGACATGCAAATTCTTTTGTCATGAAAACTCTGTTTTCATCTATTTTTCTTGATGGAATTATTTATATTAATTATTAAATAATCACAAATAGTTTGTTAATCTAGTAAAAAGTCATGAGTATGACATAATATTCCAAGATAACCCTTATATTTATGTTTGGCCAAAAGTGATCCAAAGTATTATTATTTCCATAATTTAATCACTTTCAAATTATTTTGTCCCACAACTTGTTTAAGTAAATCTAGAAGCTAATCCTTATAGTTGGTGTTATAAAAATTTGTGACTTATACTTGATAACATACTAGTTCTTGTTTCCAAACATGATTTGTGAAATATAATCCAAACTCTTGAGACTTAACCAAAATCTCGAGTTTTTGGACTATTTATAAGGGGTTTCATACTTAAGCACGTATAAGAAGGCATGCATACACAATAAACAAATAGATCATGATTTACACAAGACTTTGACTTCTACTCTCCTCCAAAACAATAAAAACTTAGAAAAAAGGTCAGGTATGAATCTCACCTTGGTTTAGTCTGCTGGGTGATTTGAAGAGATGTAAGGAGTTTCCAAGTTCCAACACTTGGAAGTTTCTTTGAACTTAGAAATATCCTAAGAATAATTTTTGTGTAAATATAATGAAGCCTTAGGAATAATTTGAAAAATCACTAGTCAAAGAAGATGAACACTTACAAAAATCTAGGAATTTTCCTTGAAGGGATGAGACTTGGAGCTTGAAGGAGTTGAGAGCACTCTTTAGGAGTTTGCTGGAGATGAAAATGAGAAGTGGGGAAATGGAAGAAGAGGAGTTCGCGTATTCTAAGTGGGGGGATAAAGAGTAACTTGACATTTGCTTGGAGGACTGGTGTACAAGGCTTAATTCTCTTTGGATAATACATTTTTTACTGAGATTCGAATGGGAAATGAGGGATTTGCATCACATCACAAAGTCAATCTTTATCTTCTTAGAATCCCTTTTTAAATCATAGATATTATTTTATGTAATTATGATTTAAATAATCAAATTTGGCATAAAATAGGGGTTTAAGGGGTCTAATTTACGAAAATCACGAGTTTGGTGGGAATTCTGACGTCAAAATGCCTCAAAATGAAGAAATGGTCCGAAATAGTCCAAAATCCGGTGTCAAAAGGTGAATTTTGGAGTCATATGGTGAATTCCGAAGCTATATCTCAAATTCCGAAGTAAAGGATTAAGTTTGCGAGGGTCTGAAGTGGGTACAAGGGGGTTCCGGAGGTGCTAGGCGAGTTCCAAAGTCAAATTCTATCTTCCGGTCCGCAGGCGCGAAGCTGTTCGGTTCAACTAGGAGGTCCGAACCGCCCCACATATTTCGGAGTCAGAAGAAGGTTCTGAAGTAGGAGGAAAGTCCGAACTAAGGAAGATACGAAGTGAGATTGTCCGGAGCATACTGAAATCCGAAGTGAGGACCTTTTTGGTTCCTTAGAAGGTATCTGGACCAAGAGGGTCCTTTTGGGCTTTTTCCTTAGGATTTTGAGTTGTTTTTGACTAAAGAAGGTACATAGAGAGATTTCATATACTTGGAGATATTTGGGAGAGATTTCACATACTTGGAGAGATTTAGGAGAGATTTCACATACTTGAAGAGATTTGGGAGAGATTCGATATACTTGGAGAGATTTGCATTCTAACGCTACATGTCTTATTAGGAACTCATTCTGTACACTTAAATGTGTTAGCACAAGTCTCACAATAGTCCTTGCTTACCTGAGGACGGATTTCCTAGCCAGAAATGCTAGTTGTGACATCATCCCCCCGTTAGAGGGAATTTTGTCCCGAAATTCTTTCAGAAGGTAGGGTCATGAATGCGGGAATAGGTGAAGGTACTTTTGATTCATCTGGTCTTTGCGTTCCTAAGTGAATAAATGCTCACGCCTTGCGTTCCCTTGAACCTTCACCATCGGGATGCGACTTTGTTTTGTGTGCTTAGCTTTTCTATCCGTAGTCTCGATAGGCAGATCAACTATTTGGAGGTTCTAGATCATCTTAATCTTTTCTAGTGGAACTGAGAGGGTTTTTTCCGATAGAAACTTCATAGGTTCGACACATGGAACACAGGGTGTACGTCACTAAGCTTGGAGGGTAGTTGGGGTTTGTAGGCTACCAGACCGATCCGTGCGAGGATCTCAAATGGTCTGATGTATCGGGGATTTAGTTTATCTTTTCTTTCCAAATCATGTCATCCTTCCCCGAGGGAAGATCTTTAATAATACTCGGATCCCCTATTTGGAGTTCTAAGGCTTTAATCTGCTATCTGGATAGCTCTTTTGTCGGATTTACGATGTTTAGAGTCGTGTTCGGGTTTGTAGTATCCTTTCTATGGTATCTCGAATAATCTCGGGTCTAACGAGTGTATTATTGGACGCTTGTCCTCTTGTCAGTTGGGTGTCTCTCACCTCAGCCCAACAGAGGATGATCTGCACTTTCGGCCACGCGTTGTCACACCCCCGAACCAGACGGCGGAAACATCTGAGGGATCGTGTGACTCAAATTGAATATCATCACAATGAATATACATGAAACATAACATAAACTTCACCATGCATCAATACATTACAACTGACATTGTTCACATCAAGTACATTGTCTAAATATTACATATTCATATCATAAATTGTTTGAAAGTTTTCAAAAGCATAACACCCTAACATACTTGGTACTACTCCTTAGCTTACCTGTTACCTGAGAATACAAGTTATTTTGAAAAATGTCAACATATGGAATGTTGGTGAGTTCATAAGCAGGGTTGTTTTGAAAATGTTTGTATAGTTTATAAAACCCATAAAATCCGATATTTTCTGAAAAGATAATTGTTTTTACCAAAGTGTGAAGATCCATAGTTTTGTACGTGAGTGATTTCAAAGTGTGTATAAATGAGAAGTTTTGCATGATAGTTATTGAAAAGTATGAGTGAAGGTGTTGGTCTCCTCGAAAAAACCCGATGTTTTCCAATAACAAAATATAATATAATTGTTTCGAATTGTTATACCATTACAACGAAAGATTATGATTTTCCTTGATTACTCGGATGGTATTGGATTTATTTATGTGATTCGTTATAACCATGCATGATAATTTGTTTGTCTTGGCATTCTAACGAACGCCGGAATTAATCAAAGTATGAGTTTTATGGCCCATTAGGTTAATTAGATTTGTTATGGCCCAATAAGGGTATTTTATTTCATTCTAGGCCCATTATAGCCCAAAATGTTAAAATAAATGAACGTGGGTCCAATTAGAGCCCATTTAAGAGTTCTAAGCCCAAAATAGTCAAATTGGAAGCTTATTGGTCCATTAGGCCCAACAAGAAAATCCTAGTACAAAATGGACTTAAACCGGGATTTTTAGGGTTTCCAACTTTTGTTGACTATTTTAAAGTTTATATAGCGTATTTGATGGAATTTTGTTGTCATTGAACACCATACATGTTTTAGCTACAATGTTATTCTTTGTTAAATGTTTACAACGTATCAGAATTCCTAGTTGTGACACGTCTGGCCTCGAAGGATGCAACTTCTATGCTCGAGTGGTAGTTTCTGTTATATGAGTACTCGAGTAGAGGAAGGTGGGTATCCCAAACTTTGTCAATGTCCATTACACATGCTTCTCTTCGGGGTGTGTATTCTTGTTTACCTTGATCTTGTCAGGTGGGATTTTTAGGGCTTCGGTGGTCCGACACTTATGAGTGTTGAATATATGGAATGTGAAATGTTTAAAACTGAGTTCTTAGGTTAATCAGAGGCTATTGATTATCGTACCTTTCTTGGTGAGGAATTTTGAACGGTCTTCTAGGAATGGGGATCCTGGTGTCCTAGAAGTAGAGTTTTCTGGGCCTTAAGAGTTGGTACTATGGTCACTAAGGTTGAGTTTGCATGTGATGTAGTTAACTTTATGAGTCTTAGATTATCTTAGGAGTTTTCTCCTATGGTTTTTGGAACTAATGGCAGGTCAGCCTCTGCCAGTTCCTTGTTGGTTGAACGAATCTCTGATTCGGGGTAGGGAGTATCGATCCTTGAGGATGGGTTTGTCTGCCTTATTCGTAGTCGGTAGTGCCAATGGTAGTTTCGTCTTTCTTCTTTATGAGCTAGATAGGTGCTTGTTGTGGTTAGGGACTAGGTCTAATGTTTCCTTTATATGTTATGCCGATCTTGTGATCAGACACTATCTGTTCTTGTGACTGTGCTAAGTGGTATCGAGTGTTTGGTTATTGGGGTGGTTCCAGGATTCAGGGTAATTCTATCTCTGTTTAGCACTTAGTTGAGGTTTCCAAGGGATTTTTGGGAACCTCTGGAGGAAGGTTTGAAGCCTTTGGGATTCACTTGATGCCCTTTGCTTCTTGAGTTTTTTTAATCTTTATTGGGGGCTAGGAAAGAGCATGGTATTTCTTTCACCAGGACTTAGGTGTCGGGTTGCTAGGGATTCGTCGTTACCGACTGAAATAGTTTTATTATCTGGTTGAGTAAGACGAAATTCTATTTGCAATGCTCGAGGTTTGTAAGGTGAGAATCAAGCATATTCGTGCCAACTGATGACATTGGACACCTTGTTACAACAGGTGTTACGTCGATTGGGGAGTATTGGTTGTTAGGAATAACAGGGTGTTCTATGTTCATGTTCTTATCACTACTAGTTTCACTTTTGTTGTTACCATTGGGTCTATTTTGTTCCTGCGTGCTAGGTGTTTCAGCGACACAAAGGTGTTGCTATAAGGCAAGGAAATTCGTAATCCGAATTCTGCCAGGCTATTCCACTATAGATGGATGTGACCTAACTGTACATACTTAGGATTTTTAAAGATAATTGCCTGCGGGGTTCTGTCCTAATCACTATTCAGCCGAGGGACAGGAAATAAGACGGAATCGCACGCTCTTAGTTTGGGGAATCCTGACTACATATGATACTATTGATAATATGGAATCATCATGGTCCATTTGCTAGGATCTCTAGTTTCTCTATGTCTTACAGAGTTTGTTTCAAATGGGGAAATAGTTTTTTATTATATTTTCAATTAGCAAAACCTTTTTGCGAAAATTCGTTACATAGAATTTATTGTTTGAAACGTACCAAAAATCTCGGTAGGGTTTCTTGTCGTCTCTCATGTCTAGTTGTCAACTCCTTCGTCAGTCATCTCTATTGTACAATATCTCTTGAAATGTCATGTTGCACCGCACTTGTGACAAGTTGGACTTACTTCTAGGTTGAGGGTCGGAGTGACGCATGGGGTCGGGGCCCTACAGTAGCGGGAGGTGTGCCCTATCTTATTGCACCTTTTGCAACGAAATGTCTGGAAGGCTCCCCGATGATGGTATTTGCACTTGTTGCAGGGTAGATTGCTCCCAAGATATGATTGTCTCGATGTGGTAGGAATAGGGTTAGTAGGGGTAGAGATTGATCCTGCTTGTTGCCTTTTAGTAATCCTCTGATTCGAACTGCCTCCTTTTTCGTTCCTGAACTTCCATTTCTTGTTCTTAGGTTTAGGTTTTTTAGTGCATGAGTGAGTTGTCCCTCGTTGGTTTCCTTGGTTGTTGTTACGGTTAAAATTACCGACATTGCTTCCAACTTCGTTTGTGTTGTTGGAATTGAAGTATGCCATGACGGCTGCCATGGCAGCTATTACAGTGGCTTAGAAAGTGGTGGAGTCTATTCGTAGGACCGGTACATGGTCGGGGTACTGGTTATCTTCATGAGAAGACATAACTTTGTTGCACACGAAAGGTGAGCTCGTAAGTACTCGCGGTTAGTTTCAAGTGATTTTATTCGTACAATCTTAACATACTGGTGTTAATTGTGTCAACCTACATCCACATGATGTAGTTATGGTAGAGAGTGGAAACATGTATTGTCTGACGTAAAGTCCATCAAAATAGCACATAGTTAGCAATATGGTTAATGGATTTGGTTGTATGGATTCTTGGAGGGTGTACTCCTCTTAGTTTACTACTACTAGTTGTGATTAAAGGCATTATGAACCTACGGTGAGTAGTGTGGTGATCCTCTTCTACCAACATGGCGCACAGAGTGCTTGGCCATTTCACTTATATTATGAGTGCCCTTTTTGTGTTCCTTACACTGTTGAGGTTGTCCTTGCCTTGATTTCTATGAGTTGTGGTCTCCATATGATCACTACCTAGTTTTCTGGTCTTACTTGTGGGTTACACAAGGCAAATTGGAATGGTGTTCTTGTTACTCATGGGGGATCGGATTTACATGACTGTACATCAGACTCTGTTTATGGCCTCCTAACTCCATGACAGAGGATTGGAAACCAGCAGTCACTTCGGGTTACTTGTGGTCTAGACAGAAGTGATGTCTGATTCTTGAGGGTGTTGGCTATTGGAGTTCGGTGCATGCCGATTGTGGATCGAATTGTCTTTTGTGGAGATGCGCCATGAACCGGGTAAGAGTCAATTCCTAAGCTTGTCTTTGCATGGGTATTGTTTTGTTTATGGGTATGTCCATTACAGGAGCACTTATATTGAGTGGTTACGTATCTGGGAAGAGAGGGGTGAAAAGGCCTCTGGTCTACTCTCAATTGGGTAAAGCTCATCAAGGGTTTCCTAGGCGCTTTCATCCTTGCTGGTCTCTAAGTCAGAATCCTCCCTTTCACAATTCATCTCTGGGTATCCCTTAGGGTCCCCTTCGGGGTTTTTCCCCATGGACTTATTTTGGTCCCTCCTTGCCCCATCCGCAAATCACCGTGACAGGGTAGTAGAAGTCTCGGCAAGGAATTTCAACTACATTGTTTGTGAGAGAATCAAGGTACGAGATATACTGGTATAGTTTAGGTGTGGGAGGGGTTTATAGTATCCTAAAATACTCCTATAGTATTTTTTTTAACTTGATTTTTTATTCTAGTATCCTCTTGTACTCATAGTTGGTAGGTTTTAGGTTTGTTGCAACACCACCATCACTCCCTAGTACATGTTGGTCATATCTCAAATAAATATAGTTGATCAAATTATGTTTATCCCATATATGATTACATAACTGCCTAGGTTTGACTATAGTGTTCAACCTTGAGTTGCCTTTGTTTTCTTCTCGTTATGACATTGTGTTAGTGGATTTGTATATTTTTATAAAATACTTATCTTTTTAGAGTATACCTTTAGGCAGAGTGTGTTTTAGTCGTCCCATTGTATTTATAGTATCTTGTATGGCTAGATATACCAGTTCACTATAAACAATGCTCTAATACCAATCTGTCAAACCCCCGGACCGGACGGCCGAAACGTCCAGAGGCGGATGACTTCATTGTGCACTATCATAACAATTGAATATAAATGAAAAAGACCAATCCAAACATCATACATTGAGATAACAAACTTACATTGTTTACATATTGTATTTGTTCTTCGAGTTACACAAAGGAGACATAAGCATAAAAATTCCAAATTACAGCTAAATAGTCTTACATCCGCGTCCCTTGTTACCTTCTTACTAGATCCCTGAGAATACAAGTCGTTTTGAAAAGCGTCAACTAAAAAGTTTGTGAGTTCATAAACATTTTTGTATAAAATCGTTTTACACTTGTTTAGAATCGTTCTGATTGTACTTTCAGAAAATCCGATATCTTCTATGAAATCGTTTGAAGTCTTGTTTTGAAAATCATGGATATATGTGTGCATGTCATTACTTTGGTTCATCCTTATAAGGAGTGATTTTGAAAAGTAGTGTAATTTGTAAAGGCGAGTTGTGTTCGAGAATAGTTCTCTCCCCCAAAACAATAAAAACTTAGAAAAAAGGTGGGGTATGAAGCTCACATTGGTTTAGTTTGTTGGGTGATTTGAAGAGATGTAAGGAGTTTCCAAGTTCCAACACTTGGAAGTTTCTTTGAACTTAGGAATATCCTAAGAATAATTTTTGTGTAAATATAATGAAGCCTTAGGAATAATTTGAAAAATCACTAGTCAAAGAAGATGAACACTTACAAAAATCTGGGAATTTTCCTTGAAGGGATGAGACTTGGAGCTTGAAGGAGTTGAGAGCACTCTTAGGAGTTTCCTGGAGATGAAAATGAGAAGTGGGGAAATGGAAGAAGAGGAGTTCGCGTATTCTAAGTGGGGGGATAAAGAGTAACTTGACATTTGCTTGGAGGACTGGTGTACAAGGCTTAGTTCTCTTTGGATAATACATGTTTTACTGAGCTTTGCATGGGAAATGAGGGATTTGCATCACATCACAAAGTCAATCCTTATCTTCTTAGAATCCCTTTTTAAATCATAGATATTATTTTATGTAAATATGATTTAAATAATCAAATTTGGCATAAAATAGGGGTTTAAGGGGTCTAATTTACGAAAATCACGAGTTTGGTGGGAATTCTGACGTCAAAATGCCTCAAAATGAAGAAATGGTCCGAAATAGTCCAAAATCCGGTGTCAAAAGGTGAATTTCGGAGTCATATGGTGAATTCCGAAGCTATATCTCAAATTTCGGAGTGGAGGATTAAGTATGCGAGGGTCCGAAGTGGGTACAAGGGGGTTCCGGAGGTGTTGGGCGAGTTCCGAAGTCAAATTCTATCTTCCGGTTCGGAGGCACGAAGCTGTTCGGTTCGTCTTAGAGGTCTGAACCGCCCCACATATTCCGGAGTCAGAAGAAGGTTCCAGGAGGAAAGTCCGGACTAAGGAAGATCCGAAGTGAGATTGTCTGGAGCATACTTAAATCCGAAGTGAGGACCTTCTTGGTTCCTTAGAAGGTATCCGGACCAAGAGAGTTTCGGACCAAGAGGGTCCTTTTGGGCTTTCTCCTTAGGATTTTGAGTTGTTTTCGACTAAGGAAGGTACATAGAGAATTTTGAGAGAGATTTGAGATACGTGGAGAGATTTGGGAGATATTTCATATACTTGGAGAGATTTGGGAGAGATTTCATATACTTGGAGAGATTTAGGAGAGATTTCACATACTTGGAGAGATTTAGGAGAGATTTCACATACTTGAATAGATTTGGGAGAGATTCGATATACTTTGAGAGATTTGCATTCTAACACTACATGGCTCATTAGGATCTCAGTTTGTACACTTAAATGTGTTAGCACAAGTCTCACAATAGTCTTGCTTACCTGAGGACGGAATTTCCTAGCCAGAAATGCTAGTTGTGAAATAGACCATAGTTGTCAGAACTAGACATATATAGCGGAGAAATTCAATTTTAGTTGATTTAAGTCCTTAATACAACACCCAAAATGAAATATTAAGGCTAGGACTCAACACAATATTTTAGAATTCGGAAGAGGGATTCCATAATCCAATTGCAAAATATTTGAAGGTAGGTAAATGACGATTTACCAATTTCTACCATAAAAAACGAAATTGATTATTAAGTTTTAAATGAATTGAAATTCTTAGATTCTTTGAGATTCGTTGAACTTTTCAATGGCATGTTTAAATCTCGATTGTGCCCTTCAAGTTTGTGACTGGGATGCCAAGGATCACAAACTAGGTGTGAATAACCATGCAAATTAGCTTGGTACTCTCGATGTCATTTATCACCTAATCAATGTGTCGGTTAACCACACACGCTCCATCAATCTATGAAAAACATCGAGCTACCCTTTGCCACCCTTGTTAGTCCAAGTTAGTGTGTCGGTTAACCACACACGCTCCACTAACGACTTGGCAAGGTGCAAAGTGCAATTTCATGGGTTAGCACCAAATTCACATTTTTCCTAAGTAACTAAGATTGGGAATTTATAAGTGTTTAGTTACTTGGTATTTTCATTATACTTTTAATGAGAACTAATGTCCTATCCTACCCGTTCGGTTAACAACCCTCCACCAGTCAAGGAAGCGGTGGGTGAGAGTGGACACACATTAAACCACCATTTTATAGGCAATAACTTTATACCCCCCTTATAGACCGGCTTCATGAATGAGGCCTACTGACGGTACGACTGACTCTTTAACTTATACATGTAAAATTATTAAACTTTTAATTTTATATAGTATAAGGGTGTATTTTAAACTTTTAAAATACTATATGGTTTAATCTATTAATTATACTCTTAATTTAATTAAACTTAAACCATGTCATTATAGAATTATTAATTCTCTTTTAATTAAACACTCTAATTAATTTAATAAAGTCCATAAGGTGCAATTTGAACAACTCAAAATACTTCAAGGTTCTAAATATAAAATTCAAAATTAAAACTATTTAATTAATTTTTTTTTAAATTTATGAACCCAAGAGCTCAGAGCACAGTCTGAAGCCAAAAACTCTACATGTAAGTCCTTAATCCATTAAGCTTTGAACTCTAAATTTTCAGAAGGTCTTATATAATACACTTGAAAGTCGATGCTTTTAAGACATATATGTCCAATACATGTCTAGATCTCATTTGGGTCTAAAACTGAAGAAAAGGACATCCAACTTTCATGCAAGGTTCCAAAACCCAACCATTCACTAGATCTAAACTCCATAACACTCTTAAGACCCTTATAACTGATAAAATTGTCAACTTTATGTTTTCCATTTATTCAAACGTGCTCAACCAGGGAGGAATGTGGGACAAAACTTAGATGTAGCTACAAATAAAAATAAAGGAGGAAGCTTTGACACTTACAAGGGTCCAGAAACAATGTTAGGTGATGATGATGATGATGATGATTCCTTGCAAGCCTCTTCAGAAGATCACCTTCTTCTTCTTCTTCTTTTTCTTCTTCTTTTTCTTTTTCTTCTTCTTCTTCTTCTTCTTCTTCTTCTTCTTCTTCTTCTTCTTCTTCTTCTTCTCCAAACCAAGAATAGCTCCAAAATGACCAAGAATCAAGCAACTGATGAAAGCTGGGGTTTTCTGAGGTGAAATAGGGTTTGGAAGCTGATAATGAACCCTAAAATAGATTTAGAGGTGCTTAAATACGAAGGAAACCCTAAAAGATCATGGGTTTGGGCTACATCAGTTCTCACGTCGTGAGGCCATTCCCAAACAAAAGTTTTCATCTTAGCCCATCTCACGTCGTGAGCCTCTATGTCTCACATCGTGAGGTTCATTTTCTTCCAAAATCCAACATTTTGACTCTTTAAAACCCTAATTCGATTCATCTAGGAAAACGGATATTACAAGTTCTTTCTTTCAGTTGAGTTGAGAGATATTAGTTGTCTAGTTGAGTTTAGAGAAGAAAGAGAATGTATCAAATAAGAAAAAGTTAGGTTTGAGTGGGGGTAACCGAGAAGGGGTGGTTGTTTTTTTTTTCTTTTTTATAAATTATAAATAAGACAAATGATAAGTAAATAAAAAAGAAATTGATAAGGGCAATATAGTCATTTTAAGTCAAATAGGGACCAAATATGCAACAAAAGCAAATAATAGGGATCAGACGAGTTAAAAAACTTTGGTAGGGACCAACCACGCGGATTACTCTAAACCATAGGGACCATTCGTGTAATTTAACCAAAATTAAATTAATACACATATATTAGACTAACACTGGCAAATAATTAATAAGGAGTTGTATTAGACTGATATATGGCAACACAAAACTTTTCTTTTAGTAATATAGGAAGATTTAGTTTTACATAAATATGTTTTTATCCATTAATATCTTTATATCTGTTAAAAATTATTGGATTTTATCCTTATTATAGATTTTCTAGGTTACTATGATTATTAAGTTAGGTAAATATCATAAAAATCATTAAGTTTTCAAGTTTTTATTTGAAAAACCATTGTTTTATTCTTTTTTTTTTCAGAAAAACAACCAATCATATTTCTTACATTTTTCATAAAAAACACATAAAAAGAGTTCGAAAAACATCATTTTTTTAATTTCATTACATCTCAAATTATGTTTCTTATCGCATCGAATTTATGTAAGAGATAGCTAAAACCATAGCAAAAAATCACATCAAAAAAGGTATTAGGGGTTTATACCTTCATTGGGTGTTGTTAATTCGACGAAATTGTGTTAGATTCTTTCAATAGTTGACCCGTATCTATATTTCCTCATTAAGGCGTTATACTTCCAATTAAATCAAAATCATTACATATCTCTCAATGCTTTTGCTTAAAATGGCATATTAAGTCCAACAAACAAAAAAGCTTAGGTGTTACAACTAGAGAACGGATGTGGAAAAGCTTCAATGTCATACTTGTAGATGCTACAAAGAAACCCATAATTACCAAATAAGGAAATTTGAAGTTTATTATATGGACAAAATTTTCAAAATACAAATGGATGACAAAGAAATGGGATCTGAATGTTTGTGTTGAAGGACCAAAGGTGATTTTATTTGTCGTATTTACATTCAACATATATTAAACACTCCATCCATACTTGACATGTGCAAGTTTTTGGGTGTAGCACGCTGCACGTATGACAAGGGGAAAAAAACAAAAATGACCTTGTTTCATTGTTATTTGGTCCAAATTTTTGAAAAGCAATGTATTAATTCTGGTGAAAAACTGCAATAATACGTAGGGTATAAACGTTTTTTTTTGGGGGGGGGGGGGGGGGGGGCACAAGAATAAACCCCAACTAATGAACCAACCATAAAATACTTGGCAAACTTTGTGGTGCCAGCCATGTAGGGTTTGCAATTTTTTTTAGTTTGTCTCAAACTAGTTTCTCAAGTTTGAATGAAGTTAAATACCAGTTGTCACTCACACTAATCTCAAGTTCTCTAAACTAAAGCCACATTAATTAATACACGAAAAAACATTTTTAGTGCATTTGAAATTCCTTGTTGTGTGTATTGATGTTAGTAGGACAAAAGTTGCAGCCTTCAATTCCATCCAAGAAGATAGTGTAGAGACCCGCTTTTGATATTACACCGTACGTGCAATGAAAAAATAAAATAACATACATCTTAGGCTGCCAACTGCCATTTGGGGATGAATATAAGATGTAGATAGATAATGGAAGTAGATGCAACTAAGGTACAATACTAAGTAAACATTCTAGTTTCCAATACCAGGATTCTTGGTGTCCCTCACATCACACAACAATTGCAGCGTCTCATGCTCAAAAACAAACAACCAACTGCAGTTGCAATAAATCCTCAAAAACGTATAAAGAAAAAATAATAATAATAGTGTAGCATCCGAATTCCCATCCATGATTTGACAAACAATTTCCTTCACCTTTTGGCTGGGCAGCGGGTACCAGCAACAAAGCCTTCTGTGTAGGCTGTATTTTTAAACATCGTCTGAAACACCAAAGTCCAAATCCAAACCAAATAATAAATACCAAACATAATTTGATTTTATAGCATCATCCTACACTACACTACACACTATTACAGTTACAGCATTGTACCAAATGAAATTATATGTCCAAATACAAAATATTGGGTGTAAGATGCCTAGATGATTGATTGTACAAAACATAACTTGCAGTACAGCATAACTCATAACAGGGTGGATCACTCTTTCATGTATAACTATAACTATAACTATAACTATATATGGGTGTTGAAACTTGAAACTAGGCTTTCCCTCCTCCTTTTACAAATTTTTATGTTTTTTTCTTCCATTTCTCAAAACATAATTTATATGGGTTTTAAAGAGAATGAACAAAGAAAGGAACATACATTGTCCTAGGATAATAAATACACAAGGATATCAAGTCTATGTAGCAACAGATAGCAGATTAATGTCGCTCAAGTTTTGACACATGCTGATTGATGTCTGGGGAAGAAAAAACACTTGCTAAGTTGCTATGAATGAACACTTATTGCATTAATGAGAATGCTACACCTATTAAATTATAGATATTCAACCACATGGACAGTTGAAATCAATGGCCAAGATTGAGTCTCTACACATATTCTATTAAACATCTAGAAAATAATCAATGGGACAATACTGGCAACTTGTTGTGTGCATAAAAGACATGAATGCCCCCATCTCATCATCAATAATGTCAATAGATATATAGGTGATTGCGAGCTAAACGCGTTAATAATGTCAAGTAATTCATCATGAACAACAAATACTTCAATTTGAGAAACATATATTAGTATATAGGATCAAAATGTCTAATTTTTTTCATCAACCTTGTACTCTATGTATTCACGTATGGACTAGCAATAGAGACAGAGTTTTTAGTATGATGGAAGCGGAAAAGTGATGAAAAACAGTTGTTTTTTATTTTATATTTTTTGCGTAAAGGAATGTTATTTCCTCCATTTTGTTAATTTTTCATTGCAATTTTATTCATGTAGCCTTTACAACGACACAATGCATCCAAGCTTAGATCCACTCTTACAGACTAAAAAAAAAATCACCATTCCGATTTAGTTGGGCACAGTTGCTTTCTTTAACTCAAACTTGTGTGTGTGTGTGTGTTGTCATGCAAAACTAAGTTGCTACTGTAGATAGAAATAGAAGACAAGTAGAGAAAGAAACACTGACAGCTAGATTTTTCAATTCCAAGCTAAGATTCTTCTTTAGATGGCTGGATACCACACCACCAAGTTGTTCCCCATTGCCATGTTGCTTAATGTTTTCGTCCTTCATCTGCATGATTTTTTTTACACCTCAAGAATAAGCAAGTCCAAGATAGAGTTAAAGAGTTTATTAGAGACAAGTATTACATTACACTACCTCGGAAAGAACAATGGCTGATGCTTTCTCTACTATCTCTTGAATAAACTTTTCAGGATCAGCAAAAGAGTTTGCAGTATTCACCATTTTCTCCTTCTTGGAAACCTTTGATGCTTTGGCTACATTACATCAATCAGTATCAGCCACATAAAAACATCAAAAGGTTAACAAAATCTACAACTTTCCAGGATCAGCAACAACAACAAGCCTCATTATATATATATAACTTTTATTGAATAGTGAGTCACATCTAAGAATTGTAACAATACCAGTAGCAGAGACTGGGTTGCTGTCAATCTTCAAAGAAGCTGTTTTTTCCATAACATCTGTTATGCGTGAAGTGTTGTCAGATGGAACTAAAGCAGCTAAATCCGGAGGTTGATCCTTCCCAACAGAAGGATTAGCCTAAAAACAACAATTACTTACAACCAAAAAAGGAAGAGAAGGGGGGGAAATTAGTAAGATAATAACCAATCTTTTCTTACCTCAAGATCAACATAGGCAACCATTCTTCCTACTGACTTGAGAAACCTGTCAAGATCCTTTATGTGAAGGGCTGCAACCAGATTCATCAATAAATAAGCCCAAAATTTCAAGAATGATGAAGCGTTTTGATACTTACAGATGGTTGTATCGTTGGAGAGTGGATGGAAGAAGCAGCACTCCTGAGTTTTGAAACCTTGATCCAACAACAACGAAACATTCCTTCACAAATCAAATTAACAAAACAACTGCTATCAGAATCCAGTATTTAACAAATATATATGCTCTTGTTAGTTGTGCAAGATTAAAACAACCCAACTCACTTAGCTGACTCATTCACAAGTGCAAATGGAGTAACACACCCTAGAGGCACCTGGAAAAATATTATACCAACGAGTATCAACTATCAGTAATATAGTAAGTAATCAATGTAAAAGATATTTGAGAAAATGACAGATGGAAGGAACATATAAATGAAGCCAGGTTTGTAAAATGTTAGGACTTATAAAGTGTAAGCTTCCTTTTCCTAAATTTCTCTATCATATAATTATTTCTGCATCAAGTCAAAAAAACACTCACATATAGATTACATTAAGTAAAAAAAAAAATCATCTACAGAGTTAAAATGCATTTAGGAACCTGAAGTATTTCTCCAACTGCTTCTTCAGGTGCCATTCTCACCCCTCCTTTTCCAAGCCCAAGCCTTTGAGATAGAACTGCTCAGCTTCAAAGCCACAATGAGTGTTATAAAAATCCAGAAAAAAAAATACAAAGTATTATATTAATGACTTTTGCAATAAATAATATAAAACTGTATCTCCCTCTATCCCTAAACAGCACTCATGTTATTCTTTTTGGTCCACAACATTTACTTAATCTTAAATTCAAATTTCGTTTTGTGAATATGCTTTCAAGACAGAAGGGTGCTTTGACTAGTGGTATATTAATAGAACTAAATGCAAGAAATAGCAACATCCTTTCATTTATTTGTGTACTTTCATTTCATTGTATTATAAGATTCTACATCCATTTTTTTCCTTATTATAGCACTGTACTTTGAAAACTTTCTTACTAGGATATCATAGTTGAAAAAATATCAGTGAAAATTGCTTTGTATTCAGATGGCATTTAGTAGACTTTTCAAATTACAATATGAAGAAATGAAAGTAGGATGCTATACTCTTAAACAAATCAATGGAAGAAGTAGTCGACTTGTTTCTTGTTGCATTTAATTTTAACCAATAATAAGAGTAGTACACTTTTCATGGGACAGAGGAAGTAACATAATTAGTATGGTGTCCAAAACAACAAGGATAAGAAAGCAACCAAATGTCAGAGCAAACTAACCTTTTAGGTCTACTGTGGTATCAGCCAAGGCTGAAACAATATAAAATCTGTGCTTCTTATCCTATATATCAAAAGTAAAATATATACATATGCATTAATTAGATAGAACACAAAATGATACTATATGGCAATCCAAAACCAAAATATTTGAAGATAATACCTTTAGGAATAAGTTTTTACTCAATCCACCTTTCATATGTCCAACATACTTGGCCTTATACAAGAGATAGACAAACAAAACAAAACAAATTAAAGAAAATTGCAATATTTTGTTACAGAGAACATGCTTTTGCAGTGCGTTTGGCATGTATTGTAGGCAAAAATTGTAATATTTTGTCCTATTATCTACCCAGAAAATGCAAAAGACGTTAATGCCCATTGAAAATATCCCCAGAAAGCTTTGTCCAGTTCAGTTATGTCTCATGTAAAAAACGCAACCTTTGTATTGCATTAGATTTAGTTACCTGGGCTTCAACAGTCATCACTACAGGATGCTCATACTGCGAAAATTTTATCTGTTGAGCCTGATACATACAATGGATATGTTATTGCTTAAAGAATATATAACAACTGATAAGATCCACCAACAAGCATACTTAAAACTAGTTACAAATGTTAAATAGTCAGGCCATGATCACACTCAGTGGGAAACAAAACCTCATTTATCAGGACAAAACTTAATAATAATAGAAGAAGAAAAATAATTACATTGTATTAAGGGAAAGATTATCACATGGAAAATGGATATAGGTCTTGTTACTAGCTCACGCCCAACAGTAGTCGATTTCTACTAATACTAGCTACGAAGTTTGAGGCAATAAACGAGTAAGCTAAGCTCTCACTCATGAGACTCCAACAAGAACACACTAATGAAGCATAATATAAAGTGCAAACATATATGACCGTGAAGATAGAACCTTAAGTTGTTTGATCTTGCACTACTTTTTTGGCAGATTAATAATGGCTGTTGCTTTTTCATTGCTTCAACCTGGGATTTTAAACCCAAATTTATTCGAAACTCTATCAATCGATAGTAAAATTAGAATTGGACGACGAGGTTGATGAATCCAGAAGATTACGCATTTTGTTAAGAAAAATCGAACCTGTAAGCGTTCAAAAAGTTGCCCTTTCGAAAAACCCATCTCTCCGAATTTTGTAGACGCCGCAACCCCAGGGAGAGACTGAAATGCAACTCAACCTGTAATACTCGCTTTGCTTGACCCAAAAACTTTGAAAATGTAGGTTTTGGTGATAATACATAAAACCCTAATCCTAAACTATTTGGGTTAGCTTTATATATATATATATATATATATATATATATATATATATATATATATATATATATATATATATATATATATATATATATATATATAAGTGATTTTTAAGAAAAGTGGTTTATTAGCTTGTAGATCCAGAAACATGTTCACTAATACCATCAATATCCACTGGAGAAGCAGCAATGAAGGCAATAATAAATACAGAAGTTGCGGTCAATAAGGTAGGGATCATCAAAACACCAAACCATCCAATGTAAAGACGGTTTTCAGTGTTGGTTATCTAGTTACAGAAGTGACCTCATAGGCTTTCGCTTTCGCGTCTCTCTAAAATTGCAGTCATGGTAAAATCTTGGTTTATTTAATTATCAGGGACTCCCAAGCGCACGAATTTTCAAATGAAAAACTAAAGGTTTGTTATTTAACAGAATAACATGACTTATATGCCCGTGTCAACCAATATCTATCTGGATCTAGTTCAATTTTTTGTAAATCAAAAGCGGTTTGCAAAAATAAAATAAAAAAAAAAGATTTCTATACACTATGCATATAATATAATTTCACTAAGAAAAGCTGGTTTTAAAAAGTGTTTGGATACGAAAAGCTGCTTTTTCAGGAGTAAAATGGTTAAAAAGCTAAAAAGCTAGGATTTTCTAGCTTTTTGAAAGTTTTACTTTTTCTCATCTAAAAAGTTGTTTTATTTACCAATTCAACTCAATGGTAATTTGGTTGGATCAGATCGGATAAGAATTTAGTTTTGTTTATTTAAATTCTTATTTTGAAAACTTAAATCAATTTGGATTCATTGGATCGGATCGTGTCGAATTTATCCAAACGAACACTTCTAGCATGTGGTAACAAACAAACATTTGCAACAATCATATCATTAAATTTTTAGGTTTAAAAAAGGAATTTTGGCTTAAATGAAAGATTGAAGTAATAAAAATGTCATTATTTAGCCATATAATTTCAAATGAAGACAATTAAGTCGTTGAACTTTCATTATTGTTCTCATTTTCCCTTATGACCTCCTACTCTTGGTTTTTGCCCATTACCTCAAAGACTTTCGACTTAAATGATCATTCAAGTTAAAAAAATCAACATTTAGTCATTTTAAGTTCAAATCATCACCATTAAGTCCTTTACCAAATGATGATCATACATGAAGATGGTGATGAGCTTCAATGGACTCGTTTACTTCATCTTTGTTTCCCTTTTGATACAAACCACATTCACCATCTTTGAAAAGTTAATTGTCTCAAGTTTCCACCAATATCTTCACATCAATACATCACACCTACCACCCTACTATCATCATGCCACAATATTCATTTTTTTCGAGTTTAAATCTCTTTCACTCGAATCTCGTACCATAGGGTTTGCCTAAAACAAACCCTTATGTAACGACCCAAAAATCAAGGGTAAGATTTTATTTTTATTATAGTCAAAACACATATATCTTCTAAATCTAAGCATTAAAAAAACATTGTTAATTAAAAACGTTTATCAGAGTTCGTCCTAAAATTACATATTGCAGAAACATGGGTGTGTGTGCTGCGATCAAGTCGGGTCCTCCCTTTCCAAATCAATGATACCTGAAACCATAAACAATATTGTAAACACGATGCTTAGTGAGTTCCCCAGAGCATACCCCACATAAGCCATATCAATCACATAAGCCATGCATATAAACATATAAGGAAGTCGTGGAAACCTTCCAAGGTCTTACTCTGGGTGTCATAGGAACCCCCTCATGGTCTTAGCTCACTACCATGGGAACCCCCATATGGTCTTCACCAACTACCATATAAACCATACATACAAACATATAAGAATACCCTGGAAACCCTCCAAGGTCTTACACCTGGTGCCATGGGAACCCCCACATGGTCTTAGCCTATTGCCATGGGAACCCCCACATGGTCTTAGCCTGGAATGCCATGTGAACCCCCACATGGTCTTATATTCAACTATCTCGGGAACCCCCCGGGGTCTTCCATGCAACTATCACAAAGACAACTAGCATACCACATACCACATAAATCAACTAACATACCACGTATAACTAATTGTCATGGGAACCCCCACATGGTCTTCACATAATACATAATGTATCGATAGCACATCCGCAATAATCATCACAACTATATAATGGGGTCGGCCTAGGTTCCTTCGACCCATTGGTATGGTGAGGAGACTCACCTCACACTGTGGAAGTCCCGCAAATAAAATTCTAGTTGTTGGTTGACAGACTCTCGAACTGTCCATATCAAAACAACACCCAATTAACCATTTGGGTTTCAATGCATAACCATAAATCCACACTTGGGGTAAAAGGACCATTTTACCCCTAACCTAGCTTGGTTCAAAACCAAGGCCCAAACTCAAACTTTGAAGGCCTAAAAGCCAAATAATCAACAAGGCCCATCATATGGCCCAATTTTCCAAATTGGAACCAAACCTCTACATGGTCTTACCTTAAGGCCCAACCATTTATTCTGGTCCAAACATTTAGCATTCTAATGGTCTAATATCTCATAATCACCAAGGCCCAATTATGGCCCAATTTTCCAAATTGGGCCCAAGCCTTTCTAATGGGCCTTATCCTAAAGCCCAATAATTTCCTTAGTACATGAACATGTTCCCAATTGGCCCAGGAAGGCCCACAACAACTTAGTCCAAGAAATGGCTAGGGATGAGCATAATAACCAAAAAACTAAACCAAAACCAAATTAACTGATATAACTGAACCATAATAACCGAACCATTTTAAAAACCGTTGGTTCGGTTTCTAATTTTTGTTAACCGATAACTAACGGTTCGGTTATGGTTTTATAGGTTAACTGAACCATTATTAACTGAACCGCTAACTAATATTTTAATATATAAAAATTATAGATTATATATAAAATAATATAGTCAAACTTATTTAATAAGATCCATTAAAATATTGAAAATATAATCTATTAATCTTCACTTATCAGGAGACGAACAAGCAATCAAACCATCTAAGGTTGATCACGTAGACACACACAATCTTCCAATCATGCGTTTGAGTAAAATTATTGATTAATGTTGTAATTCATAATCAGGTAATTCTACAATTTGTAAGCATTATTCACAATTAGTTTAATCTTCATACTCATAATCGTAATCGATGGCTTCTCACACTGTTAATCCTAATCAAAGATTGTTTTGACTTTATAGTCCTATTCGAAGGATTTTTATGACTTTATAATCAAAACTTCTAGGTAAGTTAAGTTTTTGGTTCTTCTTGACTCTGTGATATATTAAGAATGTATTTTTTTTGAAAACTTTTGGCCTTTTTTAGTTATTGTTTTTGACTTTATCACATTGAATGTATATGAGTGATTGTCTTTTTTTATCCAATAACAAATAATATGAATGTTTGGCTCTTTTATTTTATAATTTTTGATTTAATTGTATTAAACGTGTATGAATGTTTGGCTTTATTTTAATATTAATATCAATTATCAATATATGAAATTATTAATGTCAATTTCTTTTAATGTTTTATATTTTTATTTAATCCATTAAGTACATCACCCCACTAGGCCAATCGTACAATATGATCGGGCATAAGTCATAACTTCAATCCAATGGTCCAAAACGCGGGACCGAACATGTCCATACTAAAATCTCCAAGATTAGGGTTTTCTAAACCCTAATTAGGGTTTCCAACCCAATCACAAGCCAATTTGTCAAATGGTTAAGTTTTTACATTAATTAGAGTCTAATAAGTCGGGCACCACCCACTACCACCTCGGGTAGTGGTGATCAACGGCGGCGGTCACCACTTCGTGGTGGTGGTGGTTATGATTCTAGACAAAAATACATCAAAAGCATCCCAAGTAATAGTCCAATCACACTTAAGAGCACATAGCCACCCAAGGTAGCGGCAGAATGGCGACATGAGGTGGCAGCCACCACCTCACGGTGGTGGTGACGGATTTCCTTGATCATTCCGGCCAAAAATACGATTATACAACATAATATCTAAAAGAAACACACACACACACTCAGCCACCCTTGTGGCGGCAGGCAGTGGTCGGAGGTGATAGGCACCACCTCACGGTGGTGGTGATGACTTTTCTTGTGATGGTCGACCAAGCAAAAGATACGCACGACATGCACACTAGTAGCAGAAGCACACACACACACGTCTTTGCCCGGAAAATGAACACAACCACCTAACTGGTGGCGTACGACAACGACAGCGGGTGGAACAACCGCTGAAGCAGTGGTGGCGATGCAACAACGTGTTACCAGAACGAGTTAGAGGAAAGAAAAGGCGGTCGGTCCCCCACCGGGAACAGCAGCAACGACGCCCGTAAATGGATTCTTTCGATCGACTGCTGCCATAACGCCCCAAGGCGGTCTTCGTCTTCAACTGTGGTGGGTGCGGCGGAGGAAATGGTTGTTGCGCCTCCACCAGAAAACAACCACAATGGCCATAACTCTCGGTTCATCCGATCTTCACGATGGTTGTAGCTCCGTCCCCGACTTCACCAATGATAGAGGCGACGATGGTGGTGCTCGGCCATCCATGCGAGGCTATGTGATGGTGGCGAGCTCAACTATGGCGATGACAGCTGGAGAAAAGGTGGCGTCTACCAAGGTTTAGGGTTAGGGTTTGAGAGTGATAAGGTGACGGGTTATAAGCTTGTCACAACCAGGAAATTCGATGCCTTGTAAACATTTAACAATGACAACAAATGTGAACCAACAATGTGAAAGCATGTAGGATGCTTATTCAATAACAACAGGATTTCAATCAAACACTTCATATAAGCACTGCAAATAGTCAACAAAGAATTGGAAACCCTAGAAATCCCAGTTTAAGTCCATTCTGGACTAGGATTTCCTTATTGGGCCCGATGGGCCAATAAGCTTCCAATTTGACTATCTTGGGCTTAGAACTCTCAAATGGGCCCTAATTGGACCCATATACATGAAACTTAATATTTTGGGCCTTATAAGCCTAAAATGAACTAGGTTATCCTTAATGATCCTTATTGGGGCATAACAAATCTAATTATCCCTAATGGGTCATAAAAATCATTATTTGATTTTTTGTTGGGCCAAAAATCATCTAACTTAACCATAAAATGGGCTTAAGCATACAAGGCCCAATTATTTTTCCTTTCCCTCTCCATTCTCGGCCCAACAACCCAAGAAGGAAAGAGTTGAATTTGGTATTGCCACCTCACTTTTACCCATAGGACTTCCATGCTTATAACTCATATTCCCATGCAACCATCTCATCAAAGTCTCTCTTCCCCTCTCTCTTTCTATCCTCGACCGAAGACACAAAGAAACACACACACACACACCTCACAAAAATTCTCTCTAAACCACTCTCAAGATCATCTTCTTCTCCTTTGAAGATCTCGAAATTTTGGCTTGAAATCTAAGGATTTTCATCAAGTAGTTCACATCTTTGGTAATTTATTTCTTTGATTCATAACATATCTTCTTCATTTTACCAACAATCTTCCTTATCTCATACAAAACTTGTGATCTTGCACCTTAGAAACATCTAAGTTCGAGATCCTCCAAGAAAGCTTACTAGGATCAAATCTTCTTCATCTTTTCCTTCAAAAACCGAAACCACACTCAAGGTGAGCTTCATACCCCTTTCTTTTCGGTTTTTATGAGTTTTATGGGGGAGAATACAAGAAAATGTGTAGATCTATGTGTATATGTATGCTATGTGTGATTTGATGCATGTATGTGTGTGATTTGATGTGTTTTGTGATGAATATGTTACTAAAAAGGGTGTAAAACCGAGATCTATGACATGAGAAAGGAAGGAAACATAATCTAAGCTATCTTACACTAAACAAGTCAAGAATAATAGCTTATAAGGTCATGATGAACATATTCTAACATAAAACCCATTTTTGGGCTTAAATTGTCAAAAATACAAAACTTGGGGTACAAATCAACAAGTCACGGTTTCTTGAAGGTTAAAAGGGTCAAAACAGTTTGTATAAATATTTTTCTGAACATTAGAAATTTCAAGGGACTTAAAATGCAAATTTTTAGCTTAATGGGCTAATTTTGGGCTTTTCGGCCCAATAAGCCTCAAAATGCGAAAAATGATAAATTTTAGGGGCTGAAATGAAACTTTCTGTAAAACAGGGGGTAATTAGCTTGACAAAATCATTTATGGGTCAAAAATGCTTTTCACTATCAAAAGGGACCAAAAATGTAAGGTTTTTAGATTTTGGGCCAAAACTGTAAAAGTTGTGAAAAATGGGTTCCTAACCGAGAAACACTAATCTGGAGGGGCTGAAGCTGTCAACAAAATAATTTTTGGGTTAAAATCGTGTTTTCATCAAATAAATAATACATAAGTGTCAAGAAAAGGGTTTTAAGGACTAAAAATGAAATTCTTTTATATAAAAGGACCAAAAGTGTTATTTTTATAAAAGAAGGGTAATGAAAAGGGTCAAACTCCACTTTCAAACAAATCAATTCATTAATACAAAATACAAGATCCACGACTACCGACGAAACGGAAAACAAATACACTCTCAATAGCAAATATCGTTATAAAACGAATTGATTCGATCTCGAATCAATAACAAAACAAAATCGTTAAACCAAGGCATTTCAATAAACACGCGATAACTACGATGAGCTAACTTTCAAACTTTGGGCTTAAAAGTTTCAAATCATGCTTGTTGGGCCTTGCTAGCTCATTAACATGATCTTTGGGCCCAAAGGGAATATGCTTACGTGTTATTGGGCCTCCTATGACCCGATTTCATGTATAAGGACTTTCAATAGCTCTAATGTGCTATTGGGCCCTAGTGGCCCATTAGTACTGCTAGTGAGGTCGAGAAGTCAAATGCAAGTTGGGCCAGCGTGTCCTTTGCATTCCCGATAGCCCAAAATAACTCACGGAAATAACGAGACTTCGTACTCCCGTTTCTCCTCGGTTGTCGGGCTTATGAGATATCCAGTAAACAGATTCAGAGCGTTAATCAAGAGTAATCATGGTGGTTGGATTAAGTGAGTAGTAACGAGCGACGCCTTTAAGGATCGTTCGTAACCTGTAGTTATAAACTAGCCATCTTTATGTGTGATTATAACAACTCACAACCCTAATTAATCCAACGCTACCCGAGAAATCAAAAATCATTCGTCGTAACGATATAACAATAGAGAAATCATTGTATTTTATGTATCGGGGAAACATCGGGTTTTCCTGGGAAGTTCAACATTTTCACTTGCGTGATTTATACAAAAGTTCAACAATTATACATGTTTTGAAAATCAACAAGCATATATTCACGGATCTTCACACTTTTTATAAACAATGATCTATTCAAAAAATATCGGATTTTCTGGGTTTTACAAACTACATGAAAATCATTTTACCACAACATTACTTATGAACTCACCAACATTTCATATGTTGACGTTTTTCAAAATAACTTGTATTCTCAGGTAACAGGTAAACTGAAGAATAAGTACCAAGTGATGTCATGGTGTTTTGCTTAGATTATCTATCAGACAGTTTATGTTATGAAATTGTAATGTCTAAAACAATGTACTGGATGTAAACAATATCAGTTGTAATATTTCAATGCATGGTGATGATTTATGTTATGATTCATGTATATTCATTGTGATGGTATTCAATTTAAGTCACAAGAGCCCTCGGACGTTTCCGCCGTCTGGTTCGGGGGTGTGACAGGTTGGTATCAGAGCTCTGTTTATAGTGAACTAGCATATCTAACCACACATTGGTATGCAACTATAAACCAAAAAGAGGGACTGACACAACTCTAAACAAAACAAGTAAAACCCAACGATAAAACATCCTTGTTGTTGTGAATTAGGAAAAAGAACATAATACTGAACCAAACAAGATAATGCTAACATCTCGGTTTAGCCAAGATTGTTCATAGTCGTATCAAGGAGTGGATGTAGCCTGATCAACTACATTCCCTCCAAGGTACAACTATCACATGTCCCGAGGAAATCGTGATGGCTAGAGAACCTAAAAACATACCCCTTTATTACCAAGAAGAGAACATCAACTCGATCTATACAATAATGGTAACGTCCTAGGAGTAAGTATAGTTTATTCGTATACCTCCTCTCAGTCGCCATGGAAGGAGAACACCAGGGCCTTCAGTTTCATCAAGTCCTAGTAGCCCACGGGAGGGTCAAGGATGAGCCAGAGGTAGATCAAGGAAAGCACACGACATTGAACCTGAAGAGGAACAAGACGAATACGTGATGGTTGATTTTGATTACGATGAGTTGGACCAGGAGCCAAATGAAGAAAAGGGCGTAGAGGAGGCGTGTAGTGAACCTCACCAGTTGGAAGCCCCGTCAAATTTCCGCATGTTTCAAGGGGTGGATACAGACTACTTACGCGCTCTCGAGGAGGCAATTATCAGCTTGAAGCTTCAACTCATCATGGCTAAGGCAAGGGCTACGCGAGCCAAGCGAAAAGTAGAGGTAATCACCCAAGAGGCGGATGAACTGGCTGAACTTCTGGTGCGTCACCTTGACGATTGAGCGTCGTCGTCATCCTTACTAATAGGACCTGCTCTACTACCTGCTATATAGAACCCACCGCGACTAAGGTTAGCTGTATCAGTCCTTAGTACTAGTACGATGATCTATGCTATGTACCATCGACTCTATGTTTAAGTGATTACACTACTCATAGAGTCGTCATGCTGCCGAACTTGTGCCGCTTATGTATGCTCCTTCGAGAAAAATTTTCATATATCAAAGTGCGGATAATATTAATGAAAAATTTTCATATGTTTTACTGTGATGTTATAATCTGCTATGTGTTACATATCCACGATTGTGTGCTAATTTGTGAAATTACTTAAGTTCGTGTCACACACCTAGCTTATAGGATCACAATCTCGCCAAAAGGCACAAACACTCAACATCTTTCCATTCCATGACAGAAAGATGCCTCGATGACCAACCCGCAGAAACCCTGAGCCAAACCCGCCCGAGTTCAACCCTGTTGCTTTTCAGGCAGCGGTATCTGCTGCAGTTACCGCGGCTATGTCACAAATTCACCAAGGGAACAATGGAGGAGTCAACGGACAAGAGGCTGGAAGTTCGAACAACGGGGTAAATCAAGGACCTACCAAGACATGCTCCTACAAAGACTTCACCAACGCCAAACCACGGTCCTTTAATGGCACTGGAGGAATGATCACCCTGAAACGATGGATCGAGAAGGTGGAATCGGTGTTCAAAATATGTGAATGCCCTGAGGAGATGAAAGTGAAGTTTGCCGCATGCACTTTTGTTGACCAAGCGCTCACTTGGTGGAACGGACACGTGGAAGCTATGACACTCCCCGTAGCCAATTCCATGCCATGGGCAAAGTTGAAAGAAATGTTGATGGCCGAGTACTGCCCTCGTGGAAAAATTCAGAAAATGGAATAAGAGCTGTGGAATCTCACCGTCCGGAACGTTGATATAGATGCATACATATCAAGGTTTAGCAAACTGTCTCTGCTATGCCCTGACATGATCACCTCAGAAGGAAAGAAGATCGAACGATTCATCTGGGGACTAACCTCCCCGATCCAAGGAAACGTGATAGCTACAAATCCCGAAACTTTCGACAGTGCCAAGAGATTGGCCAAGAAGCTGTATGACCACAACAACAAGAAGGGTGAGAAGCCAGTGGAGGCGGAAGGTACGAAGGAAAATGACAACAAAACGGGAAAGAACAACAAGAGGAAAGGACGTCAAGGCTCCGAATCATCCAAGAAGCAGCAAACAGTGGCAGTTAATGCTGCAACCACTCAAGTTCTACCCACACCACATGTTCCAGCCTCAGCCGCTCCAAGTTCTCCTAGGCCTTATTCCGATAATCTTCCTAAGTGCAACAAGTGCGGTCTCCATCATAATGGAGAATGCAGAGAGATGCAGTGCACCAGTTGCAATCGGAAGGGTCACACGACAAAGTATTGCAGAACCTACCCTCCTCAGAACCAACAACAGGGAAACAACAACAACAACAATAACCGCAACAACAACAACAACACCAACAATGGCGGCAACAATTCAGGACCTAGCCACACCTGCTATGGATATGGAAGGACTGGGCATTTTCGTTGAAACTGCCCCAACAACAACAATCTCGGAAATGGAGGAACAGGAAGGGTGCTGACCATGGGTCAGGGAGAAGCGGTTCAGGATCCCGCTGTCGTTACCGGTACGTTCCTCCTAAACCATACTTACGCATGCATCCTATTTGATACCGGAGCAGAACGGAGTTTTGTGAGCAATAAATTTAAGCATTTGTTAAAACAACAATCCAGAAGCTCAATGAAACCTTTACGGTGGAAATGGCCAATGGGAAAATAGAATCCACTGGGGAGATCTATATCGGATTTACCCTAACCCTAAATCAACACGTCTTTCAAATAAACTTAATGCCTATTTGCATTAGGATTTTTGATGTGATTGTTGGCATGGACTGGTTAAGCCCCCACCATGCTGAAATTATGTGTCGCGAGAAGGTCGTTCGCCTTCACCTTCCAAATCATGAAACCCTAGTTATTTACGGAGATAAACCCAGCACGAACCTTCGTCTCATCTCGTGCGTCCAGGCACAGAAGAATCTACGAAAGAACGATTTGACGTTCCTGGCGCACATAGTGGATAAAACCAAGGAAGAGGTTAACGTCCAAGACATTCCTGTAGCATGTGAATTCCCAGACATATTTCCTGAAGATCTTCCTGGAGTACCCCCAGAAAGACAAGTTGAATTTCGAATTGATCTTGTGCCAGGAGCTACTCCCATTGCTAAATCGCCTTACCAATTGGATCCTGCTGAGATGCAGGAATTGTCCAGCCAACTCAGTGAACTCCTAGACAAGGGATTCATCCGACCCAGCTTTTCGCCATGGGGAGCTCCAGTCCTCTTTATCAAGAAGAAGGACGGATCTTTTAGGATGTGCATCGATTATAGAGAACTGAATAAGCTCACTGTCAAAAATCGCTATCCACTCCCACGAATCGACGATCTATTTGACAAGCTCCAAGGAGCTAGTTACTTCTCTAAGATAGATCTGCGATCCGGGTACCATTATGAATTTGTTGTAATGCCCTTCGGTCTAACGAATGCCCCTGCCGCATTCATGGACCTAATGAATCGAATCTGCCGACCATTCCTCGACAACTTTTTTATTGTTTTCATTGATGACATTCTAGTTTATTCTCGAAGCGAAGAAGAGCATGGCCAACATCTCCGACAAATCCTGGAAACCCTGCGAACTGAGAAACTATATGCAAAACTCTCCAAGTGTGAGTTCTGGCTCCGTAGCGTGAACTTTTTGGGTCATGTTGTTATTCAGGAAGGAATACATGTGGATCCTTCTAAGGTCAAAGCCATCGAAGGATGGGCAGTCCTGACAACACACACAGAAATTCGCCAATTCTTAGGTCTAGCAGGTTACTACAGGAGGTTCATTCAAAACTTCTCTAAGATCGCCAAGCCACTTACCTCGCTTACACAAAAGGGTGTACCATTCAAATGGACGAACAAACAAGAAGCTGCATTCCGAACTCTGAAGCGAGCACTCTGCAGTGCCCCAGTACTATCACTACCAGAGGGAACGGAAGATTTCGTAGTCTATTGTGACGCGTCCAGGGCCGGTCCAAACGTATATGGGGTCCGGGGCGAAAAGAAAAAAATGCCCCTTACAGACAAATATAATAAAGATTAAAAAAATATAATTAATTTTTCACTATAAACATATTCAATTAGCAATAACAAGGAAACCAAATTGTTTATCTTTTGACCTAGTTTGAGTATATGACCGAATTTTAGGCCCTAAAATCATTTAGGTAATATATATACACTACATAGCCCATAAATTTTGGGCCCCCAGGAGACATGTGCCCTGGGCGGTTGCCCAAGTTGCCCACCGTCTGGACCGGCCCTGGACACGTCAAATCAGGGTTTTGGGTGTGTTCTCATGCAGCGTGGAAAGGTGATAGCTTACGCATCCCGGCAACTAAAGACACACAAAGTAAATTATACAACCTACGATCTGGAATTGGGAGCAGTGGTCTTCGCTCTGAAGATTTTGAGGCACTACCTTTATGGTACGAAGTGCACCATCTTCACGGACCACAAGAGCCTCCAGCACATCTTGAATCAAAAAGAGCTGAATATGAGGCAACAAAGATGGGTTGAACTATTAAACGATTATGAGTGTGAAATCAAGTACCACCCAGGCAAGGCTAACGTGGTAGTTGATGCCTTGAGTCGGAAAGAGTACTCTAATCGTCATGTGAAAACTCTCTCAATAACCATCCAATCTCACCTAACCACTCAGATCAGGGCAGCCCAGTCAGATGCCATGAAGGCGGAAACAAAACCAACGAAGCATTACATGGAATGGAGAAGAATCTAGAGGTGAAAGAGAGCAGAGTATATTATTTCATGAACCGTATTTGGGTCGTTAAACTTGGAGGATTTATGGAGGTAGTCATGAATGAAGCTCACAAGACGCGATACTCCATCCATCCGGGTTCGGACAAAATGTACTTGGATATAAACAACATTATTGGTGGCCTAACATGAAGGCAGAGATTGCCACCTATGTTAGCAAATGCCTTACTTGCGCCAAAGTAAAGGTGGAATACCAGAAGCCCTCGGGGTTATTATAGCAACCAGTAATTCCCGAGTGGAAATAGGAAAGGATTACTATGGATTTTGTGACCAAGCTTCCTAAGACGTCAGATGGATTGGACACTTTATGGGTAATAGTTGACAGACTGACGAAATCCGCTCATTTCTTGCCAATAAAAGAATCCTACAAGATGGAGAGATTGACAAGAATATACATTCGAGAAATCATGAGACTTCACGGAGTGCCAGTGTCTATCATCTCAGATAGAGATAGTAGATTCACTTCACGTTTTTGGCAATCACTTCAGAAAGCACTGGGAACCCATCTAGACATGAGCACTGCTTATCACCCACAAACGGATGGTCAAAGCGAACGAACCATTCAGACGCTTGAAGACATGCTTCGCGCATGTGTGATAGACTTTGGGAAGTCCTGGGATACCCACTTACCCTTAGTTGAATTCTCATACAACAACAGTTACCATTCGAGCATCAAAGTTGCTCCTTTCGAGGCACTGTATGGACGTAAGTGTAGATCACCGTTGTGTTGGGATGAGGTGGGCGATACCTAGCTAGTGAGGGAACTAGCATCAGACAAGACGTTAACGGGACCGGATATCATACGTGAAACCACGGAAAAGATAGTTCAAATAAGAGCTCGACTACAAGCATCACGCGACCGACAGAAGAGCTACGGTGATAAACGGCGAAATCCCTTAGAGTTTCAGGTCAGGGATCGAGTGTTGTTAAAAGTTTCTCCCTGGAAAGGGGTTATTCGTTTTGGAAAACGGGGAAAATTGAATCCACGATACATTGGACCTTTCGAGATTCTTGCCCGAATTGGTCCAGTTGCGTACAGACTACAACTACCCGCTAAGCTCAGCAGCGTACACCTCGTGTTCCATTTTTCCAACCTAAAGAAGTGTTTATCCGATGAAACACTCTTCATTCCCCTTGATGAAATTAAAATCAACGAGAATCTCCTATTCATGGAAGAACCAGTCGAAATCCTAGATAGGGAGGTGAAGCGTACTAAGCAAAGTCGCATTCCGATTGTGAAGGTACGGTGGAACGCGAAACATGGGCCAGAATTCACGTGGGAACGCGAAGATCAAATGAAGCAGAAATACCCTCATCTATTCTCGCATTCTCAAATCTAGCTTTCAAAAGAATTTCGGGACGAAATTCCCTCTAACGGGGGGATGATGTCACAACCAGGAAATTCGATGCCTTGTAAACATTTAACAATGACAACAAATGTGAACCAAGAATGTGAAAGCATGTAGGATGCTTATTCAACAACAACAAAATTTAATCAAACACTTCATACAAGCACTGCAAATAGTCAACAAAGAATTGGAAACCCTAGAAATCCCGGTTTTTTGGACTAGGATTTCCTTATTGGGCCCAATAGGCCAATAAGCTTCCAATTTGACTATCTTGGGCTTAGAACTCTCAAATGGGCCCTAATTGGACCCATATACATGAAACTTAATATTTTGGGCCTTATAAGCCTAAAAGGAACTAGGTTATCCTTAATGAGCCTTATTGGGGCATAACAAATCTAATTAGCCATAATGGGTCATAAAAATCATTCTTTGATTTTTTTTGGGCCAAAAATCATCTAACTTAACCATAAAATGGGCTTAAGCATACAAGGCCCAATTATTTTTCCTTCCCCTCTCCATTCTCGGCCCAACAACCCAAGAAGGAAAGAGTTGACTTTAGTATTGCCACCTCACTTTTACCCATAGGACTTCCATGCTTATAACTCATATTCCCATACAACCATCTAATCAAAGTCTTTCTTCCCTTTTCTCTTTCTATCCTCGGCCGAAGACACAAAGGAACACACACACACACACACCTCACAAAAATTCTCTCTAAACCACTCTCAAGATCATCTTCTTCTCCTTTGAAGATCTCGAAATTTTGGCTTGAAATCTAAGGATTTTCATCAAGTAGTTCACATCTTTGGTAATTTATTTCTTTGATTCATAACATATCTTCTTCATTTTACCAACAATCTTCCTTATCTCATACAAAACTTGTGATCTTGCACCTTAGAAACATCTAAGTTCGAGATCCTCCAAGAAAGCTTGCTAGGATCAAATCTTCTTCATCTTTTCCTTCAAAAACCGAAACCACACTCAAGGTGAGCTTCATACCCCTTTCTTTTCGATTTTTGTGAGTTTTATGGGCGAGAATACAAGAAAATGTGTAGATCTATGTGTATATGTATGCTATGTGTGAGTTGATGCATGTATGTGTGTGATTTGATGTGTTTTGTGATGAATATGTTACTAAAAAGGGTGTAAAACCGAGATCTATGACATGAGAAAGGAAGGAAACATAATCTAAGCTATCTTACACTAAACAAGTCAAGAATAATAGCTTATAAGGTCATGATGAACATATTCTAACATAAAACCCATTTTTGGGCTTAAATTGTCAAAAATACAAAACTTGGGGTACAAATCAACAAGTCACGGTTTCTTGAAGGTTAAAAGGGTCAAAACAGTTTGTATAAATATTTTTCTGAACATTAGAAATTTCAAGGGACTTAAAATGCAAATTTTTAGCTTAATGGGCTAATTTTGGGCTTTTCGGCCCAATAAGCCTCAAAATGCGAAAAATGATAAATTTTAGGGGCTGAAATGAAACTTTCTGTAAAACAGGGGGTAATTAGCTTGACAAAATCATTTATGGGTCAAAAATGCTTTTCACTATCAAAAGGGACCAAAAATGTAAGGTTTTTAGATTTTGGGCCAAAACTGTAAAAGTTGTGAAAAATGGGTTCCTAACCGAGAAACACTAATCTGGAGGGGCTGAAGCTGTCAACAAAATAATTTTTGGGTTAAAATCGTGTTTTCATCAAATAAATAATACATAAGTGTCAAGAAAAGGGTTTTAAGGACTAAAAATGAAATTCTTTTATATAAAAGGACCAAAAGTGTTATTTTTATAAAAGAAGGGTAATGAAAAGGGTCAAACTCCACTTTCAAACAAATCAATTCATTAATGAAAAATACAAGATCCATGACTACCGACGAAACGGAAAACAAATACACTCTCAATAGCAAATATCGTTATAAAACGAATTGATTCGATCTCGAATCAATAACAAAACAAAATCGTTAAACCAATGCATTTCAATAAACACGCGATAACTACGATGAGCTAACTTACAAACTTTGGGCTTAAAAGTTTCAAATCATGCTTGTTGGGCCTTGCAAGCTCATTAACATGATCTTTGGGCCCAAAGGGAATATGCTTACGTGTTATTGGGCCTCCTATGACCCGATTTCGTGTATAAGGACTTTCAATGGCTCTAATGTGCTATTGGGCCCTAGTGGCCCATTAGTACTGCTAGTGAGGTCGAGAAGTCAAATGCGAGTTGGGCCAACGTGTCCTTCGCATTCCCGATAGCCCTAAATAACTCACGGAAATAACGAGACTTCGTACTCCCCTTTCTCCTCGGTTGTCGGGCTTATGAGATATCTAGTAAACATATTCAGGGCGTTAATCAAGAGTAATCATGGTGGTTGGATTAAGTGGGTATTAACGGGCGACGCCTTTAAGGATCGTTCGTAACCTGTAGTTATAAACTAGCCATCTTTATGTGTGATTATAACAACTCACAACCCTAATTAATCCAACGCTACCCGAGAAATCAAAAATCATTCGTCGTAACGGTATAACAATAGAGAAATCACTGTATTTTATGTATTGGGAAAACATCGGGTTTTCCTAGGAAGTTCAACATTTTCACTTGCGTGATTTATACAAAAGTTCAACAATTATACATGTTTTGAAAATCAACAAGCATATATTCATGGATCTTCACACTTTTTATAAACAATGATCTATTCAAAAAATATCGGATTTTCTGGGTTTTACAAACTACATGAAAATCATTTTACCACAACATTACTTATGAACTCACCAACATTTCATATGTTGACGTTTTTCAAAATAACTTGTATTCTCAGGTAACAGGTAAACTGAAGAATAAGTACCAAGTGATGTCATGGTGTTTTGCTTAGATTATCTATCAGACAGTTTATGTTATGAAATTGTAATGTCTAAAACAATGTACTGGATGTAAACAATATCAGTTGTAATATTTCAATGCATGGTGATGATTTATGTTATGATTCATGTATATTCATTGTGATGGTATTCAATTTAAGTCACAAGAGCCCTCGGACGTTTCCGCCGTCTGGTTCGGGGGTGTGACAAAGCTTCCGTCCACTCTCAACATTTGACCATATTAACATTTTCAGTCCCTCCTCCTCTTATTCTTTTCAAATAAAGCCCGTAAACTACCATTCAGCCCTCAACACTCCAAAATCCTTTCAATTTAAGTCAAATATTTACCAAACACCTCCTGACTTCTGAAAATCTTTACAAAATCAATCTGGAACTTACACTTTTAACCCCCAGAATCTATAATTATGACATTTAACTCCTTGAAGCCAACACCTAATTATTATTGATTCTGATTACAATAATATAAAATAATAATAAAAATTTACATCTCGGGGTTTCTAGAGTTTATTATTTATTTAATTTCAATTGGAATGTTACACCTTAATCCTTATTTAATGGTCTAAAAAAACCGAGACATCCTTTCCATTCTCCTTAATTCCCATAAGTATGTCATATGTGTCGAATCCAACCTTTGATACTGCTATCAAGCCCGAAGATGGCAATATCTATACTAGAGGATCACATGATATGAAATTGGTTGGGTTGTAGTACCTGCAAGCCATTCAAAATATCAAGGATTCAAATTTCGAGTCTGTTAGGACGAGTTACATCTCGCTTGTTCCCGATAAGAAAATCAGTAGACATTATAGGGAAGAGAAGTTTGAAAATTTTAGTTTTTTATGAGATAAACATTGGTATTGTGTTGGACAAAGGATTGGCATTGCTAAATGAGTATTACAGGTTGTTTTATGTAGAGAGGTGTTTGATGTGGTTGGTGATAAAAGTTATTGGAGCCTTTGAGCATGACGCTAAGTTATATGGTAATATGGATATGGAGAATTTGCTTAAGCGTATCGAGAGTGAGAGAGGTTCAGAGCATCTTAATTTAATTTGGTGAAGGTTGGCCTCAAGACGGAAGGTGATATCTCTATAAAGATGACATTTCTTAAAGTTGGAACCCCTTCTCATACAATATGTCTAGTTCAATAATTCCAGGATTCCATCTATTTGTTGTTATTTTAAGAAATGTAATCGAATTTTATTTGTCGATTACAGTTTTGTGATGATGTAACATCTTTTTTTATATGTTAATATTTCGTATTTTAATTAGTTAGCTCCATTATTTTATTTTAAGAATGAAATGGATAATTAAATAACCTAAATAAATGATTATAATTATAACAATTTTATATTTGAGGGACTTGTAATTATTTTCCAGATAATCACTGAAATTGTCAACGTAAAAACCTTGTGGTGCAAAGATATTTGTTTTGAGGGACTAAAACTGCTAGTATGGAAACGTTAAGTGTTTGATATGTACAATTCGGTTTTTTCCCATGGTGTGGACGAGATTAGTTTTGTGGGTTGGTTCCTTATTGCTTTAAATAACACATCTTAGACCTAAGAGCCCAAGATCAAATTTTGTGAAGTGTATGCGTGTTTTGAGTCTATGGCCAAGAAAAAGGAAAAAAGAAAAGATAATTGAGAGAGGGAGAAATAAAGAGGGAGAAAGATAGAGAGAGAAAGAGAGAGAGAGAGAGAGAGAGAGAGAGAGAGGGGAGAGAGAGAGAATATATATATATATATATATATATATATATATATATATATATATATATATATATATATATATATATATATAGAGAGAGAGAGAGAGAGAGAGAGATAGAGAAAGAGAACAAGATCGAGAAAGGAGAAGGCAGAGAGGTGGCCAATCAAGAGTTTTCTTGGCGGTGTTCATCTAATCAAGGTTGGTATTCAATTCTTCTTCTTTTTCTTCTTCTTCTTCTTCTTCTTTTTCTCTTTCTTTGTTTTTAGTTTTAGATTTCGGGACAACAATTTGTCATGAAGTTGCAGACCTACTTACGAAAAATAGAAGTTGTATTAAAGAGTTTATGTAGAGACAAAAGTTGTGGGAAATTGTGTCTACTTTCTAAGGACACCCTTTTCTCATGATTTGGAGTTAAGGTTCAGGAAATATGGCAAAAACATTGATCATGGGTCAAAACGCTAAAACCCAAATTATTGGAATTTCTCATTTAATCATTGTACTTTGGAATTAAATTTTTGAATCACCAATGACCAAATCGTCATCATACTTGCAAATGGTTATTAAGTGCATATTCTCTAGATTTATGATTTGGAGGAGTTTAATGGGTTAAGAAGTTAGATTAAACCCTAAAAGACAAAGTTGTTATTTTGTGTGTTTTACCCTATTATGTCCATATTTTATAAAAATCATAGTAAATTCATGGAAGGTCGGATCTGGGCAAGGTTAATGCCAATAATTGAGTCTATTAAATCCATTTTTTACACCTGCTGATGGCTCTAAATATGGTGAAAAGTGTCCTTTTCACTGACTAGTCCGGTTTTAGCTGCTATGATATATTGTTTTGTAAAATCCATGTTAAATTGTAGAAACATAATTAAACTTAGTGTAATATGTCCTGGGAAAGGTATGTATTTGGCTTGATGTTCTGAATATAAGACAATAATTTGGATTGAATGGGTTTAAAGGGGACAACACAAGTCCTGAACATACTACAGTTTTGGTATTAAAAGTTGAAAATGAATATGGGGACTAACTAGTTGAAATAAGGGCTAAGGGTTTCTTATTAATGCTCTGTAACACTTCTATAGGGGAAAAGGAAGTGCCTTGATTTCATTTGACCTTTTGTATTTGGTTGTTGTGATTTACATTCAGTTCGAGGTGAGTTCCTCACTACATTACATTGACGTGTATGTTCTTTACATTAGACCGTGTGTGATTTTAGATTGTATGGGAATGGTACTAGGTGGTATAATGTCTAGTATGTGTATGTTATTTGCATGTTTGGCGTATATTGTACTTGGGCTGGTAAGTGCTTAGTTTGAATGTACTAAGGCGAGCTGGTAAGTTCTGATATGTAGGTAACATGAACTGGTAAGTGCCCCATATGCTAGACTTTAGCTGGAAAGTGCCTTGTACTATTTGGTTACCTGAATTGTATACTTAGATTACAGATTCATGACATATTGGATGTATATGTGTGGTAGTTGTAAAGTATACATACTATTGATGTGTGATGGGGTGTTGAAATTTGATAGTTTCATTTTATTTACTTCTTTTTATAGCTTATTTTAGCATATTTCATTCCAATTTAGTTAATCATCATGCATATTTTCCTTTTTGTTATTTTCTTATATATAGGGTACTTTCTAGTCTTTTAGCGTAATTATAACTTTTTAGAGGACTAGCATGGTAAGGAGATGTTTAGGGATCACGAAATCGAGTGGACATGAGGATTGCGGACTCTTGGGCTGTTGGAGCTTGAAAATGCTCTACAATGATGAGTGTTTAGTAGGTTAGAATATTCCCTTGTATGAAAAGCATATTCCTTCCACTCGTATATAAAGTGGAGGTGAGGGTCATTTGTTTGTAAGAGTGCACTTATGTAGACATTAGAGTATAGGGAGTTTTAGGTGGGGATTCTCCCCATCCATGAGTGTTGTTCTTGTAATATTTTGTATCTCTCTATCTATCCACTACAAGTGGTATCAGAGAGTAACCTTGAAGATCTCATGATTAGTTCAAGGGAACTATCTCATTTGGTTTATTATCTTGAAGATTTTTGTCATTCTTGGAGATTTTCTCAGCCTTTGCAACTGAGAAATCTTTTGAGTTATTTATTGTTTTGTTAGTGATGTTGCTATAAAAATAAAGATTATGTTGTTCTTGTTCATACACATTTGCTGCTGTTAAATCTGTGATTATTGAGAAAATATTTCTACTGAAGAAGATGAATTTAGTATTAAAAATGTGGTGTTTGATCTTGTTATCCCATGCAAAAAGATAAGACAAAAATATGGTTATGGGGTAAAAGATTGAACAGATGGTTATATGTTCAGACTATGTGAGCTTTTCAAAAGTGTTTGGGTAATTATTTCGGAATGTACATGTCATTTAAGTTGTGATACTTGTGATACAATGCTTATATCAGTTATATACATGTATTTTCTGAGATGAAAAGGAGTTATACAGTTGTTTTTCCGAGATGACATGGCTTTTAGTGTGTTTGGGCATAAAATTTACGAGAGTACAAGTTTTGGCTGGTAATGTACAAGGTTTTTATAACGTACGTGTGAGAAGCACGATGTTTAATGCCTATGTTCGAGTGTTTGCTTTTCTGGAGACTGGAAATTCAGGCTTGTGAGTTACATGCTCCATTCAGCGCATGACACGTAATCACTACAAGGCCCACATGTTTTATTTTATCCGGAAATAAGACGAATCCATGCACGCAGTTAATTATCCTAAACTTTTTTCGGATTTCGTTGCATGACTCACGCATACGTGTTTTCAAATGAAACAATCCAAAGTCAAAGAAGAAATTATGTCAAAGCATTAAGGTGTTACATGACTCACACATACGTGTTTTCAAATGAAACATCACACACACAACATTTTTAATCTCGCAACTGTTTGTTTTTTAGAAGTCTTCAGAGTAGAAAAATCTCTACGTGTGTTCTGTTTGGCGCAACACTTGTATTGCCTCTTCCAACCTCTTCTTCTTCTTCTTTCTTGCTGAAATCTTGATTATATGTTGTTAAAATCTTATTTTACGTTTTTTTGTTTTTTTTATGTTTATTCTTGTTGAATATTTTTTTTGTTTTTTATATTGAATAATGATAATTTCTTGATGAAATATCTTTATTTTTTTGTTTAAATATCATTATTTTTTGCTGAAATATCATAAATTCTTGCTGAAAATGTCATACATTATTAAATTTTCGGTATTAAAAAACTATTTTCGGTTTATAAAATCAGCTTATTTTAAATTTTTAATATCTGCAGCAGCATGCAGATGTTAAAAAAACAAACACGCTTCTTATTATAATCTGCAGCCGTTTGTTCCACCTCTTCTACTGCAGAGGGTTGCAGAGGTGGTTCGCAGACTTCATGAATTTTTGCTTCAAAAAAAATAAACAACACATAAATGTTGATTGAAGACAGTCGGCTCATCACCTCTCGTTTAGTGCGTGTTTTTCACGCTCCTAATCACTACTTGCCAAGTCAGCAACGCCCCACCCCACCTCCATGGAAACTTGTCTCCTCATGTGCTTGTGTAAGGCACCCTCCAATGGAAACCTGTTGATGGCTCTAAATATGGTGAAAAGTGTCCTTTTCACTGACTGGTCCGGTTTTAGCTGCTAGGATATATTGTTTTGTAAAATCCATGTTAAATTGTAGAAACATAATTAAACTTAGTGTGATATGTCCTGGGAAAGGTAGGTATTTGGCTTGATGTTCAGAATATAAGATAATAAATTGGACCGAATGGGTTTAAAGGGGACAACACAGGGCTTGGTGATTTTTGGAGGTGATGCAAAATAAGCTTGGTCGTGAGTGAAGATTGGAATAAGAGAAGTGATATTTGGGTTTGTTGATCATTAAAGAGGATGAAAACAAGTGGGCTAATGATCTAATGAAGACTTGGGCTACTTTGGGAGTGTTATGATTGTTGGGTTTTTATTCAAAAATTAGTTTGAAAAAACATAAGATTTAGCAACGGAAGACTTTGATATTTTGACCGACATAAACTAGTTTATAACCAACCATGGATCTTATAGCTAAGTTTGGAGAGAAAACAACAACCAACGAAGAAGAAGAATAAGACAACCTTTTTAGTCTTTGAATCCTCAAGGGGAGGCTTGGAAGTTGTAGAAGAATGTAAGAACTTTTGAGACACTAATAATAATCAAACTTGATGATGATGCTAGTCTTCAAACTCTTATACCCTTAAGCTTGAAGTTCATATCAAAATATGAACTTCAAGAGAGAAAAATGATCAAGTGTTATTTAAGAAAAGATGAACAAAAGAGAGATAATGCCTATCCCTCTACATCTTACATTTTTTTCTTTTTTGGATGCTAAAAAGGAATAGAGAAATGCATGCATCATAAAGTGCATTCTTAGACCATAAGTCTTTAACACGTTTAAGAACATTATGCCTCCTACTCCTGTTTGTCTCCCATGTCCCTTAATCCATGATTTATTTTGCATAAAATAATCAAAAGGCCATGACTAGTCTAACTAGTTAGATGTAACGACCATAAAATTCCAACCAATTTAAACTTTTCAAAAACAACCAAGTTTCATTAAGTTATTACAAAAAGGTTTTCAATACAATTATTATCAGATTCTTCCCAGAACCACATCATAAAACATAATCATGAGGAGCGGTACGATCACGCCTTTGCCTTGCCACGGTCTCCTGAAGAACCTGAAAAACATTAAACCACAACTGTAAGCCCGAAAGCTTGGTGAGATACCCTCAAAATACCAACCACATATACCATACACGCATAACATGTCATATCACAACAGAACACAGAACAACCATGCACTTCGGGTCTACTGTGTGACTGGTCCGCCGCATCGGCCTTCAGTCCACCTGGTCCACCCTCCGAGTCTAACCACATACATCGAGTCTACAGTGTGATTGGTCCGCCCACACCGGGCCTTCAATCCACCTGGTCCGCTCCCTGAGTCTACAGTATGACTGGTCCGCCCGCACTGGGCCTTCAGTCGGCCTGGTCCACTCTCCGAGCCTCGGCACGTCTGGTCCACCCTCTTGGGGCCTACAGCCTATGCGGACCGCTCGCTGGGCCTTCGGGATAACCGGTCCGCCCTGGGTATGTTGGCCTACAGCACAAAGCAGGACCCGCCTCAACCCAACCCAAATCCAACAACCATGTGCACATAAACATTCAAACATATAACAATTCGCATCCACTCAAACCAGTCTAACAGATCACATAGCATAACATCATCCTAACCAGGATACCGACCTAACCGGTCACTAGCATAGCATCATCCTATATACCAGGATTCCGACCTTAACCAGGTCTCTAACACATACCATCCTAACTACCAGGATGCAAACATAGCAAGGCAATAACATAACAACGATACCCGGATCACAATCCGATAAAGGGTCGGCCTTGGTGCCGTAGACCTTGTCGATATAGTGAGGATAACTCACCTCGCAACTGCCGACTGAAAAGATAAGCCCAAGCTGCTCCGACCACTGACACGCTCTCCACCACTAGCCAACACCAAAACACTGGACTCAAAACAAAAGCCAATGATTACCAAAATGCCCCTGGAAATCACTAGTCAACCCTTGGTCAAAGTCAAAGTCAAAGTCAACCTTTGACTGACTCTACTCGCCGAGTCCCCATGCACAGAACTTCCCCAAACCGCGACTCAACTCGCCGAGTCACCCCGAGACTCGCCGTGTCCAACAACTTTGATTCCCCTCGCACTCAAATCACCGAGTCCTCCTTTGACTCACCAATTCACGGCTCAACCAGAAGAAGGTTAGGACCTCACGACCAGACTCGCCGAGTCCAAGAACAAAGTCGCCGAGTCCAAGGCTATCTGCAATCAACTCGCCGAGTTGTTCTTCCAACTCGCTGAGTATACCTTTGTGACTCGCCGAGTACCTCTAGATCTTAATCCATACAGAAGCTTTCCAGGCCATGCAGCTGACCCAAACCATAGATCTAACCTTCTACAACCCATCCATCACGTAAAGTGGCAAACTTTACGTGAATCCAAAGAGATCTAGGCATTTTACACTCTATGGCTAGGGTTTGGGACAAAATAAATTCACCAACAACTCTTGAGCATAGACTTTATGGCTTTCTGGATCATTAAAAACCTAGATCTGAGGTAGCAACCTCAGATCTTACACCAAACTTGAGATGGACCTCATTTATGCCCCCAAAACCCCACAAATGAGAGATCTAGATGCACAAAAGCTCAAACAGAAGATTATTACCTCAAATGAAAGCTCCAACTGATGAATAAGCTAAATCTCTGCAAAGCCCCTTGCTCTAACCTCCTTGTTCTTCAATTTCTCTCCAAGATTCCCTCCACAAAGGCTCCAATCTCTCACAAGGCAAGCTCACACGAATCTAGGGCTTCTAGAACTCAAGGGTAAGGTAAAGAGGCTAGGGGAGAGGATATCATGTTCTTTATATAGGGCTCAACCCCCGAATTAGGGTTTTCTCCACTCAGCACCAACTCGCCGAGTCCAGCCACCGACTCGCCGAGTTGGCTACTAAACACGCGACCAGAATCGTGACCCTACTCGCCGAGTCCACCTATGGACTCACCGAGTTGCTCTTTCATAATTACACTTTGAACCCTGAACTTGCACTCCTGAACTCGGGATGTTACAAATCTCCCCCACTTAAATTAGGCTTCGTCCTTGAAGCCTGCGGCAACTCAACTCCAGCACTAATCCCGCAATGCACCACCTGGCATCAACCAGACCAGGTTCCTCAAGACACAACCACCGAAACCCAAACCCAACTTTCCCCTTTTTGCGGTGTCCTGACCACCGCTTCAAACCGGCCACTGGCCTCATCCTCTGATAACCATACTTATCAACCGGGTACCACTCCATGATACTTCACTCGCTCCAAATCACAGCAATCACTTGACTCATACGAGCTGGTGATAATCCTGAACCACCAGAATTCCAATCCGAGTCCAACTTTATCCACTCCATGCTGACAGGATGACACATCCTTCAGCCTCAGAGCAACTCCCATGAGTCCTCCTCTGCAATCTCATACCCATGCTGAACTGGCTCTAGCATCCTCGGGTTGGGAAAACCCGATACACTGACGACGCCTCCAAACATCCTCCAGGATGAATTTCCACCACATACATAATTCATTAGCCAAATCAAACTGGAAATCCAAGATTCCATCCCTGCATCCCTTCCGAGCCTCTTGGCTCTACACCTGCGGAATTCCTTCCGCGACCTCAGCAGACATCCAACCCGGATATGATCTCATACCACCGCCGCAACACACTGCTCAAAACCATAATTAGAACACCCCAATCATAACTCTGCACTACTGCTTTCACTTCTGTGAAGTTACACTCCCTCTCGGAGCTACATTCCTTTCCCTTTCCTTATCAAGGAAATCCACTTGGCTGCCTTGACGCTACCACAAGTGCCACTGTGCTCTCCCAATACTACACCATTTTCTTATAGCATAACCGCTATCCCATGCACCACACATGCTCTGAATCTGCTCGTAAGGACTCTCGAGTCCATGCACTACCTTCCACTAATCACGATTAATACCCGGGGCCAGACCTTCTGATGCTATCACATCACGACATACTCATTCCATATCCTCATACAGATCTACCAACACGTGCAGAGTCTTCAGCATGACTGAACCGCCTTTCCAGGCCTTCAGCCCATCTGGACCACTCTCAGAACCTTCAGCAGGTCTAGACCGCCCTCCAGGGCCTTCAGCCTGTCTGGACCATTCTCTGAGCCTTCGGCCTAACTGGTACGCCCACCGGCCTTCAGTCTATCCGGACCGCTCAACCAGCATTCACCATCCCGAGATATCCTTCCAGGGAAACTCTTACATGCATACTGTTCTAGCCCTCTAGGGGCTCCGAACTCTATCTCCATTCTACATACTTAATCCCGACCCGATCCCAGGCCTTCCACAATCAATCACCCTCGGTCTACATCCCGCCCCGTCCGACTGACACTTGGATCAAACCAGCCTACGCTCGGCTGCCAGAACCACTGCTGAATCCCAAGCAGCTAAACAACCTCTCATGCTCATCGATCTTCCGGATAATTCTCTAATTCTCCCCCACTTAGAGCACTGACTGCCAACCACCGGTCGTCATCACTGACCTTCCTCGACAACCCTACACAACACAACCCCTTACACGCGAACTGATTCCCTCTAGAACGAGCAACCTTCAGAAAATTTCATAACAACACTGATCATCTCGGGTTCGAAAGAAACCCGACCTTCAGCAACCACTCCTTAGACTGCAGATGTTGCCCGACATTCAGACCAAAAGCCAGACTTCCCACTAATGATCCTCATGAATGATAACCAACGAAAATTCCCAACACCACACCCATAACCATACCACAACCCTCAAGGAACAACGAAAACAATACCAAAAATCACACAATGAGACTAGCAGATATACAATACTCCATAATAATCACAAGATAACAAGACATCAAGAAAGAAACATACTCGCAGATGCATCCGACACTGCCCTAACCTCCTCTGCTGTAAGCTGAAAAGCACGACCCTGAGCCCTCGGGAGCTCCGCTCTACCCTGACCTCCACCCGTAATCCTCAAAGTGGCCGGTGCTGGAGCCTGCACCGGTCCTGCAGCAAGCTGTGGACAATTGACCCTCAAGTGTCCAACCTGATGGCAATGATAACAAATCCTCAAATCCCAAATCGGGACTGACTGCCGACAATCCCTCGCATAGTGCCCCTCCTTCCCGCACTTGCGGCATGCACCACCGGACCTACAAACTCCGGTGTGACCCTTCCCACACTTCCCACAAGTGTGGCTGCTCTGATCTCCCAATCTAGAATCAACGGTCTTGGACCGTTTCGGCGCCGGCTGCGACTGCACCAGAGCTTGCCTCTGCTCTCGCAACCGCAACTCAATCTCCAACTCACGCCGCCTGGCGGCCTCCTGCAACTCCAACAAGGTCTCGCACCTCTGCGTGGACACAAACTGCCTGATATCCCTCTTGAGCATACTCAGATATCGGGACATCTGAGCCTGCTCTGAAGCGAACTCATGGCAAAACATCGCCCTCTCAGTGAACATCCTGGTGATCTCCGTCACCGACTCCGAATCCTGCTTCAGCTCCAGGAACTCCTGAGCCAATCTCTCCCTCTCAAACCGCGGAACATAACGAGTGCTAAACATCTCTCGGAACTGATCCCATGAAACCGCAGCTCTCTGCGCATCCGAATACGACCCTGTGGTCAATCTCCACCAATCCTTTGCCCCGAGCCTCAACAGGTTCAGAGCATACCTCACCCTCTGATCAGCAGGGCATGAACACGTGAAGAAACACCCTTCCACGTCCGACAACCATCTCATAGCCATAATCGGGTCCTAAACCCCATCGAAGGTAGGGGCTTCGTATTATCGAAGTCCCGATACTGAAAACCTCGACCTGCTCCTCCCCCTGCCACTACTACAGCCGTTGTAGCCGCCGCAGCAGCCGTCTCTATGAGAGCCGCATAGCGCTCATCAAAATACTCAACCATGACGGTCTTCATCGACCCAAACAGTTCCGGCAACTCGGTCTGGAACAATGCAGCAACCTCATCATGCAGGATCTCCCGAATCCTAGCATCCAACTCGTCTGTGCTCATCTGACCAATAACCTCGGGCGGTACTGACCCACCCTGACCGCCCTCTCCTGCTCCCGATCCCGAACCAGATCCGCTCCCAGCATGCCTCGAAACATCCATACTGAAAAACATCTCAAGATCTCAAATACTTCCCACTAACCCAGGAACCAACCCCAACCCATCCCTAGAGGTTATGGTTTCTTTGATACGCGTATGGGTCTTGTGCTTTCAGTAGTACGGGCCCATACTACCTTCCACACCTACCCATATTTGTATCAAGTATACCACAACACTCTAGTGAAGAAAATACATAACAAGCACTCAACCCTCACCTCTAGAGGAACACTGGAAATCTCCCACAGAAGAAACCCTAGGCTAGCAGGCATCATAAATCAGGCAACATTATCATGAAATCCTGAAGATCCCTAGCCTAGTACTAGCATGTTGTTCTATCAAAGCTCAAAAACAAATATCATGTATGGTCTTTTGGGGTTACTTACTGGCTCCGGCTGATCGTACCTCCTGGTCCTCCTTTACTCATTTTGAAAACCATTTTAAATTCTCTTTTGAAAACTTTCCTTGATTTGAGACTGGATTCACACGAATGTTCATCCAATTCACTCAAACCAAGCTCTGATACCAACTTGTAACGACCATAAAATTCCAACCAATTTAAACTTTTCAAAAACAACCCAGTTTCATTAAGTTATTACAAAAAGGTTTTCAATACAATTATTATCAGAGTCTTCCCAGAACCACATCATAAAACATAATCATGAGGAGCGGTACGATCACGCCTTTGCCTTGCCACGGTCTCCTGAAGAACCTGAAAAACATTAAACCACAACTGTAAGCCCAAAAGCTTAGTGAGATACCCCCAAAATACCAACCACATATACCATACACGCATAACATGTCATATCACAACAAAACACAGAACAACCATGCACTTCAGGTCTACTGTGTGAGTGGTCCACCGCACCGGCCTTCAGTCCACCTGGTCTACCCTCCGATTCTAACCACATACATCGATTCTACAGTGTGATTGGTCCACTCCCTGAGTCTACAGTATGACTGGTCCGCCCGCACTGGGCCTTCAGTCGGCTTGGTCCACTCTCCGAGCCTCGGCACGTATGGTCCGCCCTCTTGGGGCCTACAGCCTATCCGGACCGCTCGTTGGGCCTTCGGGATAACCGGTCCGCCCTGGGTATGTTGGCCTACAGCACAAAGCAGGACCCGCCTCAACCCAACCCAAATCCAACAACCATGTGCACATAAACATTCAAACATATAACAATTCGCATCCACTCAAACCGGTCTAGCAGATCACATAGCATAACATCATCCTAACCAGGATACCGACCTAACCGGTCACTAGCATAGCATCATCCTATATACCAGGATTCCGACCTTAACCAGGTCTCTAACACATACCATCCTAACTACCAGGATGCAAACATAGCAAGGCAATAACATAACAACGATACCCGGATCACAATCCGATAAAGGGTCGGCCTTGGTGCCGTAGACCCTGTCGATATAGTGAGGATAACTCACCTCACAACTGCCGACTGAAAAGATAAGCCCAAGCTGCTCACCAAAACACTGGACTCAAAACAAAAGCCAATAATTACCAAAATGCCCCTGGAAATCACTCGTCAACCCTTGGTCAAAGTCAAAGTCAAAGTCAAACCCTGACTGACTCTACTCGCCGAGTCAAGCCGATGACTCGCCGAGTCCCCATGCACAGAACTTCCCCAAACCACGACTCAACTCGCCGAGTCACCCCGAGACTCGCAGTGTCCAACAACTCTAAGTCCCCTCGCACTCAACTCACCGAGTCCTCCCTTGACTCACCGATTCACGGCTCAACCAGAAGAAGGTTAGGACCTCACGAACAGACTCGCTGACTCCAAGAACAGTCTCGCTGAGTCCAAGAAAAGACTCGCCGAGTCCAAGGCTATCTGCAATCAACTCGTCGAGTACACCTTTGTGACTCGCCGAGTACCTCTAGATCTTAATCCATACAGAAGCTTTCCAGGCCATGCAGCTGACCCAAACCATAGATAAAGTCCTCATTCTCTGCAAAGCCCCTTGCTCTAACCTCCTTGTTCTTCAATTTCTTTCCAAGATTCCCTCCACAAAGGCTCCAATCTCTCACAAGGCAAGCTCACACGAATCTAGGGCTTCTGGAACTCAAGGGGAAGGTAAAGAGGCTGGGGGAGAGGATATCATGTTCTTTATATAGGGCTCAACCCCTGAATTAGGGTTTTCTCCACTCAACACCAACTCGCCGAGTCCAGCCACCGACTCGCCGAGTTGGCCACTAAACACACGACCAGAATTGCGACCCTACTCGCCGAGTCCACCTATGGACTCGCCGAGTTGCTCTTTCACAATTACACTTTGAACCCTGAACTTGCACTCCTGAACTCGGGATGTTACATTAGAGCATATATAAAAGAAAGTCAAAGTTTTATAAATTTTATGAACTCTCTTATAAAATATAAAACTTATCTTTTAGGATAAAAGACAAAAAGTCTTTCTAGTCCAAAAAGATGTACATCACTTAAAAAATCAACCATATAATATATTATGTTGCTAATGAAAATTATTATTTCCAAGAAATAAATAACTTCCAATTAATTATAAGAGTTTATTGAATATTTATTAAAAATCAATTTATAATAAATAATTAATTGTATCAAGTTGTTGTTAGCGTGACCTATTAGTATCATATGTTAATTAGCAATATCACTTTAATATGATTATTAAGCATACAAGATCTTTTAATCTTCCACTTGAGCAAGACTCATTTATACTGATATAGATGGTGGTGAACGTCTAACAAAATTTCGTTGCCCCTAGAAACATACGAATTTGTTCTATTCTATCAATGCCCAACTCCCCAGAAGCTCAAAGCTACAATTGGTGTATAAGGTAAGTTATCAGTTACCCATTTGTCTCATATATCATGTTGAACATAAGATGCATATCGCAATCAATCTGATCTGGTGTCCAAACTTTTTCTAAGGCGCCTTAGATATATAACTATCAACACATAAGAGGAACAAATCTCATCTTGACTACATAAGCCTCTTGCATAGTTCATACCATACCTAAAAATGGCTTTGATACCTCCCCGGTTAAGGATTAGCATTTGACCATATTTAAGAAAAGCATTCCTTACACTTAAGTATCACTATATATCTCAGGTGTTAAGGATACAAAGATAGTACATTTTAATCAAGTATCACTCATGATAGTGATCCATGATGTGATCTTGATGCGAGTCAGTTCAATACCAGTTCTATGACAATTACCAATGAATCTTGGTTACAACCACTTGCATACTTTCTTCTGGTGAGAGTCAACCAATCCAAGTCATAGTAGTCTTACTTTATAATTTCTCCCATAATTATAACTGACTATGATCTTCTAGAATGATAAGATTATTCATGGATTTAACATGTTAATATAGAGCACAACAAGTATTAATGTGACGATCATATCCCAGTATATCAAAACATTATGTAATAGTTATTGTTACACTATTCCAATATACAAATACTAAATCTAAATCAAGTCTTACAGCTGGAGTATGATCATTCATATTTAGCTCAAAAAGGACTTTATCAATGGGTCTGACAAAATTTAATTTGTGTGAATTTTGTGAATACTATCATCTCCATATTTGACTTTACTCTAAGTATAGTTATATATCTTGGAGAATATGAATGGTGTTCTTTCGAGACATAGAGTCTCTTAGCTTGATTAAGTATACTCTCAAAGTCACAAAGATTCTATGTGGTCCTTGAAAGGCAGATAGCAACACAGTTTTCAATGAACTTATTTATCTAATCATATTTGATTTCAAACTATAAAGCAGTAATGTATTATGATTTTGTAATAGATTATGTCATTATGTTTTGCTTGGACCTCATTCCATCTAAACTTACTCTTCATTCCATAATGAAGTCAAAATCTAATTATAATTTATAATTATATCTATCACTTTTAAAGTCAAAATCTTTTGTAGTTCTTTACATGAAGATTTTCTTCTAAAATAATTATCTCATATATATTCTCTTAGTTCTTCTTAAATACTCTTAGAATGTCCTTTATAATCATCTAGTGACTTAACCATGTACCCAGTTGTATCTTATTATATGCTCACAACATGATCATATATGTCACATCCCTGGCCAGCGGTGGAAATGCCAGGTTGTGCGACGTTAGGATGTTGGATTTCAGGCCAAAGACATATATTGAGTAATACACTAATATATATATATATATATATATATATATATATATATATATATATATATATATATATATATGTCATCTTCATTTATGATTGAGGCTTTAATGACACGTGTGGCATCTGTACCCTTTAATGACACATAATGCGTGCCATTATAGGCCTATTTTCTAGTATTATGCTAGTAAAATTGTGGGTTGTTATTTGTGTCATATACTATATGCCACTATGGCTATATTATGTTGTTTTTTATCTTTCTAGCTGCCATGACGAGGATGTTGTATGTTTTATGTTGTATGTTTTTTATGTTGAAGTATTTGGTGTTATTCTTATCTTGATGCCATGCAGAACGAGTTGTCCCTGGTTCAAATTTCAGATATGCTTCATTTTTGGGACACATGTCTAGCTAAAAACAACACTTGTTATATCGCTAGACAATAAGTTTTTCTGTTTAATATATATTAAACATGTACAATTGTGTGGTCGTAGTTTATAAAATGTATTAATATGTATACTTGTTGTGTAATAGTACTCTACCTTTAATCTAACTAAGGTTATCCAGAGTAGGGAACAACTCACGCGTGAACGCAGACGTGGCAGCCCAAGGGACGTGTGAACACTGCCCCAAGGGTTGGTGGCTTAGGTGTGGAGTGAGTTAAAAGACGGGCCAAGACAAAGAATAGGAAGCAAGCAAGCATGTAACACCCTGTTTCGAGTCATTTCATAATTCAGGGTCATGACCCGAAGATCAAGTATCATAAGGCTTTGGGCTTTGGGAAAGAGAGGTTTAGACCCATTTGGATGTGGGTAATGTAGATTACGAGATCGAAAAGTTTGGTTTGTGTTGGAGGCAAAGGGTGAAACGGGAAAAGTGATGTTTCAGACTTCTTTCATGAAATGTGGATTTTTGTTCAAGATGTTTTTAGTCCAAGATATCTATATAATATTGTGGCGATCTTCAATACCTTTCTATGGATATAGATATCATTGAAAATGGAGTTGGAACGAAGAAGTTATGATCGTTTGAAGTTAGGGCAGTTTTGGGTTAAGCCGCGTACGCTAGGCGTATTTAAAACGTATGTTGTGCGTACTCGACATACATGGAGTACGTTGGGCGTACCCGGAGTACATTGAGCGTACACGATCAATATTTAAAGCCTATTTTCATGGTTTGAGCCCTATTTAAGCTCCTTAACTTCCCCAACACCCTCCCTTGAAACCTTAACCTTAGTTTGAGCTTTGTGAGCAAAAAGAAGGTGTTTTCAAGTGCTTTAGAGTGTTCTTGTTGCATCTTGGAGAAGAAGGAGCTCATTGGAGTAGTGTTGGTTTCATTAGAGCTTGTAGATCCAAACTTTGTTCACCTTGATCTTTCTTAGAGGTATATGTTGAGTTTAATGATGTTGTGTCAATTGTTTTTATTCCGGTTTAGGCCTGTCCATTCTTGGATCTGCTTATAGTTTAAACTATAAATATTGTGCATGCATGTATCTTTAGGGTTGACGCTTTTGTAACCCTAATTTTTGTTTGTACGCTCTTACAGAGAAGTTCTCAAAGAACTCTTCTAGAGTCGATTAATCAAAGAATTAGGTACACGTTTGATCTTCATTGTTCTTGTCTTTAATTCACATCATTATTATAGAATCTTTCGATCTTATTTATTGTTCTCACAATTGGTATCAGAGCAGGAGATAATGTAATTCGCTATTCTTCTGTCGAGTTCCATTAGGGTTTTATGTTTTTCTTGGATCTGTTCTTTTTGTCTTAATCGTCTTAATCGATTATAGACTCTAGATCTAGATCTCTCAATATCCCTTGAACTCGATTCAAGTTTTACATATCTGGTTTCATATTAGTTTTTGTGAACTTCTGACAATATGCAAAATGAAGATCCTCATTCTCTTTTGTTCAATCTGTCTAGTAGTATTGGATCTACGACAAGAATTCTAATCCTCTTACCACAAGATTATGAAGTATGGGCGTTGCACTTTGAAGATTACGTTCTTGGTATTGAAGAACATGGGTCGACTATATGGCATGCAATGACACATGAGACGTACTCGCATACGGAGACAAGGAATATAATCAAGACTCAAGCTGATTAAGATGCTCTTATTCTTGAACACACTGATGTTCCTCAGGATCAAAAGAATAAGTTGATGAGCAACATAAAGGCAATGAGAATTATACTGTTTGCACTTCATCCGGACACTTTTCGTCTCGTAAGCTCATATGATATTGCTAAGGGTATATGGGATAGGCTAAAGGAGCTATACTCGGGAGATGTTGATCTCGAACACTCTTTACAAATGACTCTTTTATCTGAGTTTGGTTCTTTTGGTCAAAATCCTGATGAGAAGTTAGATCAGAACTTCAACCGCTTCAACCACTTGCTGAGTAGAATGCTCAAATATAATCTTGAGCGACGTGTTATTGAACGGAAAGTCAAGTTCATGAACGATCTTAGGTCATAATGGAAAGCTATTGTGTCCACTGTGAAGGCACATGAACAATTTAAAAGCTATTCTTTGCCCAAAATCATGGGCATTCTGAGATCTCACGAAGAAGAAGTGACTTAGGAAGTGAAGCTTGTTTTTGGCGTGGGATCCTTGGCATTGGTTGCGAAGGGAAAGAAAACAAAAGAAGATGATTCTAAATCTGACCTTTTAGATAGCGAAATCTCAAAAGAAGACAAGACTCTGATGGTATCCAACCCTAAGAAGTTCTTCAAGAAGAATTTCTCTCGTTACAGGAACAAATACAAGCATGGGAATTCAAGTTCTGAAAAGTCTAGAGATGAGAGTTTCAAGAACTCTCAAAACGAGGAAGAAAAGAAGCTTTTAGGTGATTCAGGCTACAAATGTAATTACTGCCATGGCAAAAACCACTTTGCAAAAGAATGCATGTTGAGAAAATAGAATGAGAAGAAAGAGAGTGAAAAGGACGAGGCCTACTATCTTCAGAAGATAGAGGAACTCATGAGAAAGAATGCATCAAATGCGAAGCCGACGTTGATTGTTCAGGAAGGCAGTGATGATGACGGAAGAATTAAGGTGTAGTCAACAAACTCTGAGGGTTAAATTTGGATTCTGGACAAAAGAGCTTAAATGATTAAGCTCTTAATGGATTGGGAGGATGGCAGCCTCATATGTTGGGCGTACCAAAGGGTATGTTGCACATACGTGGTCAACCCTTCGACTTCTGGTCAAGGCGTAGTATGCCACGCGTACATGTTGAGTACACCTAGCGTACTCAACTGAGTTGACCAGGTCGACTCGTTTGACTTTTGACTTTGATCAAGTTTGACCTAAGGGAATTTTGGGTGATTTGATTTATAGTTTGAGATTTGGGTTCCTGTTAATTGTATAGGTGACCGGTAGAGATAACTTTTAGAGCAGTGATCGGTGCAACTATCCTTTCAGACTGCGAGGTGAGTTTTCTCACTGTATCCGTGGGTCGAAGGCACCAATACCAGCCCATTACTTTGTTACGTAGAATGCTAGTTGTCTCGATGATACTTGCATGAAAGACCAGGATCTAGCCCTTGGCTATTGCATGAAAGACTAGGATTTGGCCCTGACTTGTATGTAAGATCGGGATTTGGCCCTCGACGTTGCAAGGAAAGACCATGCGGGTAGCCCATGACACTTGTATGTAAGATCGGGATTTGACCATCGGCATTACAAGGAAAGACCATGGGGGTAGTCCATTGCACTTGTATGTTATGGTATATGGTACTTCGAGGAACTCACTAAGCTTTTTGCTTATAGTTTATGTTTATGGTTTAAGGTATTTCCAGTTCAGAAGAGAAGGGTCCGGTGTAACTGCACATCATCCCCCATAATTTATTTCGCATTTGATTAATTGAGATTTTACTATGATGTTTTATTACTATTTTTCACATTGAATGATTTGGAAAGGGAATGTTATATGAATTAATACTTTGAAAATGAAATTTTTTCCTTATGATTTCTGGGACGTTACAAAGCAGCAACAGCAACAAATCATCCACTTTGTTTTTAATTGAACTTACACTTATAGTCTCTTATATATATATATATATATATATATATATATATATATATATATATATATATATATATATATATATATATATATATATAATTTTATAAATTATATAATTTTTTAAGTAATGTAATGTCTTATTTTGTATGTTTTATGTTTTTTTAGTAATTTATGTTTTAAATTTCTATGTTTTTAATTAAAGCAATGTGCTATTATTTTTCTATGTTTTTAAAATATTTATTTATGTTATAAACTATGTTTTTTTTAATTAATTAATTAAAAAAATAAAAATAAAAGAAAATGAATATTGTGGAGTGTTAACCATTTCCAATGTCTAATGGGTTGATGGTGGGTTAGTGGTGGAGCTGATGTGGGGATGAGTCCGCAGCGTTTTCGAATGGCTTGGATTTGACCACTACCCATAGCCTAAGGCTACCCAGTATGGGAGCGTTTTCACGTGTCTTGGGCTAAGGTGGCAGCCTCCACCACGCGTGAACACCGCCCCCAAGTCTGGTGTCTTGCGTGTGGCGTCTCTACGAAGACGAGGCTCCCTATTGGTTGGTTGGCTTCCTGTTTTGACTGATTGGATTCATTTGGAGGCAATACACAAAGAAAAAAAAACTTTCACAGTTGCAGGTATGAGGTATTCAACAATGGAGGAAGACGATGAAGAGGTCGTTTAATCAGGAAGAAGATACATTTTTCAAAAATTGTCAATTATAGTCCCTTGAGTTTGGGTCAAAAGCAGAATAAACCTCCTCCCTAATTTTCTTTCTCAAAACTGGTTTATAGAATTTATAAATTTCACCCTAGACTTTATTATTATTATTATTATTATTATTATTATTATTATTTTCTATGTTTTTATTAATTATGTTTTTTATTTAATTTAGTGTTAACATAAATAAATAAATGTTTTGAAGTGATGATCATTTCCTATGTCTAGTGGGTTGGTGGTGGGTTGGGTGTCAATCTGACGTGGCGTATATGTGGCAGCACTTTTCCGATGGGGTGGGTGTGACCACTCCCTATAGCCTAAGCTTGTATACATAATTACTTGTGCAGTTGCTGAAGTACGCGAGGCATTTTGTATTCAGTTATTTTCTTTTATTTTCTCCGGCAACAACTCTTATGACAGCCATTACCATAATGGCATAGAAAATCGTAAGTCAACGGACTAGTTGCAGAACAGGGGATTGGTTGTGAAAGAGGGCGATGCATGAGTCAACGGACTAGCTGAAGAACATATGGCAGCCATTACCATAATGGCATAGAAAAGAGTAACGTATTTACTGCCGTGTCATAATTTAACAGATGGAAGCATTTACTACTCTCCAACAAACTTACAGGCTCTCTTCTCTATATATGCATGCCCTCCTCTTGTTCAAAAACCCCATTCCACTCTCCCATCTTAGCATAGTCTCTGTAACAAAAAGCATATATACAAACAGATTAACATGGGTGACGAAGAGAAGATTATGTTGAAATTTTGTTGCTTGTTGTGGGTGTTGGTGATTGGCATGTTGAGGAATGTCACGGCACAAGACTACAACGAAGACGAGGGTGGCACGGTAGATGCGTTTGCTCCCGATGCAGTTGGGGGAGGGATGGTTCCCGCGATATTTATATTTGGAGACTCGCTAATTGACAATGGGAACAACAATGATTTGACTTCTTTTGCAAAGGCCAATTATTATCCTTACGGCATTGACTTCAATGGAGGTCCTACTGGTCGATTCTCCAATGGTTACACCATGGTTGATGAAATAGGTCTCTCATTCTCATCTCGCATCTCTACTTCTAAGTTTTTGTGTGTGTGTTTGAATAAATAGGTTACGTACTTTCAAAGGCATGCAACATATCTAATATAATAAAGAACTCAAATTATTCGGAAAATTGCCTAGTTTGACTCACATCGCATATATAGTTGTAGGTTCTTATATTTTAAAGGTGCATGGTAGGTTTGATTTCCATTTTTTTTTTTCAATTCAAACGAAAATGATGGTATATAACATATGCGCATACATATGAATGTAGCGGAATTGCTAGGATTGCCACTAATACCATCCTACTCCCAAGCATCAAGTTCTGGCGATCAAATGGTTAATGGTGTCAATTTTGCTTCTGCGGCCGCTGGAATCCTTGATATTACCGGCCGGAATTTTGTAAGTTTTTGTTTGTAATTACACGTTTGAATGATTGGTGATTAATAAAATATTGGGCAATCTCTGAAATTAAGTGGTACTGGTACATGAAGGATTATTGTTATTTTTTGCTGATTATATATGTAGGTGGATCGCCTCCCATTCAACCAACAGATTAAGAACTTCGAGGACGCATTGGATCAAATAACGGAGCACTTGGGTGCAGTGGATGTGAGTCAGGTGCTCTCTCAAAGCCTGTTCTTTGTTGGAATGGGTAGCAATGACTACCTAAACAACTATCTCATGCCAAATTACCCTACGCGCAACCAATATGACGGCCAACAGTTTGCAGACCTCTTGTCCAAGGAGTACACTAGTCAACTCACTGTAAGATAGTTTGAAATGGAATTCAAATTTCTTTTTCTAGCTAATGGCATTGTTTTTCATCGTAAGTGTGACGTTTTGAATTAGAAACTTTACAATCTTGGAGCCCGGAAATTTGTTTTGGCTGGGATAGGACTGATGGGCTGCATTCCAAGCATCATTGCACAAGGAACGACAGGGAAGTGCTCCGAGGATGTGAACCAGCTTGTTCTCCCATTCAATGCGAACATGAGGACAATGATTAACAACTTAAGCACCAATCTCCCTGGTTCAAAGTTTGTATTCGTTGACGTTCATAATATGTTTCAAGATATACTTTCTAATGCAAAATTTTATGGTAATGCATACGTCACTGGATATTTATCTTCAATATCATATAATTTATAAAATTAGTAAATGTTTCTTGAATCTGTGATGCAGGATTACGTGTGGTGAATAGAGGATGTTGCGGGATAGGTAGAAATAGAGGGCAGATAACATGTTTACCATTCCAAACCCCGTGTCCGAACAGGAGTGAGTATGTGTTTTGGGATGCATTTCACCCAACAGAAGCAGTGAATGTATTGATGGGACAGAAAGCTTTTAGTGGTCCTCCTGATTTTGTTTATCCCATGAACATTCAGCAACTAGCAAACATTTGATGATGTACTAAATAAATCCTCTATGATGAAGATCTATGTTTATTTGATGCTCTATCCATTTTCAGAGTGGAAAGTAAAACATACACACACACATCTCTCTCTCTCACATACAAAACGTCATTACTCACTCCAAATAACAGTCACACCATAGACATTTAGCTACATTTTTTTTTCATTCAAAACGTGACCACATGTCCTGTCACTTTTGATAAATTATGGCCACAACGTTTAATTTTTTTTATAATGAATATTGTTTAGTTTAGTGGCATGTAACAACTTAAACTATAACCATGAACTACTTTTATTCTTAGGTCTTTTTCATTTGTCATGATTTTTCTTACTTTTAAACACACGCATACGACTTTAAACCGTGATTATAAATAAGTTATAGTCAAATGTTTTTACCATGATAATTTTTTATTTTTAGTAGCAAATATAGTCATATGTTTTTTTTGTTTATCGTGTTCGGTCACAAAAAAATTGACTATAAAATAGTTATAGTCACAAAAAAAAATGACGCACAACCTGAGGGCTTCATTAATCCTATCCTAATAGAGTGTGCAAGATTAAGAGGTCTATTTATAGACTCAAACACGCATCACAAAGCTTGAATCTTTTCTTTAATTAAAAGGTCAAAAAAATTGGATTTTTTATAAGTGATGATGAGTCTTGTGTATATGACAAAACCAATTAGAGTAATGTAGTCTTCTTAGTATTGTATGTTGATGACATACTCCTTACAAGAAACGACATTCTAATCTTGAAGAGTATCAAAACTTGGCTTAAGAAATGTTTCACTATGAAGGACCTAGGAGAGACATCTTATATACTAGACATTAGATTCTATAGATATAGATCTAAACATCTAATTAGACTTAAGAATGTTTTGAAAAGATTCAAAATGAAAGATTCTACGAAAAGGTATTTACCTATGCAACATGGCATTAGATTGAGCAGGGATCAATCACCTAGTACGTCTGGGAATAGGGTATCCTCTGAGGAGGATCATGTTGATCCATTCACGAAACCACTATCAAAAGAGAAACATGATGGTCATGTGAGGACCATTAGAATGAGGCTAGATAGTGATTTGATGGAATAATTTAGTTGTTGGTTTGAATATTATGAAACATATAACCAATATGAATTATAATCGTTTTGGTGTAGAAACTCTCTGTAAGTTAAGCTACGCTTACTAGGATTTTAAGTGTAACTTATACCTCTATTCATAGTCGTTATTATGAATGTGTAAATAAGATTTATCAGTAATTCCAGTCATAATGTTAATTGATCTACTTATAGGAAAGGTGACTAGAATGGTCATATTGGCTTGGTTGGTAGATTTCAGAAAGGTTATATGCCAAAATGGTCCAGCCTCCCAACTATCATGTCTGGTTGATCCTTATTTGATAGAACTATAGGTATTCATTGGGATTAGTGACAATCCTACATTTGCAGATTCCCATAGGAGCTAATAAACTATAGTAATATATGTTAATCATCATTGGAGTGCTACTCGTTAGGCAAAGTGCCCGGTTAACTGTTTATCCCATGAGAAATTGTCCAGGTGAGTTCATCTCACTATATTGTATAATCTAGTATGTATCCATTGTATGTTAGGATATAGTTTCATGTAGTATACACTTAAGCAATTAGGCTAGATAGTTGCCTGTAATGTTGGAATATTGCTTGCTCTGTGTGTTAATGTATTATGTAGGATTGAGGGCGGACCAACTTCTTGTTGAAGGCCAATTGAATCAGGGGCTAGCTTTATGCTAAAGGTCAAGGTGTGGACCAACTATATGGTGTAGGTAAAATGGGGCAGACCGGCTATATACTAAAGGCCAAGGGGTGGACCAACTATATGTTGAAGGTCAATATGTGTATGTGTTTTTATATGTTGTGGTATGAAATATTTTGAGGGAATTCACTAAGCATCGACTTACGATAATTGAATAACTGTTTTACAGGTTGTTCATTTGACCGCGGAAAGGCTCACACATGATTTTATCTATATTGAAGCATCAATAAAGTTTTATAAGAGTTCCACTGAAACACTCTTTTATAATTAATCATGTAATAATGGTTGTAATGTTTTGTGTAAGACATATATATTAATAAATAAATAAAAATTGCCTTGGATTTTGGGGACGTTACAATAAAATTGTATAAACATCAATAATAAAAAGTTTTATATATATATATATATATATATATATATATATATATATATATATATATATATATATATATATATATATATATATATATATATAGGGTTAGCTTCACGTAAGACGACCTAATTTTGTGAGATCGTGAGACGCAATCCTAGTCACGCATTTAGTAGATAAAACAAAAATATTTTTAAAATGCAAAATAATTGAAAATTTTCGAAAAAAAAAATTTCCAATATTATTTCCAGAATATATATTTCCAAAAAAAAATTAAAAAAAATAAAAATTAAAAAATAAATACAAAAAAAAAATACATTTTTTACATATTTTAGTAGAATATTTAGAATATTCTACATATCTGGCAAATCTAGTAAAATATTCTAAACATTTTAAAAAACATATTAGAAATGTACAGTGTAATATTCTATTAGAATATTTCACGTATTTTTCAAAAAAAAAAAACTGTAATTTTTTTTTATTTTATTTTTTTTAGGTAAATAAAGTTCCGAAAATAATAATTAAAAAAAAATTTGGATTTTTCCTTTTATTTTTCATTTTAAAAATTATTTCTAGATTTGGTCTCACGGTCTCACAAAATTAGCATGGTCTCAAATGAACCTGAATATATATATATATATATATATATATATATATATATATATATATATATATATATATATATATATATATATATATATATATTAAAGAAAACAGTAGTGTTAAAATAAAAACTGAAATTTTTTGGAAAAAAAATAAAACTAAACATATTTGGTAAATATTGTTGAAACTAGACCTATTTGATAAATAAAATTTTAAAAAACACTTATTTACTCAAAAACTCCTTAAATACTTATCTAGCAAAAAAAATTGTTTTTTATAACTTAGGTAACTTTTATTTGCTTGTCTTTTATTCAATTAATAGAAACATTGTGAATTAATTATACACTCACATTCTAGTTGGTTTTTTTCTAGAAAATCAAAAATCTTGTTTTGTTTTTCTGAATACTGCAGACCTTAAAAGGTTTATGTGTCTTCTTCTTGGCGCAAATATAGACTGGAGTCTTCTAATATTTTCAGACATCTTCTAGCCTAAAAAACACATATATCTTTTGTTTTTTTAAGTTAAATTTATTCCAACTTTATTTATGATAAGCAATTTGAAATATATATATATATATATATATATATATATATATATATATATATATATATATATATATATATATATATATATATATAAAAGAAAAAGAAAGTTTCAACGACACAAAAATGACATTTGTGACAGATTTATAGATAAAGATTTAATTACTATAATAGTCATTGAATCTGTTTATATAGATATGAAAAAAAAATCATAATATTATTTTATATTTTTTATGCCAACTTTTATAAAATATTATTAAATACAGTATCATCTATCTTTTGAAAAAGAAAAATAGTTATGGTAAATATTTAATTGATTTCATTAAAAAAGTAAATTGAAACTTTTCAGTTTAAAATCAAAGTTTATTTCGATCTTTTTAATGTGTTAAATTCTTTAATCACTAATTACAATATTTATATATAACTTTGCGACCAAAGTTTATCGGTTTTTATTAAATATACGCATTAATGTGTACCATTTTATAATTTATTTCTACTTTTTATATAATAACTAGGTGTGAAAACCATATTCAAAAGAAATATTAAAATGTAAACCTTTAATTTTTTTTAAAATAAATATTTAAAAGAAAAAAAAAACGTATTTATTGCAATTTACAATCATATTTATTACAATTAATACTTTATATATATATATATATATATATATATATATATATATATATATATATATATATATATATATATATATATATATATATATATATTATATGACTTTTAAATTTTTAAATTTGAAAAACAAACAAAAATTGACATTTGAATATTATTTATTTCAAAAATACCACAAAATGACAAGTGTCAAAATTAATGAGAGATTGATATACGGCAAAATGGATCTTCATTTATTAGAGTAGATACATAAAAGTTGTTTCACATTTGTTAATTATCTATAATAAAGTTATAAAAGTATTGAAAAACTCTTTTAAGTTTAAAAAAATTAATTTACTTAGATTTTAATTTACTTTAGTAATGTACAGACGTTAAAAAACAATCTTTTTCTTTTAGACTGTAAATATTTGGTCCACATTTTACTGCAAACATCTGCAGATGTTGTCCGCAGACTGTAGACATTTTGTATTAAAAAAACAAACACCTTAATATTACATACGTCCGCAGATCATAGACATTTTGCATTAAAAAAACAAACACCTTAATATTACATACTTCTGTATGCACGATGCTCCGAGTGAGTTAACCGGTCAAATTCTTGAATTTTTTACAACGCATACACCTTGCTCCAAGTGAGTTGACCGGTCAAATTCATGAATCTTTTAGGACGTATATCAATGTCTACATAATTTCATGCATGTTTGCTACAATAGATATTTATTTTATTTAAAAAATGTTATATAGTAATTATTAAGTAGAAATGTGATTTGTTATATTTCATGGATAAATTTTTATAGAATGCATAATAATTGTATAATCATAGTTTTGTAAATTAGTCGGGTTAATGCAACGGATATTCATTGATTCAATTCGATGGATAAAGTATATGTTCAATCATCCAAAACTACGGAACATGTTTGGATCAGATTTTAATATTTATTAAAGAGTTTGGATCATAAGTTGATTAACTCCAAACCCCCGGGTCTAACCGTAAACAAAAGAGTAACATTCTACGCTTATTAATGCGACAGCTTTGTAATTTTCTTGGACATTTATGAGACTATGTTTTAGTTTTTTTATACAAAGTATGCAACATAGTTAATACATAAGCAAGCATTTAACTTTATATAAAATGCACTTACTGAGGCTAATAAAGATCAAAAACTATGATAAGTTAACAAACATTATATAGAATGATGATGAATAAGGCAATCTCTTGCCAAATGAATAAAGCAGTGCTCAAAATTTTAAGGAGCAATGAAAGATGATGAATGTCCTCTCCCCTTATTCTTCACAGAAAAGATAATCCAAATTTATCCCCTTATAACCAACCAACCACCTCAAATCATCAAGAAAAAAACTTTAAAATGGTGTTAAAACATAAAAGAAAAAAATTATGCGGTCGATGACTTGAGGTATGCAATAAGATCTGCGCGCTCCTGTGGCTTTTTCAGTCCTGGGAAAACCATCTTTGTTCCGGGAATGTACTGCAGCATTGAAAAAAAAATACATACCAATTATAGCATTCTACTTTCACATAAACATTCAGAAAACCCTTTTTAATGTGATATCACATAAAAAATACAAATACAAACAATCATTTGTTTATTATGCCATCTTAATTTCATTTCTTAACTTTATGATATGTTTTACATCCTAAAAGAATAAAAAGGACAAGATAAACTATCAAAGTTTTTCTCACATGAAACAACTAAAAAAGTTTGGATTCCATCAAATTGGCTCTTTTTTAATTTTAGGGCAACTCTTTAAATAATACAAATTGGGTTTTTTTATTTGCATATTTTATATAATGTCATATGAAGATATCATGTGCATACAATTTAGGACAACTATTTATATGAGTTCACATGGTCACACATGTAAAACCTAACTACATGTTAGCACTACTTTTTCCTCATCAGTTACACTAGCAAAGTAATATTCTATGACTAATTATATTCCATGAAACATGATCACGTTAGGTTGGCATCTTGGAATAAAAAGACTATTTTAATAATATATGTAAATACAATGTATAGTTTTTTTGTAACTATACTCAAAGTTTTAATTGTAATGAACAAAAAATAGAAAATTAAAACCTAATAAATACTCAATAAAATTTGAATAAAATCATGAGAAAGAATATATATATATATATATATATATATATATATATATATATATATATATATATATATATATATCCTAGTTTTTTTTGTTTTTTTAATATGTAACAAACTTGAAATCCTGAGATTTTATATAAAACAATTATTACAAAAAGTTATATTAGCTTAAATGAGTTACACTGTAAATTTTCATTCATTCAACTACAGAATGGAATTTGCTAAAACTGAAAGAAATCAGATTTTTCAAAGAATTCCAGACAAAACAAACAGCTTATTTTTCAATCCAATGGAAATACCATTGTTTTCCTAATTCCATCATACCAAACATTAACCCATTGAAATTTGATCTGCGTCTGTCAGATCAAAGAGGTTTTTAAAATCATAAATGAAAGAAATGGTTATTATATACCTTCTTGGGGTTCAGCAGGTAGTCATACAATGTATTTTCCTCCCAATTGACAGCCTTGTTCTTGTTAGCAGCTGAATAAGAGTATCCAGCAGTGGTTCCAGACTGCCTTCCAAATAGTCCATTAAGATTGGGTCCTGCATAACCACATATGTCATGCCCATGCCCATAGAGTAAAAAAACAAAAAAAATTAATCCTTCTACATTCATTATCTCATATAAACTTATTAACAAATAACAATACACTTAGATTCTGCTTCTTTTCTACTTGCCAGACTTAGATCAGAAACATGAGGCTACTTCTTTCTGTAGACAACTTCAAAGAGAAAGACAGGAAAAGAGGGGTTTCCAATTATGTACATGCACATGATTTCATATATGTAAATATATAACATGTCCTTGGTAAGTCTAAACATGAAATTCATCAAGCAACTACTGTTGCAATCAGATGAACACCCAGACTAAAAATCATTGATTAAGAACAACTGATTTCTATGTTAATAAGCTCCTAGATGAATATTAAATTCACAAGGTTAATTTAAGAATATACAAATTGTAAAACATCCAACAGACAATGTCTATACTGAAACACACCCAAGAGTGCCGCAATAAGAAAAAAAAATTCCTTAACCACTCAAAATCTTGTTGCTTAACCCAACCATTAAGCATGAATCAGGATTAAAACGAACTAATCTTGCAATTTTGAAATTAGTTGAACATCAAATACAAAAATCTGCCTTATGCACAAGAATAGTATAAGAACCCAAAATCATAAAGTTCAAAACAATCACATTCCTAAACCAAAATTGATAATCATTTGGCTTTTGTGATCAAATTTTTAGTTTCGGACTTTAAAAGATAATAATCCATAAAAATCAATGGATCAAAACATTGAGGTATAATTTAGTTTACTTTTGAACTTTGAAATCTTTGAGCTGACTGCTTAAGTTATAATTCGGACTACTAAAATATAGATCTTCAAACTGATTATAATTTGTGTGAGTAATCCAGGAATGATTTTTTTTCAGAAAACGGTGTAATCTTAAAGATCATATAAATCGACTTATTTTTGTTCACTCAGTTCATTATTATCATTTTATTACATGATTTCTTATGTAATAATTTGTCAATAAAATCGATCTCTTGTGTAAAAAATACTAGATCCGATGACAGGAATTTACACACCTCATCATCCGTGTGTAAAATGACTAATAAAACTTATCTTTCAAACAGAAAATTTTAACCATGTCAGGATCAGCGTATAAACCAGACCACCACCAGCGAGCTTCAAAACGCTTACGAAACGACACACAAAATAGATTTATCATCCGATCTAAGATAGACGATAGCAAATAACGTATTATACATGAAAACGACAACCGTTTTAAAATACAAGTAACATGCACCGCATCATATCAAATAATTCTTCACCTTACGTGTATATTCGCAAACCATCAGATCTAAACAACATAAAGAAAGAACGAGTGATAACCTTGTTTGTGTCCGGCGCCTTTCTCGACGGTGTGACATTGAGCGCATTTAGTCTTGAAGATCTTCTCGCCAGCGGTGGCGTTTCCGGCTGGAGCCTCCGCGAACGACGCCATCAATCTGTATAGATCGAATCACCGATGGTAGATTTCGTAAAAGACGTGAAAGAAAGAGCGACGGAGAAAGAGCGAGAGCAATTGGGGGTTTCAAAAGGGCGGAGAATAGATGTGGTTTTTATGTATCGAAAAGAGAAATTTAGGGCAAAGAGTGGAAGGAGTCAAGTTGAACATGTGGTCAATTTTTGTGGGAGGCATAATTGAACGAGGGCGCGGTTTTCATTGGAACACGTGGTCACCGTTTATTAGTCAATAAAATAGGAGTAAAGTATAAATTTGGTGCTCGAATCTGAGATTTATGTTTAGCTTAATTTCTTTTTCGAAGTTTCTATATTGTTTTGATTTTTTTTTTGGGGAACGTCGGAATATATTAAAGTACGAAAAAACATTAGTAGGACAAAAGGATTACAGATCCATATAGACCAATCTCATAAAATCAAATTTAATCTTATGTTTAGTCTAATTAAAAGTTGTGAATTAAATATCATCTTCCCTCTTCAAGGAAGCAATCATATCATTGTTAAACCACTTGTTTCTCGTCTTCTAAAGTAACCATATAGCATAGTACATCGAGAAGAACATAAAGTCCGATGGGTCAAGAGGCTGAAGATCAGAAACAACGCCTCCTTCGTAGGTATCCAGGAATGTAAGTCCCCAAACTGCTTGAGTATCAATCAGATCCGTTTGATGGTGCGGAATCCCGATCAAACGGATGATGTCAGATCAATAGAAGAGAAGAAGAAGATGATGATGATGAATTTTGAATGTACTGATATGAATGAAGATCCGGATACAAGATTCACACACACACACACATAAGCTTATTTCTCTATCTACTATTCCTTGCGTTCCTCACACCCTCACCCCTATATATATACATGACAAACATTGGCCGTAAACAGGGTTTACGACCATAAACTAGTTTACGGCCGTTAACACCCATTTGGCCGTAAACACATAAAATATTACAGAAAAATACAATTGTCCAGAAAAGCAAAGTATAAACCATATTTTTGACCCAACAAGGAAACTCAGTTAGTCGACTTTAATTTAATCAATGTTGAAGGTTGTTGGGATTCTGATGAGTTTGGTTGCTCAGCTACCCAATCTATAGGCATATCTGGTGGGTTACTAAGCATGTGGGACTCCACCAAATACATTGTATCTGAAACGATCAAATCACGACATTTTTAAATCACAATTGGGAACTAGGTGGGGATTCCTGGTGACACGATAATGGTTAATATATATGGTCCACATGCTCCAACGGAAAAGAAACAGTTGTGGAATGATCTATTGCAAATAAAAAGGGCGAAACAAGGTACATGGATCCTTTTTGGTGATTTTAACACTGTGAGGCGTAGTGAAGAAAGAATCACGTCGCTGAAGGGCTCAATTAGTGGTTTGGTCTAGGCTTTCATTTGTAATAGTTCTTTTGAGTCTTTATGGTGTTTTGGTAGGTTAAATGGTTGTTTACGGCCTTGTAGTGTGTTTATGGCCGTAAACCCAGTTTCCGGCCCAAGTCTCCTATAACCAGAGGTGTTGTAGGTCATTATTGGTTGTTGATGCCAGAGAGTTCACGGTCACTATAACAAGTTGTACCAGACGTTTTTCAGTTAATAAACGTGTGCAAGCTTGTTTCAATTCTTCTTCTACTCCAATTCTTGTTATCTTTGATTGTTTAATAGTTTGATCACTGGTAAAGATCCGTTTTTTAGGACCTTACAATTGGTATCAGAGCTTGGATTGTATTAGTAAATTTTGTCAGATTTGGAGCTTATTTGATCTTATTTTGGAAGGATTCTTGCGTTTTTGGATAGATCTTGGCAAAATAATGGGGGTTTGTTCTTCGCGTTTTTGATAAAAAAATAAAAAAATAAAATAAAATAAAATAAAATAAAACGAGTTTTTGATCGAGTTTTGGAGCAAAAAGAGGTGAAAAACGTTGTCGTTTTTCACGTGATCTGCGAGGAGTTTACAACCTTTGAAGGGTTTATGGCCGGAATTTACGGCCGGAAACAATTTACGGCCTAGCAACACCTCAGCCCATAGAGTGCGCCCTATACTTAAAAAAAATGGAAGATTTTTGGAGGCTCCAAGGATTCAAACTCGGGTCCTCTAGTTCTTCAACTCAGCACTTTACCGGTTGAACCAACTTGTCACACGCTACAAGACTTTGAATCTTAAATCATATAGTCTTCACAAGCAGCTTGTTTACACTTTAAAAAAAAAAGGGGGCGGGGGAGGGGGGGGGGGGGCATCGATTTTGAGGGTGCCAGAATTCGAACCCTGGTCCTCTGATTCTAAAGTTCAACGCCTTTCCTTCTCATCCAGCTTGTTGGATGGTTTTCCCTTCCAAATTTACTTCAAAAGGCTTCTTCTTTCGAACGCAATTTCGCATTTTTGATACTTTTAGCCCAAAATTCAAAAACTTTTATTTTAAAATTCCATTTTCAACCAAAAATTTTAATTTTTAAATTTTGACTTTTATTTTTGACTTTTTACTTAAAGTTTTGACTTTGACTTTTAAATTTTGACATTTGACTTTAAACTTTGACTTTCTCATTTAGCTTTTAAATTTTCAAATTTAGCTTTTCGGTTTGACTTTTGAGTTTGATTTTTTTTAATTTGACTTTTAAGGTTTATAGTCAAAGAGTTTGACTTTTAAGTTTTATTTTAGCTTCTAGTTGTGCTTTTAATGGCTTTTGATGTGTGTGAAACGAACTAGTTTTAATCCTACTAACTTATACACAAAATAAACACACGAAGGCAGTGTACCTATCGATTAGTAATATAGTTCAAGCAAGTAGGGTATCGAACATAGGGAACGGTAAACAATTAAAATAAATGCTAATATTATCTAAATAAAACAAGTAATAGAAAGGGGACTTTCTCTAGTTTTGCAAGACTAGAAACTTAACAATGAAATAAAACTCAAATTAAGCAACTAATAGCTAAAGCAAATAAACAATCACTAAATTCAATAATGGAGAAGACTTCTGTTTAGGTTCGACTCATTTGATCCTATGGTTGATTTTATGGTAAGTGCAATGGATTATTCGTTATTGGCTACCGATTAGTGTGATTAGGTTCACGTTCGCTATTACTAATCCTTAGAAAACAAATTAATTCAAACATTGGCCAATTGGTTAAACTAATGAGTTTCCTAGACTATTGATTCGGGTTAAGTAAGACTTGTAATTAGTTAATCAAATTACTAATTCAATTAACCTCTTGTTGACGGTTCGTCACACAAGGCTCACACATTAATTTACCTGTTTTCTAGTTAACCCTAGTTTCACATTCATTATTCCTAGGCACATAACAATGTGTTCACATAAATCACATGAGATAATGTGACAACCCGAAATTTCCATTCTGTACAAACTATATCACTTCAATAGAAGTTATAGCAGTCACAGTTAATTTTCAGACTTTTTCGCGTAAGTTTGAGTAATTCAGGGTTTACACTTCAGGAAATATCAGGAGAGTGGGTGCACTAGGGTTTTGTGCAAAACTGTTATTCCAACACTCTATTATATTAGAGATCATTTCAGGGATAAAAATATTTTCTGCCAAAAATATCTCAGGACTATAAATAGAATTCTGAACCAAATTCATTCATTATTCACATTTCCAACTAGAGAAAAACCATTTTCTCTCTCACGGATCTTCGGGTTTTTATACCAAAACGTGAGTAACTCTTTCTAGTAGTGTTAGAAAGCTTTATATGTGTTAATAACATGATTTAGAAGGCTAAATCACTAGATTTAGGAGTTTACTCCCCAAGGTGTTCTTGGGCGGTAAACTCCCGAAACAAAGCCGAGACCGACCCTTGTGTTATGCAACTGCCTTAGACTCATATGTATGTGTGTTAGGGACAAGAAAACAACCAAGAATCACCCAAGTTTGGGAGTTCACGGCCCAAGAATTTCTTAGGCCGTAAACTCCAATTTCAAACTCAAAATGGTGCTTTTAAGGCACCTAAAGCTTTAGACTTTTATCTAGACTTGTTCCCATTTAATCTAAGACCTTAAGCACATCAAAATCACTTATCAAAGTGAGTTTACGGCCAAGACTTTGTTCTTGGGCCGTAAACATGAAAGAAGGGCACCAAAGTGTGCCTAATGTCTTCATATGCTTGGAATAAAAGCCTAGAACTTATACCACCTATGCTTGAGGCTTGAAAACAACAAGAACACCATTCCAAGGGAGTTTACAGCCGTAAACTCAAAGGAAATGGCCTTAGGGCCGTAAACTCCTAAATGGAGTGTTTCTAGACCTTAAACCCTTTCAAGAATTGAACCACCAAGTTGGAATAATTCTAGGAATCATTTGGGACTTCAAAACAAACAATACCCCCATGGTTGGGAGTTTACGGCCGTAAACTCAAGAGTTTACAACCGTAAACTCCATGTGTGATGGTATATGGGGAGTAAACTCATATATGGGGTCCTTTGGAACCCTAAACACAAGTGCCTTGTCCCACAATAGCTTAGATGCAATCCTTAGGGCTTAAAACACTTATATAAAGTGTTTATTATGTCTAGGATGTCTTAACATTATCAATTAGTGATTTGAGACTAAGTGAGTGCATATATGTGTGATTATAGGTTCATTAGGATCGTAGAGTGTGTACAAGTCCTCGCTTGACATCTAGCAATCCTATACCGTTCAGTTCATCCCAATCACCAACTACAGGTGAGTTCATACCCCTAATCAATGTTTTAAATGATTTTAAATGTTTTAAAGGGGGGGGGGGGGGAATACAAGTAGAAACAAACATATTATTAAATCATTCATATGTATTTTATAACTGTGTTTGTCATTTAACAGATTTCACATACTACAAAATGTGATGCATGAAATGGTTTTAAATATTAAAAACACATTGTTATCAAATGTGTTACCTTTGAAATGTATATTAAAATGACATCAAGTCATTGTTAATTATTGTTCAAAACCCATAAGATGTCTTACAAAACCATTTTACATTGTTGAACTAAACTATGCATGTACACTTATATTCTTATATATGTATTGATGTTATAGTTTACAATAGGGATGAGCAAAAGGACCGAACCGACCGGAACCGACCCGAACCGGACCGGAACCGGGAACCGGCTTCGGCCAAAATCAAGAACCGAATCAGCCCGGCGGTTCTACCGGTTCCGGTTCCTGGTTCCTACCGGTTCTTGTCGTGTCTTCAAATGTTGGAACCGGTCCTCGAAAAATAGCATCATACGGTTCCGGTTTTTACCGGTTCTACCGATTTTTGCCGGTTATATCGGTTCCGGTTCCTACCGGTTCCAAAAATCCACAAAAATAACGTCCCGGTCCCGGCCCGACTAGTTCCATCGGGTTCCGGTTCCGGTGCCGGTTCCGGTTCCGGTACCGGTTCCGGCCGGTTCCCCGGTCCATATGCTCATCCCTAGTTTACAACTTTCATTTAGTTTCTCACACCCTTGAGTAGTAAGAGTGTATAAACCTACTTGAACAACCAATTACCTTCCAGTAAATTATCATAGGGATAATTTGGAGATATCAAACATAATTCCTATTACAAGGAATCACACAAGAGTCAGTTCATTCATGAGTCGATACCAGTACATTACCTGATACATGAGTACATTTACATTTGATTACATGATACATGAGTACGTTTACATATACTTACATGATACATGAACACGCTTACATGAACGCATTACATGAGTACCTTTACGTAGATACACTTAACTGTGTACATTAACATGAATACTTATATCTCGAATTGTGAGGATGATTTATTAGTACCTTCTGTGTAAATCTTCCTGCATATCCCTAGTACCTCGGGATATCTAGACAGGACCCTATCCCTAGTACCTCGGGATATACGGACAGGACTAACCATTCCGGAACCCATCTGTTAGCAACAGTGGGTGATGAACATCTACGGATGCCTAAGGTTATTACTTATACTAGGAGTACCTTTACAGGGACTAACCCTTCCTCCGCCCTGCTGCTACTACAGAGGACAATTGGACAATCTTCGGATGTTCATTAGGTTATATAGGTTGTGTTAGCCCTAGTACCTCAGGATAACAGTTATATACGTCGTGTTAGCCCTAGTACCTCGGGATAACACTTACAATAGTACATTTTCCTGTTTACTTTATTTTGTGATACTTTCACATAAACGATGAGTTAGACTAAGTACTTTAGTACTAAACAATTAAAGGAAAAACTATCATTTTACTAACAAAACATTCGGGTCTTGGTAGAAGACTACATCTCAAGCTGATAGAAAATAAGGGATTTTCTAGGGCTTTTCATACTTACATCAACATTCTCATTTAAAGGTTTGCATGACTTTTAAAATAGCTTTTAGTAAGCAAGACAATGACACTTAAATACTTACGAATTCACCAGCTTTAAAGCTGATACTCTCTTTCAAAATAACTTGTATTCTCAGGTCAACAGTAGACAGGTACGATGGCCAGGTTTTGAGAAGACGGAGCAGACAAGTCTCGTGTTTTATTTTGATTGTATATTTTTGGTGTCTTACTACAATGAAAGAACACACATGTATTAAAACTTTACTTATAATGCAATGGATGATGTTGTTGTTTGTTTATTATATTACACTGTTGTGATACTGTACATGACGTCCTCCACCCCTGAACGTTTCCGCCGTTCATGGTTTTGGGGTGTGACAGATTGGTATCAGAGCATTGTTTATAGTGAATAAAGTATATCAACCCATAAAAGATATACTAACTATAAATACATCGGGATTAAAACACTTTGTCTAAGAGTTATACTTTGAAATAATAAAATATTTAACAAAGTATACGTGCCTGCATTCATACTAAAATCAGTGTCACAACGACAAGAACAAAAGTATTACGATTGTTGAATATCACAAGTAAGCCTGGGGATATATGGTCAGTCTTGGGAATGGCATAGCCTGATCAACTATGCTGGTCCGAGGAGTGATTAGAATATGCCCAAGAATGGTTGTGATATGGCAACAAGTCTAAAAACTTACCAACACAACCATAAAGAAATACCATAGGGGTATTTGGTATTACTATAATTACCTTAGTCAGTTCGTCTATTTTAGCTATTTCTTATAATCCCTTTTCTCGCGTAGATTAAAATGGCTGGATTTCACCATGGCGACCCGTACTTCCCAAACCAAGGCAATGCTGGTTGGCTAGAGGCAGAACCAGAAGATGATCACCCAATCCCTTTGGACGATCACCATGCTGAGGGTTTTTCCGATAGTTCTAACTCGGAGCCAGAAGTCAACAACCTACCCCCAAATGCTCAAAACCCAAACCTGAACCCCCGCCCTATGTTTCAAGGACCCACACCTCTGTGGGCCACTGACTTGACTACATGGAGTCATGAACAGGTTCAGCCCATTCCCTACAATGGAGACCAAACTTTCTACAACCTCACTGAAGGAGGTTCTGCCGATAGAGTCCTACCAATCATGGTGCGTAGGATTTCTCAGAACTCGATAATGGCTCAGGCGACTATCAATCAAGTCTTGGAAGTTGACGCCAACTCTGGTGTTAACACTGTCCACATTTGCCAACTAGAGTCTGCTCATGAAAGGACTCTGGTCCGCAATGCAAATCTGCAGAGGGAACTTGCTGAAACCCAAGCTGAAGTTAGAGAACTTCGAGCTCAGCAAGCAAGGTAGGACAGGCGTATAAGGGACATTGAACGTCTACTGTCGGGATCGAGGACTCATGCTAGCAGTTCTCATTGCCGATAGAATCTCGTCGACTCATCTTTTGGATGTAACCTAGTTTATGTAAAACTTTGGTCTAATTTCCTATATGTATAAATCTTAGATCTGTTATGTCTTGATCTAGTCTTGATTCTGTCAAAATTTTCCATCTTGGTTGATGTAAGGCCTACTTCTAGGCCATTTTTCCCGAACTTGTTACATCTGTAATTCTAGTATTATTGACAAATATCTAATCTTATGGAAATTATTATCCAAATGCTATCTTCTTCATTTAGTCATACTATTCCTTCTGTTGTTGGGCTATGGTGATTTAGTCCATGAGACACATTCATTAATCATTATTCTTATCCATGTCGTCATCTTTTAAACGTATAGTTAAAGATGCCGCCACGCAGGAATCCAAGGCGAAACCCAAACAACGAAGCACCAATACCACCACCTCCACCACCACCTGAACCTCTTCAACCACCAAATCCTTTCGATGCCAACATGTTCCAGGCAGCTTTCACAGCAGCAGTTGCAACTGCTGTGTCAGCAATCAACGCTCCTGCCCCTAGTGGATCAGGAACAGGTGCACCACCCTCGAACCATGGCGAAAGCCATGGACACCCTCGGGAATGCACCTACAAGGACTTCACTAACGCCAAACCCCGCAGCTTCAATGGAACTAGGGGTGTTCTGGTGTTGAGACAATGGATTGAAAAGATGGAATCTGTCTTTGAAATCTGTGCTTGTCAGGAGGGCAACAAGGTCAAGTTTGCAGCTTGTACCTTCTCTGACAGAGCACTAACATGGTGGAACAGCCATGTTAACTATCTGACTTTGGTGGTGGCGTATTCCATCGACTGGGAAAAGTTGAAAGACATGCTGATGAAAGAATATTGTCCTCGAGGTGAAATACAAAAACTCGAGCAAGAATTCTTGGGTCTACAAATGGTTGGATCCGACATCACGACCTATACAAATAGGTTCTGTGATCTGGCAAACTTATGCCCTGATATGGTTGCTCTCCAGAGCAAAAAGATAGAGAGATATATCTGGGGACTGTCGCCCCAGATCCAGTCAAGTGTGATCGCTTCCAGGCCTATTACCTTCGATAGCGCCAAGGAACTGGCACAATCTCTCATCGATCACTGGAAACCTCAGAACCCAACAATCCCTACCCCCGTACCACAAAAGCCCAACCCCGACTACAACAAGAAGGGGTGGAATAAGAGGAAAAGAGGGGCTTCGCAAGGATCCTCCAATAAACAACAACTTGTGGCGATCAATGCTGCCACAGTGACTCCTGTTGTCCCTACGAACCCCTTACCCGCAAAAACTTATGTTGGAACTCTTCCGAAATGCACCAAGTGCAACTACCACCACCACAGACCTTGCAAGGAGATGCAGTGCTCTAACTGCAATAGGAAGGGGCATACAACCTGTTACTGCAAGGCTCCAACAGCTCAAGCCGCCTAGGTTCCTAATGCCGGTACGGGCCAAACTTGCTACGGTTGTGGCGAGGTGGGTCACTACAAGAGGAACTACCCTAAAGTGGGGATGGCTGGAGGAGTGGGAAGAGTTATGGCCCTAGGCCACAAGGAAGCATTAGCTGATCCTACGATAGTTACTGGTATGTTCCTCCTCGATAACTCATATGCTTGCATACTTTTCGATAGTGGAGCCGAGAAAAGTTTTGTAAGTCACAAATTTGCACACCTGCTTAAACAAAAACCATGTGCATTAGATAATTCATTCACGGTAGAAATGGCTAACAGGAAAACAGAGAGTACAAACTGCATATACGTAGGTTGTACCTTAACTTTAGATGGCCATACTTTCAAGATACATCTCATGCCAGTCCCAATTAAATGTTTCGACATTATCATCGGTATAGATTGGTTGAGTCTTCTTCGCGCCGACATTATGTGCTTCGAAAAAGCAGTTCGTCTTAACCTTCCTAACAACGAAACCTTAATTATCTACGGCGACAAACCTAGTATGAGCCTTCGCATCATTTCGTGCATTCAAGCCCAGAAGTGTTTGCGAAAGGAGTACCATGCATTTCTCGCACACGTCGTTGATACCAGTCAAGATCTGAAAGACATCCAGAAAATCCCAGAAGTACGCGACTTTCCCGACATCTTCCCAGAAGAACTTCCCAGTTTACCACCGCAACGCCAAGTCGAGTTCAGAATCGACTTAGTGCCAGGGGCTACTCCTGTAGCCAAATCTCCTTATCGTCTGGCACCGGCTGAAATGCAGGAACTTTCCAGTCAACTTAATGAACTTCTCAAGAAGGGATTCATTCGACCAAGCTTCTCACCATGGGGAGCACCGGTCTTGTTCGTAAAGAAGAAAGATGGATCGTTTCGCATGTGCATCGACTATAGAGAACTCAACAAACTTACCATTAAAAATCGTTATCCTTTGCCCCGCATTGACGATTTATTTAATCAACTTCAAGGAGCCAACTACTTCTCGAAGATAGATCTGCGATCCGGATATCACCAACTACGAGTGTTAGAGGAGGATGTTCCCAAGACAGCCTTCTGAACTCGTTATGGGCACTACGAGTTTGTAGTGATGCCATTCGGATTAACTAACGCGCCCGCAATATTCATGGATCTGATGAATAGGGTGTGTCGTCCTTACATGGATCAGTTCGTCATCATCTTCATTGATGACATAGTCATCTACTCTCGAAGTAAGGAAGAACATAGTCAACATCTCCGTAAAATCTTAGAAACATTGCGATCGGAGAAGCTCTACGCGAAGTTCTCAAAGTGCGAATTTTGGATTCGGCGAGTCGAATTTTTGGGCCATGTTGTTAGCGAAGAGGGAATACACGTGGACCTCTCCAAGATCAAAGCCATTGAGAACTGGTCAGCACCGAAGACACCTACCGAAATTCATCAATTTCTAGGTCTCGCTGGCTACTATCGCAGGTTCATTCAGAACTTCTCCTGCATAGCAAAACCTTTTACAATCCTGACCCAGAAAGGGGTGGCCTTTGACTGGGAAGAGAAACAGGAAAGAGCGTTCCAAACGCTCAAACGAGCCTTGTGCACCGCCCCGATACTATCCCTTCCCGAAGGGATAGAAGACTTCATTGTCTATTGCGATGCATCCAATCAAGGACTCGGATGTGTTCTGATGCAGCGAGGTAAAGTCATCGCCTATGCCTCGAGATAGCTGAAGACACATGAGGTTAACTACACAACCCACGATCTTGAACTAGGAGTAGTTGTGTTTGCTCTGAAGATCTGGCGACATTACCTGTACGGTACAAAACGCACGATCTTTACAGACCATAAGAGTCTACAACACATTTTCGACCAGAAAGAGCTCAACATGAGACAACGACGGTGGGTCGAGTTACTTAGTGATTACGAGTGCGAAATTCGTTATCATCCGGGTAAAGCCAATGTAGTAGCCGACGCCCTAAGTCGGAAAGAATATACTGGTCGTAGAGTCAAATCTTTGACTCTAACTATCCATTCACACTTGTCCACGCAAATAAAGGAGGCTCAGCTCGACGCTTTGAAACCTGAAAACGTGGTGGGTGAATCCCTTAGAGGGATGGATAAGAACTTGGAAGTCAAGGGTGGCGGAGCCTTATACCTCATGGATCGGATCTGGACACCGAAACACGGTGGCTTCAGAGACTTAGTCATGACCGAAGCTCACAACACTCGTTATTCCGTCCACCCGGGTTCAGATAAGATGTATCTGGATCTTAAAAAGTTATACTGGTGGCCTAACATGAAAGCAGATATTGCTACCTTCGTGAGTAAATGCCTTACTTGCGCAAAGGTCAAGGTCGAATACCAGAAACCCTCCGGTCTCCTACAACAACCGGAGATACCAGAATGGAAGTGGAAGCGGATCACTATGGACTTCATAACCAAGTTGCCCAAGACGACAGGTGGACTTGATTCCATATGGGTCATCGTCGATAGACTGACCAAGTCTGCACACTTCCTACCGATCAAAGAAACAGACAAGATGGAGAAACTTACCAGAACTTACATTAGGGAGATTATAAGGCTGCACGGTGTTCCTTTATCTATCATCTCGGACCGAGATAGTAGATTCACTTCGAGGTTCTGGCAGTCATTACAAAGTTCCCTAGGAACTAGGTTGGACATGAGTACAGCCTACCACCCACAGACCGACGGGCAAAGTGAGAGAACTATCCAAATCTTAGAAGATATGTTGCGTGCCTGTGTGATTGACTTTGGAAAAGCTTGGGATACCCATTTACCCCTTGTCGAATTTTCCTACAACAACAGTTATCACACGAGCATAAAGGCAGCTCCATTCGAGGCCCTCTATGGCTGAAAGTGCAGATCCCCTTTGTGCTGGGCTGAAGTGGGTGATACCTAGTTAGCTAAGGGACGAGTTCCCGAAAGCACTCTCACGGGTCCGGAGATCATTCAGGAAACGACAGAGAAAATCGTTCAGATTCATGAACGATTGAAAGCCTCTAGAGGCCGACAGAAAAGCCACGCTGACAAGCGTAGGAAACCATTGGAATTCCAGGTGGGCGACCGAGTTCTACTGAAGGTCTCACCCTGGAAGGGCTTAATACGCTTTAGGAAGTGTGGGAAGCTCAATCCAAGATACATAGGGCCTTTCGAGATTCTCGCGAGAATCGGCCCTGTGGCTTACAAGCTCAATCTACCGCAAGAACTTTGTAACGTACATCCTAACTTCCACGTGTCAAACTTGAAAAAGTGTCTATCTGAGGAGACTCTTGTTATTCCACTCGACGAGATCGAGATCAACGAGAGCCTCAACTTCGTGGAGGAACCAGTAGAGATCATGGACCGAGAGGTCAAGAAAACAAAGCAGAGCCGTATCCCGGTAGTGAAGGTGCGTTGGAACGCAAAGCGTGGACCGGAATTCACTTGGGAACGTGAGGATCAGATGAAACGGAAATACCCTCACCTTTTCGCTTAGTTATTTGTAATTTCTTATTTGCTTAAATTCTAATTTCGGGACGAAATTCCTTCTAACGGGGGGATGATGTGACAACCCGAAATTTCCATTATGTACAAATTATATCACTTCAATAGAAGTTATAGCAGTCACAGTTAATTTTCAGACTTTTTCGCGTAAGTTTGAGTAATTCAGGGTTTACACTTCAGGAAATATCAGGAGAGTGGGTGCACTAGGGTTTTGTGCAACACTGTTATTCCAACACTCTATTATATTAGAGATCATTTCAGGGATAAAAATATTTTCTGCCAAAAATATCTCAGGACTATAAATAGAATTTTGAACCAAATTCATTCATTATTCACATTTCCAACTAGAGAAAAGCCATTTTCTCTCTCACGGATCTTCGGGTTTTTATACCAAAACGTGAGTAACTCTTTCTAGTAGTGTTAGAAAGCTTTATATGTGTTAATAACATGATTTAGAAGGCTAAATCACTAGATTTAGGAGTTTACTCCCCAAGGTGTTCTTGGGCTGTAAACTCCCGAAACAAAGTCGAGACCGACCCTTGTGTTATGCAACTGCCTTAGAATCATATGTATGTGTGTTAGGGACAAGAAAACAACCAAGAATCATGCAAGTTTGGGAGTTCACGGCCCAAGAATTTCTTAGGCCGTAAACTCCAATTTCAAACTCAAAATGGTGCTTTTAAGGCACCTAAAGCTTTAGACTTTTATCTAGACTTGTTCCCATTTAATCTAAGACCTTAAGCACATCAAAATCACTTATCAAAGTGAGTTTACGGCCAAGACTTTGTTCTTGGGCCGTAAACATGAAAGAAGGGCACCAAAGTGTGCCTAATGTCTTCATATGCTTGGAATAAAAGCCTAGAACTTATACCACCTATGCTTGAGGATTGAAAACAACAAGAACACCATTCCAAGGGAGTTTACGGCCGTAAACTCAAAGGAAATGGCCTTAGGGCCGTAAACTCCTAAATGGAGTGTTTCTAGACCTTAAACCCTTTAAAGAATTGAACCACCAAGTTGGAATAATTCTAGGAATCATTTGGGACTTCAAAACAAACAATACCCCCATGGTTTGGAGTTTACGGCCGTAAACTCAAGAGTTTACAACCGTATACTCCATGTGTGATGGTATATGGGGAGTAAACTCATATATGGGGTCCTTTGGAACCCTAAACACAAGTGCCTTGTCCCACAATAGCTTAGATGCAATCCTTAGGGCTTAAAACACTTATATAAAGTGTTTATTATGTCTAGGATGTCTTAACCTTATCAATTAGTGATTTGAGACTAACTGAGTGCATATATGTGTGATTATAGGTTCATTAGGATTGTAGAGTGTGTACAAGTCCTCGCTTGACACCTAACAATCCTATACCGTTCAATTCATCCCAATCACCAACTACAGGTGAGTTCATACCCCTAATCAATGTTTTAAATGATTTTAAATGCTTTAAAGGGGGGGGGGGGGGGAATACAAGTAGAAACAAACATGTTATTAAATCATTCATATGTATTTTATAACTGTGTTTGTCATTTAACAGATTTCACATACTATAAAATGTGATGCATGAAATGGTTTTAAATCTTAAAAAACACATTGTTATCAAATGTTTAACCTTTGAAATGTATATTAAAATGACATCAAGTCATTGTTAATTATTGTTCAAAACCCATAAGATGTCTTACAAAACCATTTTACATTCTTGAACTAAACTATGCATGTACACTTATATTCTTATATATGTATTGATGTTATAGTTTACAACTTTCATTTAGTTTCTCACACCCTTGAGTAGTAAGAGTGTATAAACCTACTTGAAAAACCAATTACCTTCCAGTAAATTATCATAGGGATAATTTGGAGATATCAATCATAATTCCTATTACAAGGAATCACACAAGAGTCAGTTCATTCATGAGTCGATACCAGTACATTACCTGATACATGAGTACATTTACATTTGATTACATGATACATGAGTACGTTTACATATAATTACATGATACATGAACACTCTTACATGAACGCATTACATGAGTACCTTTACGTAGATACACTTAACTGTGTACATTAACATGAATACTTGTATCTCGAATTGCGAGGATGATTTATTAGTACCTTCTGTGTAAATCTTCCTGCATATCCCTAGTACCTCGGGATATCTAGACAAGACCCTATCCCTAGTACCTCGGGATACCTAGATGGGCCCCTATTCATAGTACCTCGGGATATACGGACGGGACTAACCATTCCGGAACCCATATGTTAGCAACAGTGGGTGATGAACATCTACAGATGCCTACGGTTATTACTTATCCTAGGAGTACCTTTACAGGGACTAACCCTTCCTCCGCCCTGCTGCTGCTACAGAGGACAATTGGACAATCTTCGGATGCTCATTAGGTTATATAGGTTGTGTTAGCCCTAGTACCTCGGGATAACAGTTATATACGTCGTGTTAGCCCTAGTACCTCGGGATAACACTTACAATAGTACATTTTCCTGTTTACTTTATTTTGTGATACTTTCACATAAACGATGAGTTAGACTAAGCACTTTAGTACTAAATAATTAAAGGAAAAACTATCATTTTACTAACAAAACATTCGGGTCTTGGTAGAAGACTACATTGTCATAACAAAACATTCGGGTCTTGGTAGAAGACTATATCTCAAGCTGATAGAAAATAAGGGATTTTCTAGGGCTTTTCATACTTACATCAACATTCTCATTTAAAGGTTTGCATGACTTTTAAAACAACTTTTAGTAAGAAAGACAATGACACTTAAATACTTATGAATTCACCAGTTTTAAAGTTGATACTCTCTTTCCAATTAACTTGTATTCTCAGGTCAACAGTAGACAGGTACGATGGCCAGGTTTTGAGAAGACGGAGCAGACAAGTCTCGTCTTTTATTTTGATTGTATATTTTTGGTGTCTTACTACAATGAAAGAACACACATGTATTAAAACTTTACTTATAATGCAATGGATGATGTTGTTGCTTGTTTATTATATTACATTGTTGTGATACTGTACATGATGTCCTCCACCCCTGAACGTTTCCGCCGTTCGTGGTTTTGGGGTGTGACAGATAAGCAGTTCAGAGATGTTCATGCAGCTTAATTACTTAGCTAATTAATAGAAAATAGTTGTGGTTAACACATGAGGATCTTTAACAAGCTTAACAAAACAAATTCACCAATTTTAATTAATCCAACCACAAAAATCAACACATAGTCATAAATTCATCTACCCTAAACAGAAGATATGAGTTTTAGCTCATGATTACAACAGAAATTTATCAAAAACGAAATCTAATAGTTTATACATAGTTCAAACAAAAGATTAAGTAAAGAGTAAACCCAAATTGCCTTTTATCTTCTCAAAATTAAAAGATAGGGTTGTTCCACGAGTTCCAGGGCTTCTAGCTGCACCTCCAGTCGCAAATTAACCCCCAAGGGTTCCCCCATTCGTTAGGGTTTGAATGAGAAGCGTTTATATATATATATATATATATATATATATATATATATATATATATATATATATATATATATATATATTCTGAAAACAGGGGCTACTCGGCGAGTCCAGTGACCTACTCGCTGAGTCCATCACTTAAAATCCCGTGTACGGCAAGGCAAAGTCAAGAATCGCGAAACTTCTGACCAACTCGTCGAGTTGATGGCCTACCCGTCGAGTCCGTTTTGAATCAGCATTTTCTCAAAACACGAAAGCCGTCCGAAATTGTGTCTAGTTTTCAGAACATTTTGAATCTCGTCAATCGGAGTTATGGTTCATAAGATATGGCCAAAACACTGACGAGAGGTCAAACTGTCCAGCAACATCCTTCTTTCTTCAAAATCCAAGATCCAAGCATCCAATTGCCAATTCCGCTTCATTTTCCATTCGAGCATGTCTTTGTTGCTGAAAATGAAATATTTAAGCTAATTAAGCACCTTTGGTTTGTTATTTGAGATAAAATTAACATAAAGTATTAAGATGATGCATGATTTTTATGACTAAATAAGCCTATATCAAAATTCCCCACACTTGACTTTTGCTTGTTCCCAAGCAAAACTGAATTTTAGCACACTAATATCACATAAAACAATCCCAATTGAACCCAACCATTATGCCAAGACCGCAACACATGCATTTGTGCCTAAATTTTTTCCTAAGGACCCCCCTTAATCCTAAATACTCACAATCCTCATAAACATTCGCCCACTTCTTTTGAACAACACTCATTTTATGTATCCCTCCGAATCCATCCCCAGAAAACTTTTTAACCTCAAGGTATTTTTGGTCAAGCAACCCAAGCATACATAATCTAGAAAATTACAATTTTTCGATACAACTATGGAGTTATTGGAATTCTTCACTTCTTTGATAATTTAATCTTGATTTCTTTGAATTTACCACCTTCTTTGATTTGATTTTTGGTATCTTCAACTTTTGAACTTTCGGAATTTTGATCTTTTGATCTTCACTTTGATTGCTCCAAAATTCTTACAACTTTTCTTGTAATTCTCTCTCTCTCTCTCTCTCTCTTTTTAACATGTATCTCACTTTTTTTCACTCAATACCTACATGCTTAAACATGGGCACTCAACTTCAACCTTTATTGGTTAAAGTATTAGTATTCCTGGATACATTTCAAGTACACGATGCTAAACATGTTGCGTCCCTCAAACTAAACGAGGTTGTGTTTTTGTCCCGTGATTTCACTAGAATAAAGGGGGCCACAAATGCATTATAATGTATATAGGCTCAACTAAACTTTTAGGTCCTCATGGAATCATCAAATATAATACTAGCATGGTTTCTAATTGTTTTTACCAAAATATCTAAATTAGCCCTAGCAATTTTATGTAAATTTTTAAAATTAATCTAAATTTTAACTAAATGTAACCAACCCCCTACCTCACACTTAATTTATGCAATGTCCTCATTACATATTATGCATGAATAAGAAAACATAAAAATAAAGAGGGAATTGGAACAAACTCCCTTGGGATAGTAGTTGCGAGGGTGATCTTTCTTCTTTTGAGCTCCATCTTTAGATGACATTGGCATGGGAACAGCTCATCCATGCCTTGGGTGTCAAAATCTTGTGTGCTACAGCTCCAATTATAAGGGACAAACTCTTGGAAATGCTCGGAAAACGATCTTCAAAGAATAGAACCAATGCCCATATCAAATGTCATCAAATCTTCAGCTCAAAAGTAAGAACAATGAGCGACTCGTCGAGTAAGTATGTAGACTCGCTGAGTAGAAGCGTAAATGGCAGAAGAATCGTGAATTTTCACATGGATTCGGCGAGTCCATAAAATGCACTCGGCGAGTAGATCGCTGTGTGACAAAAATATTATTCTGCCCAAGTCCGTTTCTGATGTATGGGGGTTATATAAAATAATAATTTCCCTCATTTTTCTTTAGGGAATAAACAATCTATAACCCTTCTATCAATTGGACTCATAACTTGACTCAAAACTTCGTTTCCTCTCTCGCCTAGACTCGATTTCTCGCTTCGTCAGCCTTGAATCTAGACCCTCACATGCAATCCTAAGCTTCAAACTAAAAAGATCAAAACAACACACAAGTAATAGAAAAACGAAAACAAACATTGAAATTAAAATCCTAAATTACCCTAATAAACTAGAAGTTTAGAAAGAAAAAGAAAAGCAAACTCTAATGATGGGTTGCCTCCCGCAAGCGCTTCTTTTTGTGCGAGTCTTTAGCTGGACTCCCAACTTAATAAACTTCCAATAAACTCAATGCCAATCCATTCGTTGCATTGGATATTTTATTTGGTGGACCAATTTGTAAAATTTGGCTCTTTGCTTCTAAAACTGGCCAAACGAGCTTTAATTCATGTAACCTAAGAATCTTGACAAGGGTTGGAACCGGTCGGGTACTAATCAGAAATGGATCGTGATTCAGAACTTTCTCCAAAGTTGGAATCGTCACCCCATGCTTCGAAACACAAACCGGAAAAACAGGGGGCCCTGTTATGGTAATAGTCAAACCACAACTTGGTTCCTGCAACTTATGTTTTTCTTGTTCTTCATCTGACCTCTCTGCTAGCAATCTTTCTAGCTCCTCCAAATCTTTTTCTGGATTAAATTCTTCATCTTGTAGATTTAACTCTTGTAACTCAGATTGCTCTTGTGTGTTGGGTAAGATGTTATCTAACCATCTTCCAGATTCCTTCAAATCTTCATCTGAGTCATACTCCTCATCTTCTTGCTCAATTTCCTGTACTACTTCCTCAAGAAAAGCATCAAGAGCATCGAGATTTGGAAAATACATAATAAATAAAAATTAAAATAAAAATTAAACTAAATAAAAAAATAAATCAACCTATAAAATAAAAAAATGATAACAATTAGAAAATAAAATTGACAATTAAGAACCGTTCCCTGACAATGGTGCCAAAAACTTGATGTGTGTGAAACGAACAAGTTTTGATCCTACTAACTTAGACACAAAATAAACACACGAAAGGCAGTGTACCTATCGATTAGTAATATAGTTCAAGCAAGTAGGGTATCGAACAGAGGGAACTGTAAACAATTAAAATAAATGCTAATATTATCTAAATAAAACAAGTAATAGAAATGGGACTTTCTCTAGTTTTGCAAGACTAGAAACATAACAATGAAATAAAACTCAAATTAAGCAACTAACAGCTAAAGCAAATAAACAATCACTAACTTCAATAATGGAGAAGACTTCTGTTTAGATTCGACTCATTTGCTCCTATGGTTGATTTTAGGTAAGTGCAATGGATTATTCGTTATTGGCTACCGATTAGTGTGATTAGGTTCACGTTCGCTATTACTAATCCCTAGAAAACAAATTAATTCAAACATTGGCCAATTGGTTAAACTAATGAGTTTCCTAGACTATTGATTCGGGTTAAGTAAGACTTGTAATTAGTTAATCAAATTACTAATTCAATTAACCTCTTGTTGACGGTTCGTCACACAAGGCTCACACATTAATTTACCTGTTTTCTAGTTAACCCTAGTTTCACATTCATTATTCCTAGGCACATAACAATGTGTTCACATAAAGCACATGAGATAAGCAGTTAAGAGATGTTTATGCAACTTAATTACTTAGCTAATTAATAGAAAATAGTTGTGGTTAACACATGAGGATCTTTAACAAGCTTAACAAAACAATTTCACCAATTTCAATTAATCCAACAACAAAAATCAACACATAGTCATAAATTCATCTACCCTAAACAGAAGATATGAGTTTTAGCTCATGATTACAACAGAAAGTTTATCAAAAACGAAATCTAATAGTTTACACATAGTTCAAACAAAAGATTAAGTAAAGAGTAAACCCAAATTGCCTTTTATCTTCTCAAAATTGAAAGCTAGGGTTGTTCCACGAGTTCCAGGGCTTCTAGCTGCACCTCCAGACGCAAACTAACCCCCAAGGGTTCCCCCATTCGTTAGGGTTCGAATGAGAAGCGTTTATATATATATATATATATATATATATATATATATATATATATATATATATATATATATATATATATATATATATATATATATATATATTCTGAAAACAGGGGCTACTCGGCGAGTCCAGTGACCTACTCGCTGAGTCCATCACTTAAAATCCCGTGTACGGCAAGGCAAAGTCAAGAATCGCGAAACTTCTAACCAACTCGTCGAGTTGATGGCCTACCCGTCGAGTCCGTTTTGAATCAGCATTTTCTCAAAACACGAAAGCCGTCCGAAATTATGTCTAGTTTTCAGAACATTTTGAATCTCGTCAATCGGAGTTATGGTTCATAAGATATGGCCAAAACACTGACGAGAGGTCAAACTGTCCAGCAACATCCTTCTTTCTTCAAAATCCAAGATCCAAGCATCCAATTGCCAATTCCGCTTCATTTTCCATTCGAGCATGTCTTTGTTGCTGAAAATGAAATATTTAAGCTAATTAAGCACCTTTGGTTTGTTTTTTGAGATAAAATTAACATAAAGTATTAAGATGATGCATGATTTTTATGACTAAATAAGCCCATATCAAAATTCCCTACACTTGACTTTTGCTTGTCCCCAAGCAAAACTGAATTTTAGCACACTAATATCACATAAAACAATCCCAATTGAACCCAACCATTATGCCAAGACTGCAACGCATGCATTTGTGCCTAAATTTTTTCCTAAGGACCCCCCTTAATCCTAAATACTCACAATCCTCATAAACACTCGCCCACTTCTTTTGAACAACACTCATTTTATGTATCCCTCCGAATCCATCCCCAGAAAACTTTTTAACCTCAAGGTATTTTTGGTCAAGCAACCCAAGCATACATAATCTAGAAAATTACAATTTTTCGATACAACTATGGAGTTATTGGAATTCTTCACTTCTTTGATAATTTAATCTTGATTTCTTTGAATTTACCACCTTCTTTGATTTGATTTTTGGTATCTTCAACTTTTGAACTTTCAGAATTTTGATCTTTTGATCTTCACTTTGATTGCTCCAAAATTCTTACAACTTTTCTTGTAATTCTCTCTCTCTCTCTCTCTCTTTTTTTAACATGTATCTCACTTTTTTTTTCACTCAATACCTACATGCTTAAACAAGGGCACTCAACTTCAACCTTTATTGGTTAAAGTATTAGTCTTCCTGGATACATTTCGTTATTGGCTACCGATTAGTGTGATTAGGTTCATGTTCGCTATTACTAATCCTTAGAAAACAAATTAATTCAAACATTGGCCACTTGGTTAAACTAATGAGTTTCCTATACTATTGATTCGGGTTAAGTAAGACTTGTAATTAGTTAATCAAATTACTAATTCAATTAACCTCTTGTTGAAGGTTCGTCACACAAGGCTCGCACATTAATTTACCTGTTTTCTAGTTAACCCTAGTTTCACATTCATTATTCCTAGGAACATAACAATGTGTTCACATAAATCACATGAGATAAGCAGTTAAGAGATGTTCATGCAGCTTAATTACTTAGCTAATTAATAGAAAATAGTTGTGGATAACACATGAGTATCTTTAACAAGCTGAACAAAACAAATTCACCAATTTCAATTAATCCAACCACAAAAATCAACACATAGTCATAAATTCATCTACCCTTAACAGAAGATATGAGTTTTAGCTCATGATTACAACAGAAAGTTTATCAAAAATGAAATCTAATGGTTTACACATAGTTCAAACAAAAGATTAAGTAAAGATTAAACCTAAATTGCCTTTTATCTTCTCAAAATTGAAAGCTAGGGTTGTTCCACGAGTTCTAGGGCTTCTAGCTGCACCTCCAGTCGCAAATTAACCCCCAAGGATTCCCCAATTCGTTAGGGTTCAAATGAGAAGCGTTTCTATATATATATATATATATATATATATATATATATATATATATATATATATATATATATATATATATATATATTCTGAAAACAAGGGCTACTCGGCGAGTCCAGTGACCTACTCGCTGAGTCCATCACTTAAAATCTCGTGTACGGCAAGGCAAAGTCAAGAATCGCGAAACTTCTGACCAACTCGTCGAGTTGATGTCCTACTCGTTGAGTACGTTTTGAATCAGCATTTTCTCAAAAGATGATAGTCGTCCAAAATTGTGTCTAGTTTTCAGAACATTTTGAATCTGGTTAATCGGAGTTACGGTTCATGAGATATGGCCAAAACACTGACGAGGGGTCAAACTGTCCAGCAACATCCTTCTTTCTTCAAAATCGAAGATCCAAACATCCAATTGCCAATTCCGCTTCATTTTCCATTCGAGCATGTATTTGTTGCTGAAAATGAAATATTTAAGCTAATTAAGCACCTTTGGTTCATTATTTGAGATAAAATTAACATAAAGTATTAAGATCATGCATGATTTTTATGACTAAATAAGCCCATATCAGCTTTTAAGGTTAACAAGGGAAATGAAGACATGAAAGAGAATCGTCAGGATATGTTAAGAAAAAATTTCAACATGTTCAATTATATCCCGGGAGAAACCCTGGAAACTCAGTTGCAACGATTTACTACACTTACTATTGAGATGAATATAGCTGGGATCTTCTTGACTAAATCTGAGATAAACAAAAAGCTACTGAATTCACTTCCGAAATCGTGGGATATGAATGTGGCTGTTATCAAGAAGACAAAAGATCTCAATCATCTTAGTCTTGCTGCTGTAATTGAAGAACTTGACGTTTTGAAGTGTGGAAAAACAATGAGTTCCGCAAACATTCCGGTCAATAAAGTTTCATGTACTCCATCTTGTGAAGCTACGATTAAACTTCTTCGTGAACATAATGATTTGCTAAAAAGGGAAGTCGAGGACCTAAAATACGAAGGATATCAACTTAGGAAAGGACAGAAACCCTGAAGGCTGAATTAGAAGCAAAAACCAAAGACTTTAGGAAGCTTCAAGAAGATTATAGTAATAAATGTGAAAATTATGACTATGTTAAGAAACAACTTGTTGAGTTAACTACTGAGGTTGACACATTAAAAGGCAAATTTGAAACTGCAGATTTTGATTTTTAAAAAATTTGATATGTCAAGCGGAGTAGCTGCAAACATGATAGACCATTGTCTGCTATTTAAAAATAACCAGCAAAAAGGTCTAGGGTATGATAGTGTTCCTCCACCTTTCAATCATAACTACATATCCATCCCTATGACGAATGAAGAAATTGACAGGGAGGCACATCTTCAATATGGCAAACCAGCTGGATTTGTGTCAGGAGGTATTCAGATTGAAAATACTAATGTTTCTACTTCATATGCAGGTAAAGTAGCTGAAGATGAGAACAAGGAGAAAACCATTGAACAAACCAACTTCTCCTCGAACTCTGAATCTATTGCTTCGAACTTAGTTGGTTCTGATCAACCTGCTATTGAGAAATACAGGCCACCAATTCCAGTGAAACAGAGTGCATGTTGCAATTGTGCTTGTGGGAAAAATAAAGGACAAGGCAAGGATACACCACTAGGGGCAGGAAGAAATAACTTCATGGTGAAGAAAAATACTTGTTTTCATTGTGGAACACCTGGACACATTACCTGAAATTGTCCTAATCGTGCATACATTCCCTTCTATTGTAACGCCCCGTTTATTTAAATAAATTAATAAATGTAATTCCGGGATTAATTTGTGAAGAATTTTGATTGTGGAGGGCCGTTTAGTAAATTACGGAGTTGATTTGAGAAGAATTTCAGAAGCGGGGGTATGTTTGGTAATTATTAGGTCTTATGATGAAAGAAAATTATGGAATAAGGGGCAAAAGGATAAATATTGGATTTATTTTGAAAAGATCCCATGGGGAGGGACCAGAATGGTAATTATGGGAAAATTGTTAATTGGCCGGGGTATATAAGACCCGTAACCCTAACCCTAAGAAGAAGAAGTGCAACCGTCACCTTACCATTCAGCTGCTCCCCTCTTTCCTTCTATCTCCGGTGCTATTTCCCTTTGTTGTTCAAGTCGTAACCATCTCCGATGATGTCGCCAATCGCCGGAGACCGCCAACAACCACCAGCCATCACCTTCTTCGTTGTTCCGATCAGGCGAGATCGGTGAATTCCAGCTGATTGCCGCCGCTGCTTCGCCATCTAAATGTCACCATCGATGCCCGTGATATCGTAGGCAGCTAAGGAAGACCGTCGAAGATAGTGGATGGGATCGTATGTCGCTACCGCTCCCATTGAAGACGACGTCGTCGTCGGCTCCCTTCTGATGAGGCTTTCCTTTGCTATTCCCTTAGTTGCCGTTAGTATCGCTGCTAGCCATGACTATTGTCACTTCCGTTGACGGTAAGCTGTTTTAGGATCTCAGGCGACCCTCATGTGTGCGTGTTACCTTGCTGTCACCGGAAACGAACCCGTGAAGAGCCACCATGGCGGCCAACCATGGTGGTTGCTACCGTCATCGCCACTATTGTCGTTTTTCGGTGCCATTACCGCCGCCGTAGGCCACCAAGGGGTGGCTGGAGTTGCTTTGCGACCTCATAGCAGGTGTGTGTGTGCTTGTAATCTTGTTAGTGTGTGTTAGTATAGCCGGAAAAGCAGGAAAGGCCACCGCCACCACCGTGATGTGGTGGTTGCCGCCATGAGCCACCGCCGGCCACCATGGTGTGGCTGTGTGTGTGTGATTAGTTTAGTGTGTGTGTGGTTAATTGAGATTTTAGCTTTGTAAAATGTAATTTGATTTTGGAATAATGGAAATGAACCAAACCACCACCGTGAGGTGGTGGCCGCCGCTGTGAGCCGCCATTGACCACCACTACGCGATGTGGTAGTGGGTGGTGCCTCGCTAGCAAACCCTAATTGTCTTAGATATTGGTTTTGGGCCTATTGGGCCATGTTTGAGTGTAAAACCCTAATTATGAGTATTTGGGCCTTGAACTTATTTGGACCCATTTTTGGGCCATTGGGATTGGATTGTGAATTAAGCCCAAACTATTCCAAACCATTTACCTAGTAGAGTAAAGGACTTAATGGACTAAGTCCTTAATGAGCTAATTGAGAAGATCCTAATATTTGAGAAATTATCAGGACACACACGAGAATTATTTAATAAGTGAATATTAAATAATAATCATTGGCAGAAATTAATCTAAGCAATAATGGACTTAATGGATTAAGTCCCTGGTGTGTTAAGTCCTTAGTGGGTTAAGTAAGAAACACTTAACCCTAGTTATCATTTGATGTGAAACCCTAATTTCACTTGGGCTTTGTGTTTGGCCATCCAAGAATAATCAAATGGACTAGAGTAATTAGTTGGGCTTTAGGGTAAGGCCCATATGAAGGATTGGGCCCAATTTGGAAAATTAGGCCATAGATGGGCCATAGTTGGGTCTAGTTGGTTGTATGATATTGGGCCCTTAGAATAAGACATGTTGGACTGGACTGAACAATTGGGCCTTAAGGGAAGTCCATGTAGAGATTGGGCCCAATTTAGAAAGTTGGGCCATATGTTGGGCTTTGATCCCTAGTTGACTTTGGGCCTATGGATTGGGCCTTGGGCTTGGGTAAGCTAAGCTAGGGGTAATGTAGTAAATACCCAAAGTATGTATTTATAGTTATGTGTTAGAACCCAATTATTAATTGGGTGTTATCTTGGTGTTGACAGTTCAGGAATCTGTCATCCAATAGCTGGGGTTGAGTCTGCGGGACTTCAGCATGGTGGGATTGTGTCTACGGGACTTCAGCAGTGTGAGATGAGTTTCCTTCCAGTAGGAACGGGTCTAAGGCCATAATGCCGGCCCGTTTAGCTAGCAGTAGTTTCCGGACTTCGGCCCGATGCAGTAGTGTAACACCGTAAATTTCAAAACAATTCTTTCATTTTAAATAATCATTTTATTCTTAGAACACTTGTTAAAAATCTCATTCATAATCAAATTACAAAACATAGCTCCATTTTCACATGCATAGAAAACCAGGATCCTCCAAAATATGACTCTTGCTCTGGTGTGTACAATCAAGCCGGTGCCGTACCGTGATACTGAAAGAAACCTGAAAACAACAAAACACAAAACACTGTAAGCACGAAGCTTAGTGAGTTCCCCAAAATACCACACACATAACACATACAAGCCACTCGAGGCTATAACTCTATGGGTCCGTGCACCCAAACTCTGTGAACCCTCAGGTTCTAACTCTATGAACCTTCCGGTTCTAACTCTAGGAACCCTTCGGTTCCAACTCTGCAACCATGCACAGCATAAATCACATAGAAATAATGCAGTACAACACATAACATACATAGCCTACAAATACTCTGTCACATAACTCTGGTTACCTACTCAAGGTAAAGTATAGTGAGAAGACTCACCTGGCAAGCAAAAAGCAGATATCTCCATACTCGGATCTCGAACTCGCCACCGCCTAACACGTAAGGCAAAACTCTCATGACTATAACTCTCGAGACTAGAATCAATCCTCTCAATGCACCCTCTTAAGGGTAAAAGACTATTTTACCCCTCTCTTGGCCCAAAGGCCACATCGCTGACCAAACCCTAAAAGTCAACGGTCAACCCTTGGTCAAAATCAAAGTCCTCAGTCAAAGTCAACCCTGACTGACCCTACTCGCCGAGTCAACTCTATGACTCGCCGAGTTTCTATAATCAGAACTTCACTCAATCCGCGACCTAACTCGCCGAGTCACTTCGAGACTCGCCGAGTCCAACAACTCTGAGTCCACTCGCACACAACTCACCGAGTCATCCCTTGACTCACCGATTCTCGACTCAACCAGGGAATATCGGGACTCTTCGACAAGACTCGTCGAGTCCAAGAACAGACTCGCCGAGTCCAAGACTATCATCAACCTACTTGTCGAGTTGTTCATACAACTCGCCGAGTTCCAGGCCATCTTCATCCAACTCGTCGAGTACACCCATGTGACTCGCCGAGTACCACCGGTCTGAATCCATTCGGAAGCATTCCAGGCCATGCAATTGCTCCAAAACATAGATCTAGCCTCCTACCACTCATCCATCACGTAAAGTGGCAAACTTTACGTGAATCCAAAGAGATCTAGGCCATTTGCACATTGGGCTAGGGTTTGGGACATGAAAGCTTCACTAAACACTCCAACACAGGGACTTTCATGCTCTCTGATTCTTCTCCCTTCTAGATCTGAGGTAGCAACCTCAGATCTAACCTCTAGACTTCCCATTACATCCATAGACAAGTTCCCACAAACCCCAAAATGAAGAAACACATAATAACAGCCCAAGAACGAGATATTACCTCCAAGAGATGCCCCAACTGCAATGTAATTCGAATCCAAGCAAAGCCCCTTGCTCCAAGCCTTCAATCTCCCAAAATTCCTTCAACAATTACTTCTCCAAGCTCCAATCCACTCAACAATGGTGCTTCTCCGCGATTTAGGGTTTTCTGGGGCTCAAGGGGTGATAAGGAGGCTGGGAGGAAAACATAATGTTCTTTATATAGGGCTCAACCCCGAGAATTAGGGTTTTCTCCAATCAGCGCCTACTCGTCAAGTCCTCCTCACTGACTCGCCGAGTCGGCTACTTAGCACGCGACCCAGTCGCGACTCTACTCGCCGAGTCCATCCATGGACTCGCCGAGTCACTCTTTCACAACTTACTCTTTTAGCCCTTCAACTCTACTCTTGATATTTCGGGATGTTACAATTCTCCCCCACTTAAATTATGCTTCGTCCTCGAAGCCTATGGCAACTCAACTCCAAAATACTCCCACGGCGCGCCACCTGGCCCTAACTGGACCAGGTTCATCAAAGCATAACCATCGAACTCGAACTCACTTCCTCTTTCCTTGCGGTGTCCTGACCACCGTCTCAAACCAGGCACCGGCTGTACCCTCTGATAATCACACTCAACAATCGAGAATTACCCGAGATGTATCACTGCTCCAAATATCAACAACCGATCGACCCATAAGGGCTAGAAAGCCATGAACCATCGGATCCCCGATCCGAATCCCACTTTATCCATTCCGGAACGACTGAGAGACCCATTCTCACTCTCAGAGCAACTCTCACGAGTTCTCCTCTTGCAATCACATACACATGCTGAACTAGCTCCAACACCCTCAGGTTGGAAAACTCGATACACTGATGATATCCTCAAACATCCCCCCAGGATGAACCACTGATACATACCCAATACCCTGATCAGAATCACACTGAGAGTCCAGGATTCTCTCCCTGGATCCCTTCCGAGCCTCCTGGCTCTACACCTGCGGAATCCCTCCCGTGTCCTCAACAGACATCCCATCATGATGTCATTCCATACCACTGTAACAGACACCGCATTCAACCCTCATACTCTAAATCATCCATTCGCACTACTACCTTCACTTCCGTGAACCAACACTTCCCCCCCGGGGTTACATACCTTTCTCTGCCCTTACCTAGGGAAATCCACTTGACAACCTTGCCACTACTCCATGTATCGCACATGCTCTGGATCTGCTCGCAAGGACTCTCGGGTCCATGCGTTACCTCTCCTCAGCAAATGAGGGTCCGACACCTCCTCCTATACAACAGCTCAAAGGGCGGCATACCAATGCACTAATGATGGCTGTTAATATAGGACAACTCGACCAAGGATAATTACGTGCCGCAGCTTCCTCCGAAATCTAATACACATGCCCGAAGCATGACTTCGAGCGTCTGAATCGCTCACTCGCTCTGAAGTGTCCTCAGACAACCTCCTGATAAGCTCTAGCTCATTTCTCATATCCCTCTTCGAGACTGAGCACCAAGTCAGCTTTTGACTCCACAGCTGAGCCTCCAAAGGTCTCCCATAACATGATCCAAACATCTCACTAACCTTTTCCCCGTGACCACTATCACTGCCCAGTGACACGTAAGTCACGAAACCCTCTTTTCCTCATGCGAGAAAATACAGTCCAACCAAGGATCGTCTCAACTCTGATCTCTGGTTTCTGCTGCGCATATCCCTTGCGCATCTCACCGCATCTCCCGACAGAGACGGAGACCCCAGTCTCGCCCCCGATTCAACATCCAGGCTCCAAAAAGTCAATACTAGGGCTACTCAAACCCAAAACTCTTCCACATCATACATTGTTCGGAAAACATTCCATCATCACATTCTCTTGCCATCTAGTGAGTACTGCGGCCCCCCCGCAGTATCACAACACCCTCAGAATAGTGAGTACTACGGCTCCCCGCAGTATCACAACACCCTCTGACTAGTGAGTACTACGGCTCCCCGCAGTATCACAACACCCTCTGACTAGTGAGTACTACGGCTCCCCGCAGTATCACAACACCCTCTGACTCCACTAGCTCGTGCTCCGAAGACTATCATCAACGGCTACCCATACTCGACTCGAATATCCATCACAGACTCTGGAGGCAATCAACATAACAAATGCCCACCCTTGCGAAAATCCACTCTCTCAAATAATCTCCCTGGATGCCCATACTCGAAGGGCTCCCACTAGATCCATAGATACCTGATATACCACAAGTCGATTCAATTCAAGATTCACGAGTAACTCCGAAATAAAGATATCATACCCAGATATCTCAGAATACCCCAACAGAACATCACAAGATCCTGCCACAACCACTGATCTCCTTCCCCAAGCATCATATAGACACAATAATACATTTCCTCTGAACCCCATAATTAGATCTGCATTTTTTTTTTCCAAATTGCAACCTCGGTGTATCCAATTTCTCAATTGGAATACAAGAAAACGCTAACGCTACTAAATACGCTGATAATTCTCCGAACCCATTTTCTACCGCTCAAAATCCAAACAACGATACACATACTGACCCGGGAGTTGGCTGCCCAATCATTCTCTATCTACTTGCAACAACACTGACCACCAAACACCTGCCGTGGAGACATTCATCATTCTCAACAAGTACTTCCCGCATTAACTCACTCTGACCTCTTTCCTCGATCACCGACATCTCTGGTCTCATGATTTCTTACAGCAGATCTCTATACTCCACTTATAACTGCTCTTGACAAATCTCTGCTTTCTTACATACTGTACCCGGTTCTCCCCCACTTAGGGTTCGAACCATCATCAATTAGCACGCAACCAACCCACAACTATTTTTTCACCAGCGAAATCGCACCTGCCCCAGGAAAGTGCTACACAACGCCCGATAATTCCTTCTTAAGGAAATCAATCGACCTCATATACTGTGAACCTCTGATGAACTCCTCAAGAACTTCTCATCACGACTGCCTCTAGTCGTTCCAAATCTCATACCAATCTAGCACTAAGCATCTCAACTGCTCAATAACATCTCTGGCTCATAGACTGAACCGCAAAATCATCGTACCCCTCACCTCAACTCATCAAACATCGCTCCAACACCGGGATCATCCCAAGAACAGGGACCCACTCCCATATTCAACACCCAACATAGATAGAAAACTCTCTGCACTGCTAAACTCGACTGAACTCCCCACTGATACCACTATAATACATCCTACTATACTCAAATAGGTGTAGTGTGGTCCTCGACTACCTCAGTCCCAACTGACTATCTGCTCATGATAAGTCACCGCCTCGCGGCACACATGCTACCTAATACACTGGGGGAAAAATCATCATCAATGACGACCTGCAGGGTTTACCCCCAACCCAAAACTCAACATCATGCTTCTCATATTTGCACACGAACATAATCAGAACCACCCAGATCATAGAAGGTGACATCTCCTTTATCGACTGATCGCTCAACTCAGATTGAAATTCTTCCTTCTCACTGACTCCTTACTAAAATACTCTGAGAGGCTCTCGATCTTCCTCTCAAGGGACGCCTCTCCGAACTCAATCATAACCGGATAGCCGGGGAACCACAAACATCTTTCCCTATGAACCATGGTATTCATTCCATGACATCTCTTCTCAATATGCTCCGGCGTATGGTACTCGAACCATAACACCACTCCTCAATCCGCTTCGATGTATGGTACTCGAACCATAACATCACTCCTCAATCTGCTCCGATGTATGGTACTCGAACCATAACATCACTCCTCAATCCGCTTCTTAGGACCTTCAGAATACTCCCTGTTTCATGTATGGGTCCTCTGCTTTCAGTAGTACGGGCCCATACTACCTGCCACATCTACCCATACTTTCCACACGGACCATCCCAGAGCTCCTAAGTAGCTGCTCGACCTGATTTGTCACCAATCCCATCGCGCGTGCTCGCTCCCCAGCGAAATTCTCTACTCTACCCGCGCACTCATCTGGCTAGGGTTACTCCCTAGGCTCTTCCGTTGTCCTCCCACTTCTTTGCTATCAGCTGCTGAAGAGCTCCCTGTGATGCCAGCCATCTACCTCCTGAATATCGTCATATTCACTTGGTAGCTGACTCCCATCATCGAGAGTTCCACAAAGCACAAAGCAAGCAACATTCGAGCATCGAAGAATACATAGGTCTCCCTCTCTGTGATAACTCCACTTTCTCGGCTCATCCTCGGAAGTACCACTGAACTCTGCAACTCTACCCCTCATGGGTTCTAACTGGGTACTCTCACTCATCACATACTCAAAAGCATAACACATATAACAACAAGTCCTAGGCTAAGGCATCACAGATCAGGCTACTCTAGTCCTAAGATGTGAAATACCTAGCCTGCCTGTAGCATGCAATAATATCTCATCAAGTGCATCATAAATATCTCATAACACCAAAAATAAGGGTATTTTGGGAAATCACCGTTCGGGCTCTGGCTGATTGTACACACTGCTCTTTCTTGCTTTCTTTTTGAACTCTTATTCACTTTTTAGAAAATTATTTCTTTGAAATTTTTTTTTTCTTACTTCCTCAGTTTGAGTCCAGATTTACCCAAAGGCGCATCCGAATCCCTCAAACCAAGGCTCTGATACCAACTTGTAACACCGTAAATTTCAAAACAATTCTTTCATTTTAAATAATCATTTTATTCTTAGAACACTTGTTAAAAATCTCATTCATAATCAAATTACAAAACATAGCTCCATTTTCACATGCATAGAAAACCAGGATCCTCCAAAATATGACTCTTGCTCTGGTGTGTACAATCAAGCCGGTGCCGTACCGTGATACTGAAAGAAACCTGAAAACAACAAAACACAAAACACTGTAAGCACGAAGCTTAGTGAGTTCCCCAAAATACCACACACATAACACATACAAGCCACTCGAGGCTATAACTCTATGGGTCCGTGCACCCAAACTCTGTGAACCCTCAGGTTCTAACTCTATGAACCTTCCGGTTCTAACTCTAGGAACCCTTCGGTTCCAACTCTGCAACCATGCACAGCATAAATCACATAGAAATAATGCAGTACAACACATAACATACATAGCCTACAAATACTCTGTCACATAACTCTGGTTACCTACTCAAGGTAAAGTATAGTGAGAAGACTCACCTGGCAAGCAAAAAGCAGATATCTCCATACTCGGATCTCGAACTCGCCACCGCCTAACACGTAAGGCAAAACTCTCATGACTATAACTCTCGAGACTAGAATCAATCCTCTCAATGCACCCTCTTAAGGGTAAAAGACTATTTTACCCCTCTCTTGGCCCAAAGGCCACATCGCTGACCAAACCCTAAAAGTCAACGGTCAACCCTTGGTCAAAATCAAAGTCCTCAGTCAAAGTCAACCCTGACTGACCCTACTCGCCGAGTCAACTCTATGACTCGCCGAGTTTCTATAATCAGAACTTCACTCAATCCGCGACCTAACTCGCCGAGTCACTTCGAGACTCGCCGAGTCCAACAACTCTGAGTCCACTCGCACACAACTCACCGAGTCATCCCTTGACTCACCGATTCTCGACTCAACCAGGGAATATCGGGACTCTTCGACAAGACTCGTCGAGTCCAAGAACAGACTCGCCGAGTCCAAGACTATCATCAACCTACTCGTCGAGTTGTTCATACAACTCGCCGAGTTCCAGGCCATCTTCATCCAACTCGTCGAGTACACCCATGTGACTCGCCGAGTACCACCGGTCTGAATCCATTCGGAAGCATTCCAGGCCATGCAATTGCTCCAAAACATAGATCTAGCCTCCTACCACTCATCCATCACGTAAAGTGGCAAACTTTACGTGAATCCAAAGAGATCTAGGCCATTTGCACATTGGGCTAGGGTTTGGGACATGAAAGCTTCACTAAACACTCCAACACAGGGACTTTCATGCTCTCTGATTCTTCTCCCTTCTAGATCTGAGGTAGCAACCTCAGATCTAACCTCTAGACTTCCCATTACATCCATAGACAAGTTCCCACAAACCCCAAAATGAAGAAACACATAATAACAGCCCAAGAACGAGATATTACCTCCAAGAGATGCCCCAACTGCAATGTAATTCGAATCCAAGCAAAGCCCCTTGCTCCAAGCCTTCAATCTCCCAAAATTCCTTCAACAATTACTTCTCCAAGCTCCAATCCACTCAACAATGGTGCTTCTCCGCGATTTAGGGTTTTCTGGGGCTCAAGGGGTGATAAGGAGGCTGGGAGGAAAACATAATGTTCTTTATATAGGGCTCAACCCCGAGAATTAGGGTTTTCTCCAATCAGCGCCTACTCGTCGAGTCCTCCTCACTGACTCGCCGAGTCGGCTACTTAGCACGCGACCCAGTCGCGACTCTACTCGCCGAGTCCATCCATGGACTCGCCGAGTCACTCTTTCACAACTTACTCTTTTAGCCCTTCAACTCTACTCTTGATATTTCGGGATGTTACAAGTAGTTAGTATGTTTGATGCCTTCGTGGCTCAGACAGGATTTATGTGTTATGTGTTCCGGGTCACGGCCCGATGCAATATGCAGTATATGTGTGTCCATGTTAGTTGATATGTTCATGTTATGCTTTGTTCAGTTAGTTCCGGACTTCGGTCTGATGCAGGGGACAAGGTCCCAGTCAGTTTCCGGATTTCAGTCCGATGCAGGGGGCAAGGCCCCAGTTAGTCTGGGCTTCGGCCCGATGCAGTTTCCGGACTTCGGTCCGATGCAGGGGACATGGTCCTAGTTAGTCCGGGCTTCGGCCTGATGCAGTTTCCGGACTTCGGTCCGATGCAGGGGACATGGTCCCAGTTAGTCCGGGCTTCGGCCCGATGCAGTTTCCGGACTTTGGTCCGATGCAGTGGGCAAGGCCCAGTATGTGCTTTATATGTTGTATGGTATGTGGTAGTTTGGGGGAGCTCACTAAGCTTCGTATTTACGGTTTTCAGTTTTGGTTTCAGGTACTCAGTTTTTAAAAGAGGAGCTTGGGAAGATTGCAGTTCACACACCATTTGTTCAGCCTGGGATGTTTATACTCTGATATATTTGACAGTTGTTAAGATATTTTGAGATACATTCTTTATGATTCTTATATGACATTTGATGAATATGGTTTTATTACTAATTTAAAACAAAATTTTCAGACTGTATTTTTCGGATGTTACAAGTTGGTATCAGAGCCTTGGTTTGAGGGATTCAGGCACACTCCCGAGTGTGTCTGAACTCAAACTAAGGAAGTGGTATAAAGTTTTCAAGAGAAAAACCATGGTTACAAAAGAATTTTGAGAAAAGAGAATAATTTTAGAAAAAGTATAAAGAAAGGAGTTTTAGAAAAAGCGAAAAGAGTTTTGAAAAGAGAAAAAGGGTGTGGTGCATGCAATCAGCCGAGCTCAAGTAAGTACTCCCAAATTACCCATACCAGTTTATGTTATGATTGTCAGTATCAGTTTCAGTTTCAGTTTCAGTTTTAGTTTCGGCTTCATTCTAAGTAGAATTGCATGCTAGTTAGGGCTAAGGATCTAGGGAGGATGCCTTATGTGCCTGTTATATGTGTACCAGCTTATTGAGAGATGCATGCTAGTACAGAGTAGCCAGTATGATAGCCAGAGTAGTATATGCTTTAGTATGTGTACTCAACGCCCGAATGTTGCTTGCTTCGTGCTCTTAGGAGTTCTAGTTGTCTTTCACTAACTAGTAAACGAATATGATAAGTTACATATTGCAAGGACTAAATAATTTCAGAAGGTTAGGTCTAGCCCTATTTCGTAGCTCTTGTCTGAGTCCAACCGTTTTAGGGTAGGGTCTCTCATTCGAAGAATTATCTAGTTTGAGTAATATGTAATAGTATTCACGAGCTAGTTAGGAGAAGAAAGCAGGAACTTCTTATGCAGCTGATGGTGGGGAGTGAGTTGGTGGAGTTAGAGATTTCCCTAGGGCAAGCCTAGGATGAGAGTAGCAGAGATCAGTAATAGTAGAAGTGACTTGGTGGAGTCAAGGCAGTACTTGAGGAAAGTACGGATAGATGTGGAAGGTAGTATGGGCCCGTACTACTGACAGCAAAGGATCCGTACTCGAATCAAGGAAGGCTGAGATGAATCCCGGGAACTTGTAGTGTGTGAGATCCCTCGAGTTTGGATGAGTATTGTGATGTTAGTGATGGCATGTTTCCGAGTATAGTGACGCTACGTGGTAGACCAGATGGTAGTTCTGGTGTCGACAGGGGATCAGGCTCGGACTCTGGAGCCAGGCAGATTGATGATCAGATGAGAGAGTTCATTTCATCTGAGAATTTTGCGCAGTATCAGTGACCAGACTCCTGTGATCCTCAGTGTGATCAAGGAGGGCATTATAGAGATTTGTTATGAGAGGCCGAGTGCATTCTGCACTGAGATAACAGTCATGATAGAAACCCGTACGTTGATGTTTCGGGAATTCAGAGTTTGTGAGGCTTCAGATTGTCATGGGGGTTAGGGACCCCATTGTGAGCAGTAGATGGTTGGCGGATGTCACCAACGCTTTGCATACCAGGCATTGTCTCAAAAGGAGACAAGATCTGACTTACTTCCTGTCTCCTGAGGGATAGAGCACGAGATTGAGAGGAAGAGGTTGGTAGTGAGTTGAGGGATGATGTGGTTGATGCTATGTCATGGGATGACTTCCAGATCAGATTCTGAGCAGGGTGTGCCCAGGCGATTGAGGCGTAGCAGTTGGCGCAAGAGTTGTTAGATCTCCACCAGAAGACTGAGACTGTGGCAGAGATCACTGCCAAGTCTCGGGAAAGAGCTTATACGGTACCAGTATGCCGCAGATGAGGAAATGAAGAAGGTAAGTTATCAGAACATACTGTAGAATGATAGCGGAGAGATCATGAGTATCTCAGGGTGCAAGACCCTGAATGATATGACTTATAGAGCTTGAGAACGGGATAAGGACTTGGAGCACATTGGTAAGAGGGAACCAAATCAGTTGCTCATATTGAAGGGTCTCGAGAGGAGACTTAAGATTTCGGATTAGCTTTCGAGAGACCAGTAGGACCAGATTCGGTGTAGCACTTGCGGGAGTAGGGAGTACAACATCATCTTGGTTTACTCCAAGACTGAGGAGTAGCACGAGAAGCACCTGGGGGAGGTGCTAGAGACTTTGAGGAGGGAGGGAATTTTCGCAAGGTTCTCTAATTGTGAGTTCTGGTTGCGCGGGGTGCAATTTCTTGGGCACCTTGTCAATCAGAAGGATATTCTAGTCGATCCGGCTAAGTTAGAGGTTGTGATGCAGTGGGAGATTCCGAGGTCTCCAATTGAGATTCGGAGCTTCCTGGGTTTAGCGGGTTATTACCGGAGATTTATTCAAATTTTTAGAGTTGTGTGATCTTTTGGATTAGCTAGTGTTGAAACACTAGCAATGGTAAGTGTGGTTTCTAGCAAATTGGTCATGGGTGGTGAGAAGGATTGGGAATTCTTCCAGTTTTGTGTGCTGTAGGGCATTAGCTGAATCAAAGTGGGGGAGAATCGCCCAAGGATTCAGAAGCAAGAGCAGTTTTGAGACTAGGATAAGTTTCACATCCTTATTGGGAAGGAAGATAGCCCAAGCGGTTCTATGGTTTGAGGATAGTGTGAGATGGAAGTTCGGAAAAGCTTGCCAATAAGGAGATCGCGTTCCCGTGATGTTACTAGCAAGCCTTAGGGAATCAGGTTTGGGATTCCAGTCAGGACACAAGTTCAGCTGAGTGCGGGGCAAGCGCGTGTTCGATCCAGTATTAGAGTGTTGTAAGTCTGCGGGTGTAGCTGTAGCATTCACTAGCAGTTAGATAGTATTAGAGTGTTGTAAGTCTGCGGGTGTAGCCGTAGCATTCACAAGATTAGCAGATAGTACTAGAGTGATGTGAGTCTGTGGGTATAACCGTAGCATTCACTTGGTTGGTAGATAGCATGAGTGCGTTGTTAGGACGCGGAAAGGTCAGTAGTACCCACCAGTTCGGGTATAGCAGTAAGGAAGTGGAAATCCATGGATTGGATTTTGGAATTTCCTAGACGGATGAGACCAGGTTAAGCCAGTGATAAGATTGTAGAAGCGCCGCTATAGAGATGAGAGCAAGGAACCAGTTAGTCCGGGCTTCGGCCCGATGCAGTTTTCGGACTTTGGTCTGATGTAGTGGGCAAGGCCCAGTATGTGCTCTATATGTTGTATGGTATGTGGTAGTTTGGGGGAGCTCACTAAGCTTCGTGCTTACAGTTTTCAGTTTTGGTTTCAGGTACTCAGTTTTTAAAAGAGGAGCTTGGGAAGATTGCAGTGCACACACTATTTGTTTAGCCTGGGATGTTTATACTCTGATATATTTGACAGTTGTTAAGATATTTTGAGATACATTCTTTATGATTCTTATATGACATTTGATGAATATGGTTTTATTACTAATTTAAAACGAAATTTTCAGACTGTATTTTTCGGATGTTACATCTATGCACAAGGCTGCTGCTGGTGGTGGGACCAGTCGGGCTTTCCAGTATTGGGACTTCGATAACACGAAGCCCCTACTTTTGATGGGGTTCAGGACCCGATCATAGCCATGAGGTGGCTAGCTGACGTGGAGGGATGTTTCTTCACATGCATATGTCCTATTGACCAGAAAGTCACGTGTGCTCTGAACCTGTTGAGGTCCAGATGTAGCACCTGGTTCCTGGTATGTATTTTTATTTAAGTATTTTGCATTTTTGGACTGGGACTCGGCGAGTTGAAGGCCCAACTCGTCGAGTAGGAACAGGATGGGACGCGGGACTTAAGTATCGGACTCGTCGAGTCGGCAGCCAGACTCGACGAGTAGACTCTGACTGGACAAAAACCCTAATCCGAGGGTTTGCACCCTATTTAATCATCTCATTTAGCCCCCACTCGTTCCTAGTGTTCCCATAGACCCTCCATAGCAAACCCTAAGCGTTTGGTGCAAGATCTAAGGCTTTTGAGTGATTTTATTGGGTTTGGATCACAAGGAAGAAGGAAGAGCATAGAAGGATCAAGAGGAGACTGAAGGATTCGAGTTTGGTACATCATTTGCAGTCTTTGAAAGGTATAAAGTTTGTACCTTGCTTGCTTGTTTGTTAGATCCCTTTTTGGGGGAGGATTTAGGGATTTTAAGCTATATGAGGTAACCAACCATGATTGCAAGCATGGTTGGGGGTCAAGACTTTGGATCTAGGACTTGGGAGGAGTCACAAGGCAGATTGGGGTTGCTTTTGCACTCAAGGAAGGTCCCATGCAACATAAGAGCCATTTTAGGGCCTGTTAGGATCAAAAGTCCCATGCATGCACGTAAAGTTCGTAACTTTACGTGCTAAATCGAGCTTAGGGCTTGGATCTATTATTTGGACAAAAGTTGTACATCAGAAATCGGGGAAATAGGACTTGGACGTCATCAACTCGGCGAGTCCGTTCTTGGGACTCAACGAGTCCAAGGCATAAAGTCCCATATCTGTTGAGGGTCAAAGGAACTCAGTTGGGTGTTAGAAGGGTTGTAGAAGGTCCAGAGGAGTGACCCAACGTACTGGACATAGCCTTCAACCTGGAGTTCATGGGACTCGGAGAGTCCAAGGCAATCTTCTTATAGTTGAAGATGAACTCGACGAGATGTTCATACAACTCGGCGAGTCAAGGACAGGACTTGTTCTTCAGATGAAGGTGAACTCGACGAGTTGTTCATACAACTCGGCGAGTCGGATGAAGATTCATTCGATGTTCTTATGGACGGGGAACTCGTTGAGTCGTGGCTTAACTCGATGAGTAGAGTCGTGGATAGGACGGTTAAAGTGTAACATCCAAAAATTTCAAACAATTTTAAACTTTTAAAAACATGTCAAGTTCATTATAATATTACAACTTTGTTTTCAAAACATTGATTATCAGAGTCTTTTCCCAAAAACATAACATAATAGGAGGAGCTGTATGATCACTCCTTGGCATTGTCGCGATCCTTGGAGGTACCTGAAACAATAAACTGAAACTGTAAGCCCAAAAGCTTAGTGAGTCACCCCAAAATACCGATACACATATAGTTCACATAGCAATATCAACATTAGCATATCATGTTAATCAAATAAGAACATCATACACTGGGTCCCCAGCTTTACAAGCTGGACTACCCCCGGGCCCTCAGTACGAGTCTGGAATGCCTATCGGGCCCTCAGCTCGTATCTGGAATGCCATCGAGCCCTTAGTATGAGTCTGGAATGCCTAACGGGCCCTCAGCTCGTATCTGGAATGCTCTCGAGTCCTTAGTATGAGTCTGGAATGCCTACCGGGCCCTCAGCTCATATCTGGAATACTCTCGGGTTTGTTGGCTACCGCACGGAGCAGTACAACCTCAACCCACCCCACATAACATGTCGACATGTAACAGATAAATACACATACAGGTAATCAATTAGTATCACAGGCAGCCCTACAGATCTACCCGACCAGCACATCAACTGGCATACATCACTAACTCAAACTCAACATAACAATAACTACTAGGATATCAAATCCAATGGGCCAGCCTTGGTGCCTTAGACCCCTTAGTATAGTGAGGATAACTCACCTCGAAACGTCGACTAACATAACTCAGCTCCAACCTTCGGGTTACTGCCACGAATCCCACCACCTATATTTATCACGAATTGTATAAGTAAGTTTCTGAGCCTTCTAGAACTGTCCTCAAAAGTCAACAGATCAACTTGGGTCAATGGTCAAAGTCAACAGTCAAGGTCAACAGTCCATGTTGACCTGACTCGCCGAGTTCCCTTGGCTTTCGGTGCACTCGCCGATTCATCGAGTGACTCGTCGAGTTTCCCTCATTTTTCGACTAAACTCTAAAGCCACTCGTCGGGTTTCCTAAGCGAAACTCGACGGGTACATACGCGTGCATAACTTTGGGGGAAATTCATCCGACTCGACGAGTTGTTCATCAACTCGCCGAGTTTCATGACGATCTTCATCGGACTCGCCGAGTTGTTCATCCAAATCGGAGAGTTCACGGCTTTCTTCATCAGACTCCCCGAGTCATCCTTGTGACTTGCCGAGTCCGTTCGGTCCTTTTTCCATACAGACTTATTCTAAGCCATGCAGTGGCTCCAATTCATAGATCTAGGCTTCTATGGCATACTTATCACGTAAAGTCACAAACTTTACGTACATGCATTGCCTTTAAGGCTCCAAATGCCAAGTCTAAGCTCTTAATGGGGCTTCATGCCCAAGAGGGACCTCATACATGATAAATTCCGAGACTTTATGTTGCTAGAGCTTAGAGAGGGCTCAGATCTGAAGTTACAACTTCAGATCCAACTCATTGTTCAACTTATCAACCCTTAAGGTCCATAGAAAACCCTAGAACTTCATAAAAAGGAAAACTCACAGAAAAGATGGTGATATAGGATACCTCTGGAAGATGACAACTGAAAATAGTGTTGATTTCGCTACTTTACTTGCTCCACCCTCCTCTTCCTTCAAGCTTTCTCCTTCAAAATCTTCAAATCAAGCTTCACACACTCACCAAAGTTCACACACTCGAATTAGGGACTCTCTAAGACTGTAAAGAGGCCCAAGGGAGGCCAAGGCTCCTTTAAATAGGGACTCAAACCCCGGAATTTAGGGTTTCATTGGCCAGCTCCTACTCGCCGAGTCCCACTAGTGGACTCGCCGAGTCAGTCACTTAAGTAGCGATCCAATCCCGCTGCTAGTCGACGAGTAGGGCAACCAACTCGTCGAGTAGGGCCAAAACCAAGAAACTATAATTGGAAAATACCTGAGAATCGAGGCGTTACAAATCTCCCCCACTTGAACTAGACTTCATCCTCGAAGTCCGCTGGTATAAACAATGTCGGGTAGTGCTCGCGCATCTCCGCCTCCGGTTCCCATGTCCACTCGGATCCCCTCCGATGTTCCCACTGTACCATGACTAAAGGTATCTCCTTGTTTCGCAGAATCTTCGCCTTTCTTTCCAAAATGGCCACATGTCTTTCCACATAGTTTAGGTGCTCGTCGATCTGAACATCATCCAATGATACCACAGCCTCCTGGTTTGTAATGCACTTTCGCAATTGCAATAAAAAGTATTGTGGATCCGACTAAGATCTTTCGGAAGCTCTAATCTATAAGCCACCTTGCTAACCCTTGCAATGATCCTGAATGGCCCAATGTATCGAGGGCCCAACTTTCCCCTTTTCCTGAAACGGATCACACCCTTCCAGGGTGAGACCTTCAGAAGTACCATGTCGCCTGTCTGAAATTCCAGTTCGGATCGGCGTCTGTCGGTGTAACTTTTCTGCCGACTCTGAGCTGTCTGTAACCTCTGTCTGATCTGCTGAATCTTCTCGTTCGTCTGCAAAACCACCTCCGTCCAGCCCATTACCCTGTGACCCACCTCGCCCCAACAAATTGGGGTGTGACATCTCCGCCCGTACAACAGCTCAAATGGCGGGGCGCCAAGGCTAGAATGATAGTTGTTGATGTAGGCGAACTCTGGAAGCGGTAGGTGAGAATCCCAACTCCCACCGAAGTCGATGGCACACACCCTCAGCATGTCCTTGAGGGTCTGAATAGTCCGCTTGCTCTGGCCGTCTATCTGAGGGTGGAATGTTGTGCTGAAGTGCAACCGTAGGCCCAGTTCCTCGTGCAACTTCTGCCAGAAACGGGAGGTAAACCTGACATCCCGATCCGAGACAATGGAAACAAGAATCCCATGGCGAGACACGATCTAGCGAACGTACACCTCGGCCAACTTTTCGGCCGACGAACTCTCCTGTATGGCCAAGAAATGGGCACTCTTCGTCAATCGGTCCACGATGACCCAAATGGCATCGAACCCCTTCACCGTATTTGGCAACTTGGTGATAAAGTCCATCGTGATCTGCTCCCACTTCCACATGGGAATCTACAGGGGCTGCAGCTTGCCATGCGACCTCTGAAGTTCGGCCTTGACCATCCTGCAGGTCAAGCACCTCTCGACGTACCAAGCGATCTCGCGCTTCATACCCGGCCACCAATAGCTCAAAATCAAATCCCAGTACATCTTGGTGGCTCCTGAGTGGATGGAGAAGTGAGACTTATGAGCCTCTTCCATAACCATCTGCTTGATCCCGCCAGACATCGGAACCCTAACCCGACTATACCTGGTCAGTAATCCCTGAGTATCCTGCACGAACATGGTGTTTTCACCCTTGATCCTTTCCCTTTTCAAATTTTCAGGTCGCATCCCCTCTATCTGAGCATCCATGATCAAGCTCACAAGCGGGGAGTCCACAACTATTTTCATACATATTACTTGTGACAACCCGAAATTTATTCCGTCATTTTAACCCCTTTTTCCGTTAATAAGCCTCGTTTTATTTAACTGTCCGTTAACTTTTGGACTGGTTAATTAATTTGGGACTTTTTAAATGACTTAGTAAGGGTTGAAACAAATTAGAAACACGCTCATTAATCCCTTGGAAAAATTTTAGTTTCAACCAAGTTAAAATACGACCACTAAATCGGGTGCGACCAAAAGCCCCGTTTAAAGGTAGTATCGGGTAGATTTCCACTGAGCCCTAACTCAAACCCCTATATAAGGGGGAGTGGACTTCATTTCCACCCTTTTCACACTCTCACTACACCCTCCCTCTACAACTTATTTTTCGAGCCAAAAACGTCCGTTTCGAGCCCCAAACGAGTAAGCCATCTACCCTAACTTGTTGTATAGCTTATTTAGCATGCAAATTTGAGTTTAAGACATAAAATAGGGGCGAGATTATGTGTTTATGGCCCAAGAACACTCTTGGACCGTGAACAACCTTAAATGGGGTTTTTAAGCCCCAAAACCCCTCTAAACTACCCCTAAGGCTTAGATATGGCTAAATGGCTTATGGAATCGGACTTAGAACACATTTAACTTAACTTTTGGGGAGTAAACAAGAACATGCTTGGGCCGTAAACTCCTCTTCATGGGGAGTAAACTCAAGTTTAAGTGTTAGAAATGCCCTAAAACACCTCCTATGGCCTTGGAAAAATGTCTAGAAGCTATCCCATTGATATAAAGGCTTTAAACTTCAATTAATCCAAGGAAATAGGAGTTTACGGCCGTAAACCCCCCATAGGAAAGGTCCATGGGCCGTAAACTCCTAAAAGGTGCCCAAATGATGCCCTAAACTCCCCATTTGACTTGGAAAAATGCACAGGATTTTATTCTCTATCATTTAAGTCCTTAAAACACCAAAAGTATATACACATAGGAGCTTACGGCCGTAAAATCCTTGTTTAGGGCCGTAAACTCCTCAAATGGTCCCTTTGTTGCCCTAAATCCACACCAATGCCTTATATTTGGACTTAGCATAATTCTACAAGGGATATAAGACACTTTGGCATCCTAGAACATCCTCACCATGAGTTTACGGCCGTAAACTCATGGGAGTTAGTCCCAGGTCCGTGAACTCTATAAAGAGTTTACTCTTGGAGAGTAAACTCCCTATTTAAGCCATACACACCCTTAAATGTTACCCGGGACACCCCTAGCACTTAATCAAAGTGTTTTCCGCACCTTAGGATGCGTATACATGTTTAATTGGTATTATGTGTACTAATTGTATGTAAACATATGTTATCATATGTTAATAGGTCACTAAGTGTGTTTAAGTGTATACTTGACACCGAGCACCCAACCGGCACCTTCGTTTGATCCACTTACAATAGGTGAGTTCATACCCCCGAATTTACCTTTTAAATGTTTTTACATGTTTTTATGGGGGTGGGGGGGAATACAAGTTAAACATGCCAGTTATCATATCAGTCACATGTGATTGATAACCCGCATGCACAAGGATTTACTACACTGTCAACTGTTTTACCAAGTATGATACTATAAATGGTTTTCTAAAACGTCTTTACTTGTTCAAATCTTTACTTATATTGTTTTATCAAAGTTATAACCAAAGTGTGTTTATGAAAGGTTTTCAAAGGATTTCTAAAGGCTTTCAAACTTATTTTACAAAAGAATACCAAGTTGTGATTTTATCAAGTATAAAGGTTTTCTAAAGTTTTCTTCCATGTTTTTATACTCTTACTTGGTTAAGATACTACCGCTTCACTTCTACTTAGTTAATGCTCTTACTTGATAACGCTTCTACTTCACTTATACTTGATAACGCTTCTACTTCACTTATACTTGATAACGCTTCTACTTCACTTATACTTGATAACGCTTATACTTCACTTATACTTATTAACGCTTCCACTTCGTGATACACTTATACCTATTAACGCTTTTACTTCACGATACGCTTCTACTTCATGATACACTTTTAATTCACAATACACTTTTACTTCGTGTGATGCTTTTACTTAATGATACGCTCCTGCTTCATGATACACTTATGCTTGTTAAACGCTTCTACTTCGAGAAATGCTACTAATTCGTAAACACTCCTACTTTATTACCGCTTCTACTTCACGAACCGCTCCTACTTTATTAATGTTACTACTTCACAAACGCTTATACTTTATTAACACTCCTACTTCGAGAAACGCTTCTACACCATGAAACACTTCTACTTTGTTAGCACTTCCACTTAGTTAAATGTATGCATGTACTTGTATAGTTATATAAATAATGATTAAAAGACTTAGGAAGGCTAGTTCGCCCTATTTCCTTTTCTTCGTTGAGATGTGGTCTGGTGGGATCGGATACCCATTCGAAGGTCGTTTGATCATTAGTTATATATCATGTATACATGTATAGACATATGGGTTTTACATCGGTCGGTTCAGTTACGAGTCTCTACTGCTAGTCCAGCACTTTCATCAGAATTCACTATTTAGGATACATCTTCAGGACACGGCCTTCTCCGTTGTCTAGTTGGTAACCAGAGTCTCTTGTAGGAAGAGCGGACATTGTGTGTATAGATCTATACGGGATTGACACCCCCGCACCCTGACTGCTAGCTACAGTACATGGCCTACCAAGACAAGGGGTGACAAATGTCATACTTACACCGACGCTTGTAGGGCGTCAAGTACTCTAGTGTCGATTAGTATTACACTGTTTTAGACCGTGCCAGCTATATCTTTCATTTGATACTGTCTGGGGTCTGTATTCACTGTTTTAGACCGTGCCAGCTGTATCTTTCATTTGATACTGTCTGGGGTCTGTATTCACTGTTTTAGACCGTGCCAGCTATATCTTTCATTTGATACTGTATGGGGTCTGTATTCACTGTTTTGGACCTTGCTGGTTGTATCTTTCATTTGATACCGTCTGGGGTATGTATCTCCTTTTATTAGACTGTGCCAGGCGTATCGTTCATTCGATTCTCCCATGGAGTCTATGATTTCTTCTGCCTTAGTCAACAGTCTTCACTGCTGAGGCGTATGCTATTTTCCTAGATATTCTCCTACTTTCTTTAAAATCAAATACCGTGTTTTAATAATGATAGTGTTTAAGGGAAACATTACTTTTACAAACATAACTTTGTCCAGTCTTGGTAGAAGACTGTTTTTAATTAGAAAATATAGGATTTTCTGGAAAGGACTCTAATACACTATAGACTCTAAAACTACTACTTTTATTAAAGTTATTTGAATAAAATGACACTACATACTTATAAACTCACCAGCATTTGTAAAAATGCTGATACTCGCTTTCAAATAACTTGTATTCTCAGGTCAGCATTAGACAGGTACATCCCCGGAGCTTTTGATGAAGACAATTTGGTACCAAGCTGCACTTATACTATTACTTGTATTACTTTGATGCTTCTATGTAATGTAAACCATGTAAAACTATTACTATTAATGCAATGGTTGTTGTACTTTGATTACTATACTGCATATGTTGTGATACTTGACATGACGTCATCCACCCCAGAACGTTTCCGCCGTTCCAGTTTTGGGGTGTGACAGATTGGTATCAGAGCATTGTTTATAGTGAGCTAAGTATATCAATTCATAAAAGATATACAACCTATAAATACTTAGGGATAAAACACTCTGACCAAGAATTATACTTTAAAATATAACCATATTTTATCAAAGTATAAGAACATCCAAAATCTAAACACTCGAACAAAAGTATCACAAGAAGAACAAGAATAAAAGACTTCGGATGTTGAGCGTTACCTTCAAACCTGGGGAGTTATGTAATCGTAAGCTGGAATAAATGTAACCTGATCAACTACATTTATTCGAGATGCGATGAACGTGTGCTTGGGAGCGGTAGTGGTGTTGCAACAGGTCTGAAACTTACCAACTAGGAATGCTAGAGCCAAACATAAAGTTTAAAATACTATGGGAGTATTTTGGAATAGTAAAAGACTCACATTAATCCCAGAATCACATTCAGAAGATAAGAACAAACAAGAAATTAAAATACCATAGGGGTATTTTAGGATTCATAGACAACCTTGTGTGAAGAACTAAAATGATCCTTATTGATATACCTACAATTACAAAGGGTATACTTCCAAGGTTATTATAATAAGGATCCCATAGGCTAAGAATGTGTGGTTTCGCTCTACTTCCTTTTCCTCGTTGGGATGTGGATATAGAGTAGTATCACATATTCGAAGGCCTATTGGATCTAAGCTATATATGATTTGTATACCCTATGTAATCGTAGCAGGACTCGATATGGATCATCTAGTGAAATCTTAATAATCTGTTAGGATTCTTTAGACATTTCCATTCTCGCACGAACCCTGTAGAAAACCCTATCCACTTCAGTTCCCGCCAGAAGAGCTGATTCATACCCAGAAGAGGTTCATTGAGAAGATTTCCAGTTCGGAAATAAATGAACCAGGTCGAGACTATTGAAATCACCAAGTGCCTATATCTTTTAGGGACATCAGTGAGAAATTCGCCTAAACTTCCGAGATTTCCAGTCATCCATCATGAAGAGATGACACCCAGAGTCGGATTCGGAAGGAAGGCGGAGTAGAAATTCAGTATGTCTTCACGAGAAAAGAACCCTAGGTAACTACCCGAAGGAAACCAACGTTGGTCCCAGTCAAAGATACGAGGTAGACAGAGGGATCCAGTACATGGAACCCGAGAAGTGTCTTTTCCTCGTGTTCGTCACGCTAATACACCCATAAAATAATACAATTTAGTGAGTTAGTGGTTACACTACTCACGCTATGTGTTAGGTAAATCGCCTTTTCCCGTTGCCAGTAACACGTTTAGAGCGGATCCCAACACCTCTATTGAGAGTGTTTAGCCATAAGTCTTCATGATCCTTTTCTTCCCGCGATCTTCGTTCCGAACTGTTCTCAAATCTTTCCAGGCCGGAGAGTGAAACCTTTCCCAGTATAAAGGCAACTTAGTAGGAACGACTCCCATCTTATGGCTTTTTCCGATACTCACACTCCTACCTTGAATACCACGACTACATCATAGGGATGTAGGTCGACACTCAGACAACCAATATCCGAGGCACGGGAAAAATTTATGCCTAATATAGTAAGGACAGATATGTCCAGGGTTAACCATCGTCTCTCGTCCGCTTGAGTTCCTTTCCGTATAGGAAAAACCATGCCTCCGAGCAAGCGTAACCAATCCACTAGCGAGAAACCTACTCTCCTACTCGATGAAGCTACGTTCCAAGCTGCAGTCTCGGCAGCCGTAGCAGCTGGCCTGGCTCAACTGAATGCTAACAACGCTAATGTTAGCAAGAACCCTATCGGAAATTTCGATCCTAGTGGTGGACAGCAGCAACCAACCTCTGTGTACGCAGCCACTCAAGATCCCCAACTAACTCCACTGGAGAGAAAGCTTAAGAACGAGGAGGGAAGTACTCGGCTCAAGGACCTTCCGAAGGGCAACGAGCTGAGACAGTCAATACCCCTGCCAGCCCCTCCATCCCGACTTCAAGAAGACCATACCTAGGAAACCTTCCCCACTGAAGCAAGTGTAGCTACCATCATCATGGTATATGTCGGGAACTCTATTGTGCTAGGTGCGACATGAAGGGGCATACTGCTCGCGTCTGCAGAACCCCGGTTGAGTTCATTACATCAACCACCAATATGGAGGCCAATCCAGTTTGCCACCTATGTGGTAAAAGGGGACACTTCAAAAGGGACTGTCCAACTAAAGGAAACAACAAAGACACAGGAGGAGTCTAATTCTAATGCTTAGGGGAAAGCATCAAGGAACCCGGTAGATTTTCGTACGTCTCACAATTTCAGATAACTAACCGAAAACATTAAAAGGCTAATTCTAAATGTAATTATTTCCCCCATTAAGGCGAAAGTCGCAGCACGGTCATAAAATTTAAAAATTTCATTGGGTAAAACTATAATGGCTAAGTATATATGTTACGACCATGTATAATTGAGATGGATAGACCTAGAGTGAGTGAATGCCGCCTCATTTCCTGTTCCTCGTTTCGTTGTGGATTTAAGGCAGTGTCGCTCGGTCAACAGTCTTACCCACCTTAATTATACATTACTAGTATATGTTAGGCGAGTATAGAAATGCCTCGTGAGAATCCATTCATGAAAAGTTACTCTACTCAGAAACACTTAGGACTCTCTATAGTTCCGCGTCGACTCTATCGGATCAAGTATCCGCGATAGGGATACACGGGACGAAACCCGAGACGCCTAGACTTTGTGGGCTCGTTCGGCACATGACTCTATCGACCCTCCTACTGTATCATGTCGAAGTGTGCCAACTTCGACGCCTCTATCAATTATGGTTCGACTTCGTGCAACCATGTGTAAATCCCTAGTGCTGTGTAAAAAGAACTTTCTCCGTGGCCATTTCGGCAAATAAAGGTTCTTCCGAACCTGAAAATAATAATACTAATAATACGTAATGCGATCCGTCAGCCGTCCCTCTTACCTCGAACCTTCCGAAGTACCCTAGAGAAAGGTACCGCGCGCTATTAGCCAACCCTTCTTAGACAGATAGAAACCGAAGCATACCTCGTAGATTCCCCAAAAAGACCCTTCATCCCATTCCGTAGAATAGGAGCTAGAGTCAAGTGAACCACGGTGGGTTGAGCTACTATGATGACGACAAATCCGAAATTTTTTGTCATCCTGGTTAAGCTATCATAGTAGCTAACACCCTCGGTTGGTAATGAAATCTAAGTCGTAAGAGTCAAGGACATTGACTACGACCATCCACTCAGGCTTAATCCCACGAAATAAGCATCTCAGCGGATATCCCGGAAATCCAGAAGCTGCGATAAGTTAAACTCTGAGAAGAGTGGATGAGGATATTAAAGTTCCGAGTGATGGAACCCTATACTCACTAGGTTTGACCTAGACCGAGAAAACTCAGAACCTTCGGGAGAGTAGTTGCAGAAGATGTTCACACTACTCAGGCACTTCGTCCACCCCGTTACCGACAAGTAGTGCCTAGGACCCTCCACCCTCTCGCGTGGAGGAAGTCACCGTCGCCCTGTAGACGATAGACTACATTCTCCGAAGCGAACACTAGAATACCGAGAACCACAGGATAACCTCCGCAGCCAAGAATACTTGGTCAAGATGTGGACGTAGTTGCGTTAAGCCTTATAACCCAGATCCTGAAGAGATTATAGACTTGACACCAGTCTAGGTGTTAGTCGATGGGTTATACAAGAACACGCACTTTCTGCTACTAGTATAAACCAACACCTTAGAGAATAGGGCATGTGTTAGAGATTCACTAGACAGATAGGTGTTCCGAGAATACTATCTCGTGTAGAGATAGTAGAACCACTTCCCCGGAATAGTCCAACACTCGTCTGGTGAAACCGTATCTCCCCGACCCTGAGGGTTCCGTTAGGAATATCTCAAGATTCATTAGTGCAGATTCCTTTTGCACAAGATTGAGATAGCCACTCTACAACAAAAAGATACCGTAGACACACAACCCATTCGATGATCTAGAAAGTCTCTAAAAGCCAATTGACAGGAAACGCGAATCCAAGGACAACCCAAACTTTCTCAGAACCAACCTGTAGGACTACACTTCCAGTGTGAGAGAGAACGTTTGGAACTTTGGAATGGCGATCACGCCAGTGATGATCTTGCCATAGAAGTACACTATGTTCTAAGTACTGAAATGCTCTAACCTTCCGAGAGCTTTGGACCATCCAAGGTCCTTTACGGAGGTTGGTCCAACCCTCGTCAGACCACTACTACTTTCGGAAATTCCACAAGTTTCTAGACTTGATCAGAAATCACCAACTACACGAGACGGAACCCGCCTCCCATAGGTGAATGTTTGTTGGAATGACAAACACAGGCCAGAGTTCACATGGGAGTGCGAGAACAAACCAAATAGGAAGTACCCTCCTGCCTCTACTCGGTCATTCATACCTATTTCCTTGCCTAAACCTGAATTTCGGGACGAAATTCCCTCTAACGGGGGGATGATTTGACAACGTGAAATTTATTCTATCATTTTAACCCCTTTTTCGTTAATAAGCCTCGTTTTATTTAACTGTCCGTTAACTTTTGGACTGGTTAATTAATTTGGGACTTTTTAAATGACTTAGTAAGGGTTGAAACAAATTAGAAACACCCTCATTAATCCCTTGGAAAAATTTTAGTTTCAACCAAGTTAAAATACGACCACTAAATCAGGTGCGACCAAAAGCCCCGTTTAAAGGCAGTATCGGGTAGATTTCCACTGAGCCCTAACTCCAACCCCTATATAAGGGGGAGTGGACTTCATTTCCACCCTTTTCACACTCTCACTACACCCTCCCTCTACAACTTATTTTCCGAGCCAAAAACGTCCGTTTCGAGCCCCAAACGAGTAAGCTATCTACCCTAACTTGTTGTATAGCTTATTTAGCATGCAAATTTGAGTTTAAGACATAAAATAGGGGCAAGATTATGTGTTTACGGCCCAAGAACACTCTTGGACCGTGAACACCCTTAAATGGGGTTTTAAACCCCAAAACCCCTCTAAACTACCCCTAAGGATTAGATATGGCTAAATGGCTTATGGAATCGGACTTAGAACACATTTAACTTAACTTTTGGGGAGTAAACTTGAGTTTACTGCCCAAGAACATGCTTGGGCCGTAAACTCCTCTTCATGGGGAGTAAACTCAAGTTTAAGTGTTAGAAATGCCCTAAAACACCTCCTATGGCCTTGGAAAAATGTCTAGAAGCTATCCCATTGATATAAAGGCTTTAAACTTCAATTAATCCAAGGAAATAGAAGTTTATGGCCATAAACCCCCCCTAGGAAAGGTCCATGGGCCGTAAACTCCAAAAAGGTGCCCAAATGATGCCATAAACTCCCCATTTGACTTGGAAAAATGCATATGATTTTATTCTCTATCATTTAAGGCCTTAAAACACCAAAAGTATATACACATAGGAGATTACAGCCATAAACTCCTTGTTTAGGGCCGTAAACTCCTCAAATGGTCCCTTTGTTGCCCTAAATCCACACCAATGCCTTATATTTGGACTTAGCATAATTCTACAAGGGATATATGACACTTTGGCATCCTAGAACATCCTCACCATGATTTTACGGCTGTAAACTCGTGGGTGTTAGTCCCAGGGCCGTGAACTCTATAAAGAGTTTACTCTTGGAGAGTAAACTCACTATTTAAGCCATACACACCCTTAAATGTTACTTGGGACACCCCTAGCAATTAATCAAAGTGTTTTCCGCACCTTAGGATGCGTATACGTGTTTAATTGGTATTATGTGTACTAATTGTATGTAAACATATGTTATCATATGTTAATAAGTCACTAAGTGTGTTCAAGTCTTTACTTGACACCGAGCACCCAACCGGCACCTTCGTTCGATCCACTTACAACCGGTGAGTTCATACCCCCGAATTAACCTTTTAAATGTTTTTACATGTTTTTATGGGGGGGGGGGGAGGGGAATACTGTTGGGTTTTGAGCATTCTAACACTTCCTAAGTGTACATGCAACCCTAAATACCTTGGATCTATGTTTTCTCTATTATACATGCAAATAAGAACTTCCAAGGTATTATCCTAGTCTAGCATACAAAACAATAATGTAACAAGATAGAATACATACCTCTTGATGTAGAAAGTCTTCATGAAGCTTGAGTGCTTAGTGCCCCAAGTGTGACACCTCAAATGGAATCACAATCATCAAAACACTTAGAATGACTTGAGAGAATTCTACACTCACCAAAATCGGCTAGCCCTTTCTTGAATACTACTAGTGGCCGATTTTTCCTCAATAATAAGATGCTTATATAGTTACACAATTAGGGTAAACTCTTAATTGTCATGGCTTTCCATTTCCTTGGATCCATGGGTACAAATACACCATGGAGCATCCATGGACCATCCTATGGGTTTTAGCCCAACTTGATTATCCATGGAGCATTAGCCCACTATACAAGTATGGATGATTTACACAATCAACCCATATATTTAATTAGTCTTCTTTTGATCACTTAATTAATCCTAGATTAATTCTTGATCAATACTAATTAAATAATCTTATTATTCTTATCATTAATATACTAGAACTTATAATATATTAATAACCATAAGTGTCTTATTTCTCTCATTCAAGTGCATGATGGTATGCAACCCAAATGGACCATGCCGGGTCGGGTCAAGTCTTACCAAATATAGTTATGGACTTAGACATTAATCCAACAGTCTCCCACTTGGATAAGTCTAAAACTATTATTGCGTATGACTTCAGGAACCAACCGGCAATCGTAGCTCTCAAAAGCTTCTGTCGAACTCTGACCTTGTCGATGAACTCTGACCTTTGTCAATGACTTGTCCATTAGATAAGGGATCATATATTCCTCCATTCTAGATATCATATGGACTGAGACATGGATTATAATCATTCTCTCTGTCCATTTGTTGTTTCCCGATTTCCGATTTATGACAACTGACTAATTGAACAAATCAAATCAGTCCTGGCCCGGCCGAGCACTTCCATTTGTCATCATCAAATCATCGAGGGGCCCACAGATATCGCTTTTATCCCGAAGGTAAAAGGAACGGATAAACTTCGACTCATATGGCTTGTTCTACTACTTGTTGAATCATACACAAAGGCACGTTTTATAGCACCGAGTTACCAAATGCGTTTTCGTGCTATCAATGTACTATCAACTCATAGTAACAACTCATATCTCTAGGTTTGAAGAATATAAGATATTATCGTCTCATGATCACTCGTGATAAAATCCATGAAGTGATTCCAATAAGCGCGGGTTGAATCCAATACTCAGAACTTATGAGCACTCATGATTGTTGTAGCCTTGTCCAACACCTTAGACCTCTACAAGCCATCATGACAGTCTTAATTCATATCTACTTCCAAAATATGACTGATTGTGGATGGTTTGAATAACTTAGTCATTCCGGAAGAATAACCCAGTTTATTCGGGAAGTCAAAACATGCAAAGTGAAACACAATAATAATTGAATCCAATATGGTATCAACCCTTTGAACATAAATAAAACACCTTTTATTTATCACCATATGATTACACATTATTCATTGTACACTGTTTCAGCTATCAACTTTATTCTTGAATTTAAAACAATAGTTGTCCCATGCTCCAAGCATGTACACTATGTTTTTTTTCCAAAACACTAGTCATGCCACACACCAAGTATGCATACTATGTTTTTCTATGATCTTTACTTTGTGAACTAGATCAATTGAACATAACTTCAATGATTCTCTTTTCACACCCCCAAATCCTTACTGCAAATGCAAGAATTCCAAATTCATGCCATTTACTGAAATCTGTTAGATTCTAAACTTATATGCATTGATCCTCTTGTAATGATTATGCACAAAGTCAGAAAGACTTGACAACAATCATTACAGAGTATTCCAAAGGAGATCAGCTCCTTGGAAACATCCTTCTTGCATTAAGTTTCCTAATCTTAAACAGATTGAAAATTCTAACTTTGAAACATTTCCAGATTCCATTTTGACTATCACTTCTGAACAAGAGTTGCCTCGTTACAGACTATGTCAATATGGTCCTTCCAGAATTATCACTATACTTCCAATTGTCCTTGAGCAACCAATCTTTGGTAAACCTTAGATTGTTCTCGACAATTGTTTAATCCTTTTAGTCATATCCAGTTCTAAACCTTTTCCCTTCTTAATGCCCCAGGCATTTGGAAAATTTTAGAACGGATGAATATAGCACATGTAATCGATCCTATATCCGAAGCATATGGGACACGATTCATGATGTCTTACATAAAGACTAAACCAGTCTTTTGCTATAATATTTCCATTTCAATTTGCCAAGTTCTCATAATTCAGATTATGAAAAGGGATGCCGTAATCATAATCGAATTTTAGAACGCAAATAATGGACCCATATACAAAATTTCCTTATGTTGAGCCATTCCAACATGAAATTCATATATATCCTTGACTAAATGATAAAAACCTCACGATCTAAGCTTATAGATTTGAGATGAAGCATAATTTCCTCTCCCTTAATTATAGCAAAACAACTTTTTCCCAATTGAAACTTTTGTTTTCTATAATTAACATTGCTAACTTGCAATACTTATCATAATTATCATGCTCCCACTAACATGATGATTATTAGCATAACACTTATGCTCCCACTAGCTTTGACATGTACTCAGAAATCAGCTGGACTTCTAGAAATCAATACTTCATTGACCAAAGTTCAGATTTCTGATGCTAGATTGTTTTGATAAAGTTGTATCAAAATCATACACCTTCCCTTAGATAGCACACTTGTGAGTCTAAACAATTATGAAGAGGTATGCCGTAATCATAATGGTTAGACCTTTTTGCCACTTCTCACAAGTCCAGGTTAGTGTGCCGGTTAACCACACGCGCTCCACTAACGACTTTGAGAATGCAAATATCACAATTGCTATCTAGATAAAATCTACTTAGTGAAAGTGTTTCCTCACCATCATTTTCATGAATCGGAGAGAAACCTTATGACACTTAGATTTATATGGTGTATGAGTTCCTACCCATATGAATTTGTCAAACCATAATCACAAGACAAAGATAATGACAAATCCAAAACCATATGGATTGAACTCAATCTTAACTTCTTGCCACCTGGCAGCTCAAGGGCCTGCCATTGCTTCCAAGTTGTTATGCAACAAACTGAGAACTCTAAGAACTCATATGCAAAGCCAACTTTAACTGGAATGGGCACAGATATGTCAACACAATAGATTATAAACCTCAAATTGTGTGCTAGAGAAGAACTTTAGGTTTTATTCTTGATTAGTTCTTGAGACTTTCAAGACCTTTAAGACTCCCACTGTCCTCTTGACATATAAGACTCCCTTGTCAAACATCCAAGAGATAGTGCAGATTCTAATCAAGAAAAACACTTTACCCAATTGGCCTAAGTTGGTCTTTGTTTTATCCAAAACATCACAACTTACCAATTTCAAATGTACAAGAGTAGAAAACTTTTACTCTTACATTTGACAAGTGTTTTAAACCTTCTTTAAGACATGTCACTCAAATGACAATCTTGGAGTATGACTCTAAGACTTGTATTGGAACGAAGTATGACTCATCTTCTTGATTTAACCATTTCAACAATTCAAGTTCCTCTTCTTAGTCATAAGAATGCACTAAGATTTCCTTAGAGAACTAATTTTGATATGGTTTCTTAATCATTAAGATGATCACAAAACTGATACTAAAGTACTCTCCCATCTTTTCAGATTTGAGAAACTTTTATCCTTCTGCCTTATTTGATTCTTCTTATCGATCTTTAGTGGTGGACTTAATCAGTGCACAAGAATGTGTACTCGATCCCTAAGTCCTTTACTTGACTCACACATCCATGTGAACAAGTAATTAGTCTTAATTTTCCAAAACTTGAAAGTTCTCATTCATCATGCTATACAACTTGCATGATTCCAAGTTCCGGTCCAATTGAAACTTGGGTGATGAGAATCTTTCCTTATTTGGTAAATTTAGACATTACCACAAATGAAAGAATCAATTTCATACTTCCACTCTTGCTACTAATGGAATCTTATAAGCAACAAAAATTTCCACAGATGCCATTGTAAGGATATTTTAAAATAAATAAAATCAAAAATTTCCTTTTACTTTAAAACTTTGCGGAAAAACTATCCTTACAATCCATATGAAAACTTGTTGTTATCTATTCCTAAGCAATATCTCATAACTCCTAAGAAGTAGCTCAAGAATCCGATTTTTCAAACTATGCGATAGAAATCCATCTATGCGATCAGATTCAGCATATTCTTCCTTTAAGTTTCTTCACTTTCCTTTGATTCTTAAACCATCACCATGCGACCCGGTCACATCATGTATCAAGAATCTCAGAATAGAAACTTAACAGAGTTAGATAGTGGATTTTACCTGAAGTAGAGTCAAACTTATTGACTTTAACATCCTTAGGTAAATTTGGCAGCTTCGCAACCAATGCCCTTTCTTTGGCAATACAAACTTATGGACCCTTTGATAATGGTACACAGGACTATCACAGACTTAGCTTTTCTCTTTACCATTTGGTCAACCGAGTTGACTATAGCCGATCCCTTTCCATTGGGAAGAGAATGCTTTACTGGATATCCAATGTCATCATTGTCAATGTCCATAAAGTTTTAGGAAGTTGATCTTAACAAATAGATAAGATCATTAAGGGTCTTGTCATAGTCTTTTTCATAGGTGTTCCAAAAGAACTCACTATGTGACTTAGAAAGTAGTTGAACCACCAACTTTCTCAAGACTTTGACACCCAACTCTCCCGGCTTGTCAATATGTGACTACATCTCCAAGATGTGACCACACCTAGACCTTGCCTTGCCAATAGGGCCTGAGTGACCATAAACTTTTCAAGAACTTGTGGGTTAGGGAGAATAATTTGAAGAGGTGAAGAAGTATGATATCCATGGGACATCATCTTCATTAGGAAACCTTGTTTCAAGAGATTTGGGAAGATCATAGGTGTCTAAACCAGACATCTTTTGGGAGATATTCAAGATAGTTGATTTTAAAGTCCTTAATATGACACCCAATATGAAAATATTAAGGCTAGGACCCAACAAACTATTTTATAACTTAGAAGAGGTATGCCGTAATCCAAGCTATAAAATATTTGAAGGTAGGTGAATGACGATTCACCAATTTCCACCAAGATAAACGAAATGTATTATTAGGTTTTAATTGGTTTTGAAACTCCTAGATCTTTGAGATTCATTGAACTTTTCAAAGGCATGTTTCAATCTCGAGTGTGCCCTTCAGGTTTTGTGACTGGGATGCCGAGGATCACAAAACAAGGTGTGAAGTAACCATGCAAATCACTTGGTACCCTTAATAAATTACCCCTCAATCGATGTGCCGGTTAACCACACACGCTCCATCGATACTATGATAAATATTAAGTCACCCTTTACCTACCTTGTTAAGTCCAAGTTAGTGTGCCGGTTAACCACACACGCTCCACTAACGACTTAGACAAAGTGTAAAGTGTAATTTCATGGATTAGCACCTTATTCACATTTTTCCTAAGTAACTAAGATTGGGTATTATTAAGAGTTTAGTTACTTAGTATTTTTCATTAATACTTTTAATGAAGGGAGAATTCTAGTCCTGTCAAACCCGTTCGGCTAACGACCCTCCACCAGTCAAGCAAGCGGTGGGTGAGAGTGGACACCCATTAAGTTGCCATTTTATAGGCAACAACCTTATACCCACCTTATAGACCGGCTTCGTGAATGAGGCGTACTAGCGGTAAGACTGACTTTACTCTTATACATATATATATTATTAACTTATAATATTATAAAGTATAAGGGTTGAATTTTAACTTTTAAAATTCTAAGGGCTAACTTGGAATTAAAGTATTCATAAGAGAAAACTTTACAAATTCCAAAACTTGAGGGCAAGTTTTGAAACTATTCAAAACTAATTAATTCCATAACTTATGTGTTTAAAGTAGTTTTAATCCAAAAACTCTTCAAGTTCCATAACTTGAGGACAAGTTATGGAAGACTTTAAACTAATAAAAGAATTAACTTTTCTTTATTTTATAACTTATGGAATTAATTAAGGTTACACCTTTTTTTTTATTTTATTTTATTTTATTAAATGAAGAGACTCTTGGTCCTCCATAACTTGAGGACAAGTTATGGAGTCATAAAACCATTTAATTAGAACTAGACTCTTCATTTTTGTAACCTTTGCCAATTTTTATGAGTTTTATGATTCTTAAATGTGACTTTTCATATAACTTGAGGACAAGTTACAAAAACACATTTTAGAATCAATTCTTAGATTAATTTGGATTAAAACCAACTATCACATAATTTTATTCATTAATCTAAATTCACTCATAAAACAAAGTAACACAAAAAACTTTTGGTGATCCATAACTTATTCTTAAGTTATGGAATCCTTTAAAACATTAACACCAAATTTTTTGTAACTCCATAAAACTTTGAATCAATTTTTTTTTAAAACCTTTTCATATCCATAACTTATGGAGGTTTCAAAAAATAAAACTCTTTAGATCAAACTTTTAAAACTAATAAAATAATCATATTATTTTATCTTTTATTAAATTTGACCTAATTCAACTCATAAAGCAAATTATTCAAATTTTACAAATAATTAGTTTTTCACAAGAACAAGTAATTATCTTAAAATTTGACGAACTTCATGTTTTTTTTTCTTTTTTTTTTTCAACTTTGAAAATAAAATATTTGCATCAATATAACAGAAAACAACCCGTGGCTCTGATACCACTGTTGGGTTTTGAGCATTCTAACACTTCCTAAGTGTACATGCAACCCTAAATACCTTGGATCTATGTTTTCTCTATTATACATGCAAATAAGAACTTCCAAGGTATTATCCTAGTCTAGCATACAAAACAATAATGTAACAAGATAGAATACATACCTCTTGATGTAGAAAGTCTTCATGAAGCTTGAGTGCTTAGTGCCCCAAGTGTGACACCTCAAATGGAATCACAATCATCAAAACACTTAGAATGACTTGAGAGAATTCTACACTCACCAAAATCGGCTAGCCCTTTCTTGAATACTACTAGTGGCCGATTTTTCCTCAATAATAAGATGCTTATATAATTACACAATTAGGGTAAACTCTTAATTGTCATGGCTTTCCATTTCCTTGGATCCATGGGTACAAATACACCATGGAGCATCCATGGACCATCCTATGGGTTTTAGCCCAACTTGATTATCCATGGAGCATTAGCCCACTATACAAGTATGGATGATTTACACAATCAACCCATATATTTAATTAGTCTTCTTTTGATCACTTAATTAATCCTAGATTAATTCTTGATCAATACTAATTAAATAATCTTATTATTCTTATCATTAATATACTAGAACTTATAATATATTAATAACCATAAGTGTCTTATTTCTCTCATTCAAGTGCATGATGGTATGCAACCCAAATGGACCATGTCGGGTCGGGTCAAGTCTTACCAAATATAGTTATGGACTTAGACATTAATCCAACAAATACAAGTTAAACATGCCAGTTATCATATCAATCACATGTGATTGATAACCCGCATGCACAAGGATTTACTACACTGTCAACTGTTTTACCAAGTATGATACTATAAATGGTTTTCTAAAACGTCTTTACTTGTTCAAATCTTTACTTATATTGTTTTATCAAAGTTATAACCAAAGTGTGTTTATGAAAGGTTTTCAAAGGATTTCTAAAGGCTTTCAAACTTATTTTACAAAAGAATACCAAGCCGTGATTTTCTCAAGTATAAAGGTTTTCTAAAGTTTTCATCAAAGTTTTCTTCCATGTTTTTATACTCTTACTTGGTTAAGATACTACCGCTTCACTTCTACTTAGTTAATGCTCTTACTAGATAACGCTTCTACTTCACTTATACTTGACAACGCTTCTAATTCACTTATACTTATTAACGCTTCCACTTCGTGATACACTTATACTTGTTAACGCTTTTACTTCACAATACACTTTTGCTTCACAATACGCTTTTACTTCTCGATACGCTTCTACTTCACGATACACTTTTACTTCACAATACACTTTTACTTCGTGTGACGCTTTTACTTAATGATACGCTCCTACTTCATGATACACTTATGCTTGTTAAACGCTTCTACTTCGAGAAATGCTACTACTTCGTAAACACTCCTACTTTATTACCGCTTCTACTTCACGAACCGCTCCTACTTTATTAATGCTACTACTTCACAAACGCTTATACTTTATTAACACTCCTACTTCGAGAAACGCTTCTACACCGTGAAACACTTCTACTTTGTTTGCACTTCCACTTAGTTAAATGTATGCTTGTACTTGTATAGTTATATAAATAATGATTAAAGGACTTAGGAAGGCTAGTTCGCCCTATTTCCTTTTCTTCATTGAGATGTGGTCTGGTGGGATCGGATACCCATCCGAAGGTCGTTTGATCATTAGTTATATATCATGTATACATGTATAGACATATGGGTTTTACATCGGTCGGTTCAGTTACGAGTCTCTACTGCTAGTCCAACACTTTCATCAGAATTCACTATTTGGGATACATCTTCAGGACACGGCGTTCTCCGTTGTCTAGTTGGTAACCAGAGTCTCTTGTAGGGAGAGCGGACATTGTGTGTATAGATCTATATGGGATTAACACCCCCGCACCATGACTGCTAGCTACAGTCCATGGCCTACCAAGCCAAGGGGTGACAAATGTCATACTTACACCAACACTTGTAGGGCGTCAAGTACTCTAGTGTCGATTAGTATTGTTACGAGTATCTCCAGGTTATCTTATAATTCATGGTCTTAAGGCAACAATGTCTAACACTGTATGCTAGAAACTCACTTTTAGAATTACACTATTTTAGACCGTGCCAGCTGTATCTTTCATTTGATACTGTCTGGGGTTTGTATTCACTGTTTTGGACCTTGCTGGTTGTATCTTTCATTTGATACCGTCTGGGGTCTGTATCTCCTTTTATTAGATTGTGTCAGGCGTATCGTTCATTCGATTTTCCCCTGGAGTCTATGATTTCTTCTGCCTTAGTCAACAGTCTTCACTGCTGAGGCGTATGCTATTTTCCCGGATATTCTCCTACTTTCTTTAAAATCAAATACCGTGTTTTAATAATGATAGTGTTTAAGGGAAAAATTACTTTTACAAACATAACTTTGTCCAGTCTTGGTAGAAGACTGTTTTTAAATAGAAAATATAGGATTTTCTGGAAAGGACTCTAATACACTGTAGACTCTAAAACTACTACTTTTATTAAAGTTATTTGAATAAAATGACACTAAATACTAATGAATTCACTAGCATTTGTAAAAATGCTGATACTCGCTTTCAAATAACTTGTATTCTCAGGTCAGCATTAGACAGGTACATCCCCGGAGCTTTTGATGAAGATAGTTTAGTACCAAGCTGCACTTATACTATTACTTGTATTACTTTGATGCTTTTATGTAATGTAAACCATGTAAAACTATTACTATTAATGCAATGGTTGTTGTACTTTGATTACTATACTGCATATGTTGTGATACTTGACATGACGTCATCCACCCCATAACGTTTCCGCCGTTCTGGTTTTGGGGTGTGACATTACTGGAGTGGAAGACCCCGCCGACTTGCGGCTCAAAGCATCCGCCACTACATTCGCTTTACCTGGATGGTAAAGGATCTCGCAATCGTAGTCCTTGATTATATCGAGCCATCTGCGATGCCTCATGTTTAGGTTCAGCTGATCCATGATGTGTCTCAAGCTCTTGTGATCCGTGTAAATGGTACAACGGACCCCATAAAGGTAATGTCTCCATATCTTGAGGGCGAACACCACCGCCCCCAGCTCCAAATCGTGCGTAGGGTATCGAGTCTCATACGGTTTTAGCTGCCGCGACGTGTAGGCTACTCGTCCTCTCTACATGAGGACCGCCCTTAACCCTGTGATGGGTGCATCAGATAATACCACAAAATCCTCAACTTCTTCTAGGAGTGTCAGGACTGGCGCTTCACAGAAACGCTGACGGTGGGTCTCGAACGCTCCTTTCTGTTCGGGACCCCACCGAAAATCTACCCCTTTTCTCGTGAGACGAGTGAGGGGTACTGCAATCTTAGAGAAATCCCGTATAAATCTCCGGTAGTATCCTGTCAATCCCAAAAAGCTCCTAATATCTGAGGGGGATTTCGGAACCTCCCACTGCATAACCGCCATGATCTTGACCGGATCGACCAAAATCCCTTCTTGGTTAACGAGATGTCCAAGGAACTGGACCTCTCGTAACCAAAACTCACACTTCAAGAACTTGGCCTACAACCGTTCCCGCCTCAGGACCCCCAACAGCTCTCGCAGATGCTCTTCATGCTGCTCTTGGGTCTTGGAATACACCAAGATATCATCTATAAACACTATGACCGAGCGGTCGAGCATCGGTCTGCAGACCCGATTCATCAGGTCCATAAATATTGTTGGCGCATTAGTGAGTCCAAACGGCATCACCACGAACTTGTAATGTCCATAACGAGTTTGGAATGCGGTCTTCTCCACGTCCTCCTCCCTGACCCTGACCTGGTGGTACCCGAACCTCAAATCGATCTTGGAAAACCAAGATGCACCCTGCAGCTGATCAAAGAGGTCGTCTATCCTTGGGAGTGGATAACGGTTCTTCACCGTTAGCTTGTTTAACTCCCGGTAATCAATGCACATTCGGTGTGATCCGTCCTTCTTCCGGACGAAAAAAATCGGCACTCCCCATGGAGAACTGCTAGGTCGAATGAACTGCTTGCCAAACAGTTCCTCCAGTTGCAACGACAGTTCCTGCATCTCAGGCGCCGCCAATCGGTACAACACCTTAGCGATAAGGGCCGCACCTGGCACCAGGTCGATCCTGAACTCGACCTACCTCTCTGGAGGTATCCCTGGCAACTCCTCCGGAAACACATCTGCGAACTCCCTGACCACCGGTACATCGAAGACCGAAATCTGGTCCCTGACTCGCGTATCTACCACGTACGCTAGATAACTCATACACCCATGCTGAATGTACTGTCGAGCCCTGACAACTGAGCAAAAACCTGAACCTATTTCTGTGCCCTCACCGTATATAACCAGTTCTCCCCCACTTGGGGTTCGAACTACCACTCGCTGACCCTCGCAATCAATCATAGCACCAAACCTACTAAGCCAATCAATGCCCACAATCACGCACACCTCCCCCATGGGAATCAAAATCAAGTCTAACGTAAAAGATACCCCAAAAATCTCCAAATCACATCCTCTATAAAGTGAAGAAGCAGAAACCCCGTGTTCGCTAGCGATGGACAATCGCAGCGGACACTCTAACTCGCCCATAGGCGTACTGAACTCCCCACTAAAAGACTGAGACACGAAAGACCGACTCGCCCCCGAGTCAAATAAGACCAAAGCAGGCAAAGAATTCACCAAAAACATACCTAATTACAGGTACAACAAATAAGCATATAACAGATAAATAAAAGAAGGTGAGGATAGAAACATACCAGCAACCACATCTGGTGCTACTCTGGCCTTCTCCGCCGTGAGCTGGAAAGCACGACCCTGAGCCTTCGGAGGCTCTGTCCTGTCTGATCTTCTGTCTGTGATCCTCAAAGTAGCCGGTGTTGCAGCCTACACCGGCTTGGCGGCAAGTAGTGGACAGTTGGCCCTCATGTGGTCGACCTAGTTATAGTGGTAACATAACCTCATACCCTGAACTGTGGCAGTCTGGCGGCCTCCTGTAACTCTAGAAGAGTATCACATCGCTGGGTGGATACGAATTGTCGGATATCAGTCTTGATCATACTCAGATAACGGGTCATCTGAGACTGCTCGGAAGCAAACTCTCGGCAGAACATCACCCTCTTGGTGAACATACAGGTGATCTCCGTCACCGACTCTCCATCCTGTCTCAGACTCAGAAACTCTTGTGCCAAACGTTCCCGCTCAACCCTCAGAATGTAACGAGCGCGGAACATATCTATGAACTCCTCCCGAGTAACAGAAGCTCTCTCTGATCATCTGTATAAGCCCTAGTCGCAAGTCTCCACCAATCCTTGGCTCCGGACCTAAGTAGGTTAAGAGCACACCTGACCTTTTGGTCAGTAGGACACGAGCAGGTGAAGAAACACCCCTCAACATCTGAAATCCATCTCATAGCCTTGATGGGATCCTGTGTCCCATCAAAAGTAGGGGGCTTCGTGTTGTGGAAGTACATGTACTGAAAACCCCTACCTACTCCTCCCCCTGCTGTAGTTACAACTGATGCAGCTGCTGTGGCGGCTGTCTCCACGAGGGCTGCGTAATGCTCATCGAAATACTCCACCATGGCGGTCTTAATTGACCCGAACATTTCTGGCAATTTGGCCCAGAACAACACAGCAACCTCGTCATGCAGGATTGCTCGAATCCTGTCGTCCATCTCCTCCGGCCTCATTTGGCCGATCGTCTCAGGTGCTGTCAGCTCCCCTGTCCGCCCTCTCCTGATCTCGACCCTGATCCTGACTCGGATCCAGTCACAAAGCGCCTAGTCATCACCATTCTGAAACACAACACAAGGTATTAGATAATTTTATACACAACAACTAGGGACCAACCCCCAACAAACCCTGGGAGTTGTGACTTTCTTGTCACACGTATGGGTCCTGTGCTTTCAGTAGTACGGGTCCATACTACCTTCCACACCTACCCATATTCGTTCCAAGTATCACCATAACGCCCTAACAATACATATAATCACATCGAGCACTCAAGTCTGATTCCTAAAGGAATGCTAGACGACTCGAAATCGGCGGACTTATCCCAACAACCTACCCACTCACGAAACTTCCACCAACCCTGCAACACTAGTGCATGCTGGCCATACATAATGCTGGACCCGATAGACTTTTGAATATTCAATTCTACCCTAAGTTCCCAATCAAACAAGAACATAACATAAGGCTAAATCAGACATTCTCAGGCTATAAGGTCTTAATTATATACAACTGTGATGCATACACTAAATCACTGCAGTAATGATGTCAATTTCATGTAAAGGAAACCCTAGGCTAGCAGGCACCACGTAATCAGGCAATTCTTTCTTGCGATTACTGAAGATCCCTAGCCTAGTACTAGCATGCTGTTCTAACATGTCACATAATCAAATAACTGTATGGTATTTTGGGGTTTACTTACTGGCTCTGGCTGATCGTACATCCTGTGTCCTCCTGATTTATTTTGATAACCGATTTATTAAAACATTTTTGAAAACCGCTCCTTGATTTGAGACTGGATTCACACGAATGTTCCTCCAATTCACTCAAACCTAGGCTCTGATACCAACTTGTAACATCCAAAATTTTCAAACAATTTTAAACTTTTAAAAACATGTCAAGTTCATTAAAATATTACAACTTTGTTTTCAAAACATTGATTATCAGAGTCTTTTTCCCAGAAACATAACATAATAGGAGGAGTTGTACGATCACGCCTTGGCCTTGCCGCGATCCCCTGAGGTACCTGAAACAATAAACTGAAACTATAAGCCCGAAAGCTTAGTGAGTCACCCCAAAATACCGATACACATACAGTTTACATAGCAATATCAACATTAGCATATCATGTTAATCAAATAAGAACAGCATACACTGGGTCCCCAGCTTTACAAGCTGGACTACCCCCGGGCCCTCAGTACGAGTATGGAATGCCTATCGGGCCCTCAGCTCGTATCTGGAATGCCATCGAGCCCTCAGTATGTGTCTGGAATGCCTACCGGGCCCTCAGCTCGTATCTGGAATGCTCTCGAGTCCTCAGTATGAGTCTGGAATGCCTACCGGGCCCTCAGCTCATATCTGGAATCCTCTCGTGTTTGTTGGCTACCGCACGGAGCAGTACAACCTCAACCCACCCCACATAACATGTTGACATGTAACAGACAAATGCACATATAGGAAATCAATCAGTATCACAGGCAACCCTACAGATCTACCCGACTAGCACATCAACTGGCATACATCACTAACTCAAACTCAACATAAAAATAACTACTAGGATATCAAATCCAATGGGCCGGCCTTGGTGCCTTAGACCCGTTAGTATAGTGAGGATAACTCACCTCGAAACGTCGACTCACAGAACTCAACTCCAACCTTCGGGTTACTGCCACGAATCCCACCACCTATATTTATCACGAATTGTATACGTAAGTTTTTGAGCCTTCTAGAACTGTCCTCAAAAGTCAACAGATCAACTTGGGTCAATGGTCAAAGTTAACAGTCCATGTTGACCTGACTCACCGAGTTCCCTCGGTTACTCGCCGAGTTTCCTTGGCTTCCGGTGCACTCGCCGAGTCATCGAGTGACTCGCCGAGTTTCCCTCGTTTTTCGACGGAACTCTAAAGCCACTCGTCGGGTTTCCTAAGCGAAACTCGACGGGTACATACGCGTGCATAACTTCGGGGGAAATTCATCCGACTTGCCGAGTTGTTCATCAACTCGTCGAGGTTCATGACGATCTTCATCGGACTCGCCGAGTTGTTCATCCAAATCAGAGAGTTCACGACTTTCTTCATCAGACTCCCAGAGTCATCCTAGTGACTTGTCAAGTCCGTTCGGTCCTTTTTCCATACAGACTTATTCTAAGCCATGTAGTGGCTCCAATTCATAGATCTAGGCTTCTATGGCATACTTGTCACGTAAAGTCACAAACTTTACGTACATGCATTTCCTTTAAGGCTCCAAATGCCAAGTCTAAGATCTTAATGGGGCTTCATGCCCAAGAGGGACCTCATACATGACAAATTCCGAGACTTTACGTTGCTAGAGCTTAGAGAGGGCTCAGATCTGAAGTTACAATTTCAGATCCAACTCATTGTTCAGCTTATCAACCCTTAAGGTCCATAGAAAACCCTAGAACTTCATAAAAAGGAAAACTCACAGAAGAGATGGTGATATAGGATACCTCTGGAAGATGACAACTGAAAATAGTGCTGATTTCCCCACTTTACTTGCTCC